>NC_088251.1:37938333-38270000 GCF_036013445.1 Caloenas nicobarica | reverse complement strand
GAGAATGTTCTGTTACTGTTGTTCCAATAGTGCTGTTTATATTATTATTTTTTTTTTTCCCTATCGAGTGGATAGGAAAGATTGAAAGAGTGGTTTTGGAAATTTGCCGTCTTGGTATAAGGTTTTAGTTTTAATGCCATGGTACTTTTCAAGGCACATTTTCACTATTAGTAGAATAATACAGGTGCTACCATGTTCTGCTGCATTTTTGTTCAGGTTAGGTGTGAAAGTAGATGCATAAGCATTGAAGTAAGAAGTGCTCAGGCTCCAAGAGCCTTGAAAAAAATAAAAATCTTGGCATTTAAATTGAGCTTTAGATTTCACTGCGGCCATGGGGCTGCTTCTTTGTACCATTTCTCACCATTTTGCTTCAAAATTTCTTAGAAAACTGAGCATGAATAATGAATTTTTTCAACTCTGGTAAAATGGGATTATGAATATAAAGATTTGGATTAGGAAGAATGAATATGCATTTCTGCAGTATGATTCAGTGGAGTGTGTCGCGAATGCCGTGATCGGGCTCTCTCTCAGGTGGTCGTTCTTATTCTTCAATACGAACGTGGTTAAACCGTTAAACAAAAGTTTCTTTACTCCAGCTTTTGTTTGCAGCTGCTCTTTTCTTTGGATCGGCTCCTGAAGCCTCTCTCTTGCATTTGCTGCTTCCTCGGGTTTGTAGAGGGAACGTTTCTCCAGCTCGCGGCTTATTTCTGCAAGATGAGCTGCTTCAGTGCCCTTCCTTATAAAGAGTAAGAAACATAATAATCTGTTAACAGACTGATACATTCCGGATAATAAGGCTAAAGACTGCAAACAGTTCAATTTTTCTGTATTTTCTCTAGTGGTCTTAAGAACAGACTTACATGGATATGTATAATGATAATAAATATAGGGCAATATCAGCCTGGACTCAGAAGTGGAAGTATTTCCATATGAAGTAGTGGTAAAATAATTCCTAGGCTGGGAAAATCTGCTCTGGGTATCAACATTGTAAAAAGATTACATAGATCTGGTGCGGGAAAGAGCCGCAGAAATGATTTGAGGGTTCTTGATTTGCAGCGAGACGAAAAACTAATTGCCCATTTAGTTCAAAGGAAAAAAAAAAGAGACATGACGTGTCTTAATGCAACTTCTGGCTGCATAAATTCTTACAGGTTATGGGATACTAAAGGGCTCTTCAGTCTAGTAGATGAAGGCATAAAAAGGCCTGTTAAATGGGATCTGTAGCTAGAGAAACGCAGATTGCAAGTAAAGCCTGAATTTTTAACAGTTACATTGAAATAATTGCTGACAGAGTTTACCGAAGGATGTGCTGCTTTCTCCACCAATGGTAATCACCAAAGTGAAGACATTCACTGCTTTAACCGTTCATACAGGTATATCCGTGAGAAATATGGAGAAAAAAAAAAAAGAGTAAAAATGATCAGTAGTTGGAACAGCAGAAATTTCCCACTGTACTCCATCTTTGTTATTATGATTCTCTTTTTAACTGTGTAGATATTTCTTGGGTCCTTTCTACCAAGCACTTACGGTGTTAATTTTTCCTCATTTTAACGACAACAGAAAATAATATGAGCGCGGTGAAGTGTTTGTGGTAAGTATGAAGTAGAAGTATGGTCCAGCGGCGGAGCAGCAGGGGCCGGCGGCAGCAGCCTTGGAGCGGCTTTTCGAGTGTAAGATTGATTGAGATCCTTATTATAGGAGAAAAAGGAGGGAGCCTGAGTTTCCTTGACATGTTCTCACATATGAAAGTACCTCTGGGCTTGGGGAATTTGCAAAATTAGTGTCGC
The DNA here is from genome assembly GCF_036013445.1 of Caloenas nicobarica. Taxonomy (NCBI): domain Eukaryota; kingdom Metazoa; phylum Chordata; class Aves; order Columbiformes; family Columbidae; genus Caloenas; species Caloenas nicobarica. The sequence goes on along the minus strand of NC_088251.1, from coordinate 38,268,213 downwards.
AAGCAAAGATGGCGTTTTTTCAATAGTACAATAGTAGGCGAGATGGTCCTTGGACAACAAACCATAAAGTTGCTTGAAACGTGAAGGGGATGCTTGTAGGATTGGGCGTATGAATAGAAAACGCGTAAGTGAGGCAGGCATTGTTGGCACCGTAGTTAAAAAGCCTGTTCCAAAAAATACCATAACTGCCCGAAGATCTTAAGTACGCTGAAATTCAATTGCTGCTTGCATTTTAGCTTTCCTCATGCTGCACTGCGTGGTGGTTCGTCTCTGTTCTCCTGAATCGCTCGGTCATCCAGGGGAACACCCAACACTCTCCTCTGGGGACACTTTGGTAATTCCTGCTCTTTTTCCCCCTTCTCTCAGGGAAAGGTGAGAAACAGGCCCGGTAACCGTGGGGCGGATGGAGCGACAATTTTAGACGTGATTTGAAAAAACGAGAAAAAAATGAATTATGTGCACACTTGGTGCAGTAACGTGTTGGACAGGCAATCGAGAGAGATGCTTTCTTTTCAGAGAAATGAATGCGTATTTTTAAGAGAATGCTTGTGCTAATAATGAATTCGTGATAGGGAAATGCCCAGATGTGAATTGTGTGGGTTTTGTAGTAGTTTCCCCTCAGCCTAGGTGTTTTGACCAAGACGTCAAAAGGAAAAGTGCGAGGGAAAGAAATGACACAATTAGCAATCAATTTGAAGTAACTAAAGTGTATGAGGCCCAGTCAAGTGAACTATTTTATTTCTGTTCCTTGTTGTTTGTAATCTCCTAAGTATGAGTCATTTAGAAGCCAATCTGCCTCGGTACAGCGCGTGCTGGTTTACGGTGTTTTCTCCTTGCCAGCACGAGCGTTTCCGTGTTAATGTTTCACATCTGTTCTTTGTAATTTAGTGATTATGTGCAGGCCTCTGTGCCCTCCTTGTTTATTTTAAAAGGACAGTGGGAAGCTTCATTTACATGAGATTAAATCAATATCTGCGCTTTATTAAAGTTTGGGCATCCCGGACCACTTCTTTGGTGGTCTGTGTAAATGGATATTTTTAGCAGAAGATGAAAATATGGATGGTTGGAGAAAATCAGTTAATCTACGGTTAGAATCACCTGAATGTTTTAGAATTGAGTGGGCAAACGCATACTGGAGGTTTATATCGCGTTCTTATCAGCCATGCTCAGGCTCCTTGCAAGCATCTATGATGTGCTTTTGTTTTAGTGAGTATTCAGAGAACAAGTTTTGATTCTGTGGGTATCGGTATTCATGCAGGCACAGGGTATTCATGTCCAAACAATAATGTTTGTTATTAAATAGAAATCCCACTTACAGCTGATATTATTGGCCATTCAGACATTTATATGGAAAGCGGCAACATCATGTAATTGAGGTGACTGATTTCATATAATAATACGTCATACAAAACAGCAAAATGACCAGAGTGAACTCTTCAAATGTGAAAATAAATTATTTACCTGTTTTGTAAATGCTTTAAAACCTTCTCCGACACTGAGGTGCTCACATACACCAAAGGGCAAATATAATCAGATGACTTAATAATTATGAATGGGTTTACTGGAGCATGTAATGAGCTTTCAGGTGTTATAGAGGAAGGTTCATTATTTATAGTAGAGTAGAACCAAGAAAAACAGGTCTGCTTGTGGAGATGATACTTCGCAATTAAAATACTGCACAAGACTGGAGTCTGATTCTGATCTCTATGTGTGTAACCTTCAGCAAGGGAATTAGACCTCTAGTATCGGTCAAGCCTAGGATTTAGATGCTGGGCTTTGAGCGCTAGTGGTTGAGGCTGCCCAAGAGAACTGCAAGGCTGAGCCTGAGCTTGACTTGTTTTCTTCTTACATTCACAGTGTACATACATTTCATATTGAGCGTTGCAGTTTTCTCACAACGGTTTTAAGCTCAAGATGGAGGGTTCTTCTCTGCTCCTCCTGGATGCTGCTTGATTTTTTTTGTGTCTCTCCATCATTTTTAGGGTTCTTCACTTGAAAAGCAGATACCTGCATGGCAGTTTGAGTTTAGATCAAACATATAATAAAACTTTTTCAGAAAATTCTCACGTGCTCAGGCAGCTGCAGAGCGCAGAAATCCAGTCGCAGGGGCTTTCTCCTGGGTAACTTTTGAAGTCTCCTGTGAGACCCGGAGTTCCCATGCTCACAAAAGGCCTCTGCCCGTTGTTCGTTCCCAACTCTTGTCAGATGCCCCCGGCTCTGATCCTGAGAGGGACAGTAAAGCCAGGCTGGGCTTTCACCCTTTCCATCTCGCTCGGGATTTGCTAGACCTGTGTCATCCCTCTTCTGAGTCATCTCCTTCTTGCCCTTCCCTGAACCTAGTACAAGTCTATCATGTCCTTTCTGAGGTGGAGTATGCACTGTAGGTTTTACGAACGCTTTTTTTCCCCCCCTGTTATTTTCTATTCTTTAATAATTTCGATTTTTACTTGACTGTTAGGGAGTCTGAGCCCCTATTGATGTAGAACTGATAGTTGCAGCCCCACATCATCATTCCTGCATATTCATATTCAGCGCTGTGTCCATCGTTTTGTATGTAAAGCCAGGATTTTTTCACCTGGGTTCATCACTACACTTCTTTCTGCTGCATTCCATTGGTCATTGTGATCGCTCGGTCGCTGGTCATGGAAGGCCCATCTGCAGATGTTTGCAGGTCTCGCCTTTCCTGTCTCCGCTATCTCGGGATCACCACGGAACGTCGCCGTCTTTGCCCAGATAACGGACAGCACGGCTCCTGCCTCCCCTGGGAAAACCTGTTGTGCTTCCTGGCTTCATAACCAATTATTTATCCATGCAAAGACCCTGTCTTTTCTCCAGCATTTTTTTCAGTTTTCAGAATTGGAGGCGTTGTTGACTTCTGCCAAGGGACTCAGTGTTGTTGAAAGCGGTCTGACTCATAAGAATACAGAGCTTATATTACTGATGTAAGATAAATTTTTATTTAGTGATGATGTCTTCCTTTAAAATACCTAGTATGTTAGGGATATAATAGCTTCTGGTTTATTTTGTTTTTAACTCTAATATGTCTTGATTTCGTCATGTTTTTAGGTTGTATTATTACAAAAAAGAGTCTTGTAAAATTATTTTTGTCTGTGATATACATTTCCATTTATGGAGGGGCTGTTGACGTCCTCCACTGTTCGGTACAGGAGTCTCATATGAAAGAGATTTGATTTTGTTTCTTATCCAAGTCATCACATTAGATATACGGTGCACATACTTGTTCTATTCCTGATATTCAATTTTTTTTATACCTCAACTGACATTTAGATACAAAGAATAAATTTACTTGGCTCTTTCTCAATATCCTATGAGAGCTACATCAAGAATCACATTTGAAGTACTGACATTTCCAGCAGCAATAGCTGTATTGTAAGCCCACTGGATATGTTGACAAAATCAAATTGTTAGGAAAATATGTCTAAAAATTATTTGTAATAAAAGAAGGGAGGGGGGAGGGGCATTAGCAAAGTCTTGTCAATCCCACCCACTCAGAAGCCATATGAAATTTGACATTTCTCTGCTGAATTGACTTAGTCATAGTTAATACTGGAGAAATGCCAGAAAATGATTTGAAATCTCTCTTTGAATCTGCAGTGTGGAGGCACCAGGCAGAGGATTCCCTGAACACAGCGAGCTAAAGCTGTCTGTGCAGCAGACAGAAATCATCATCCTTAGCACTGGGATATTTTTAGATTCTCTCAACCTGGTGAATAGATTCAATATGGAATATATTAATTGCTCGTACATTCAGAACTATTGGAAAAACTCTAGATTTCCATCCGTGATTTAGGGTGATTTCAATGATCTTGATAATTGCTTTTAGAAATGTTTCATCTGTACAATGCAAGTGAAATAAAATGTCAGTGTAAACCGTTTCTTTGCACCCAGCTGACGTATAAAGGGTCCATGATCTGACTAAACACAAGTATTGTCAAAAACGTATGTGATAAACCAGGTGCCTGGACTAGTAGAAAGGTTTGGTTCTTTGAGCAGCTCCCACCTGCGGTGTTGCTCTGAATAAAAAGCGTGGAGGTCAAAGAACTGTCAGATTAAAGAGGAAAACCTTGTAAAGAGCTCAGCCCGGAACGGGGAGGTTACGTGGCGCCCCGTTCCCCGGAGTGACCATGGGAAGGTGCTTCTGAGTCTTGAATATTTCATTTACTTGTTATAACTGACAGCTAAACTTGGGACCTTCCGACCTGGCACAAAATGGTGGGGGGAGAGTTCACCTACAGCAAATTCCAGTATTTATTTTGACTCATTGCAACTTGGATGAAAACTTTCAATACTAAAAGGTATTACAGACAACTTTATGTGGGCTATCAAGATTTATAATATTTTGAATTTTGTTTTGAAATGTTTATTATATATATATTTTTTTTAATCCTGGCTCCAGGTTAAACTCTTTTTCTGAACGAAATTAGAAGCAGAAAACATTCTAACAATAGTGGCGTTCAAATTCAAGCAGAACACAATAAAAATTGTGGACTTCAAGTTCTAGATTTCCATAGAAACTTTAACTGACATAACTTCGGTGGTTTCTGTTATGTGTGGAACACAAAGTCTGTCGGGCGGTGCATTGAACGAGAAAACCAGAGAAAATACTGAATATACTCGTGGTACATTCCGTGCTGTTCTTGAAAACTTAATTTTTCCTTGTCCCTGTTCTTTCAGAGGGTCACAAAACAAGCATATATAGATTTCTGCATATAAGCTATGTAGTGTCTGTCTTTGGAAATGCAGTGATTTATTTGTGAAGCAGAAGGTCCGTGGGCCGGCTGATGTGTGTGGTTCAGGAGCGGGTCCTGGCTGGTGGTGCCGTTTCATGTTTCCAGCTCTGGGGTGAGTTTCTCTGTGACTCGGGGATATGACTCTGCTCACCTCCATACTGTCTCACAGCGCATCCCGTAAGGCATCCCAGTATTCCTCCAAGAAACGTCGGAAATTTTTCAACATAAACCAGATGATGTACAATGGACTTAAATGAAAAGACGAGTAGACGTTCAGATGTTGAAAACCAATTACACCTGAAGATGTTTGTCGCTGCCTTCAATTAAGTTCATCAGCTGACTGGAGCTGGTTATTTTTAAACTGGACCTTACTAGTCTAGAGCAAAACCGCTGTCATTAGACATTTAAAGGCCATGAACACCTTGCTAAGTTTATGGAGTAAATGGTAGTGGCATTATCTGCTCTACCTGAAGGACCCGTGTGTGACAGATCACTTTAAGCAGACACAGGGAATGGAATTGTTTCCGATGTCTCCTGTCACACGTAGAACACCAGCACCAGGCCCGCAGATGCTGGAAGAAGTGGGCCGTCCAAGCTTTCCTCATCGCTGCTAGATTCAAACGCCTCAGCTCATGAGATTGTCGTGCTCTGAGTTAATACCTGCTTCCAGGCAACATAAAAAGATGTTTTCAATACAGCTACGGGTTCTATATTTCAATGGAGTGTATTTTTACGGATGTGTCGGTGGTACAGGAGAGAGTGCCGATCAGCAGGATGCAATGACAGCCCCCGTGTTCTGTGCATCCCGCTGTCCCGGAGAATGGTCGGGCAGTCTGGCTGATACCCCTGCCTTGCTTGCTTTCTCTTTCTAGTTTGCTTTTTAGTACCGATGTTTTGTCTGCCGATGTCTTTTGGTTGAGTAATGAAGAAAACAGTAATTTTCCACAGGTGCCTTCAGAAGCTTCCAGTACAGGCCTGGCTTTCAGGTCTCTGCGAGGGCCAGAACCTGAGCTGTTACCTCACGTTCGTAGCTGCATAATGTATGATGTGCTCGGAGGAATTTCAGAAATCTCCTGTTGTACGTTTTGCGATTAGATACATGTTTTAGAAGCGCGGAACTCGGGAAGACTATTCCTGTGTGTAACCGGCCTGTAAACAGTATTGTCCTTCAAGGGGCAGATGATAGCTCTAGTCACAAAACTCTAGTCTTGGAGTTAAAATGGAAGGAACAACAACATGGATCTGCCTCGTTTCGGCTGCCGCCGTTTACTGTGCGAGCTGCTCCCTTTCTGCAGCTCCCGCTTCAACATCATCCCCAGTTTGGGAATTATCAACCAGGTTATTGAAAAATATGTTGGTCTTAGCTATTTTAGCCATATCGACTGAAAACACAACTACTGTTGTGAAAAAAAAATAAATCCATTGCTAGAGTTACACTAAATGGTACTATAAGTCCAACATTAAAGAGATATATTCCTTTTTGTATTCATTGGGGAGTTAAATGTTGGTGGTGCAATATTGCTGAAGAAGCCTATATTGTGGTAGGGAGAAACTGGGGACTGTAGTTAGTATAAATGGATAATGTTAATTAAGAAACTGAGTGTGCAGATCTGGTTTACCTCTAAAGAAAAATAGATCATTTGGCATTTTCCTGTTAATGAAGAATTTTACATTAAGATGAAAAAAGACTTGGTGTGAAGATGATGTTTTAGTAATGAGATGCAGGCAGCATTCTGGCAGGAAGATTTCTTGCCGGAACATGTGCTCGAAGAGGAGAACAAATAGGACATACAAGAACTGAGTCAGAAAACTCTGCTCCTTGAAAATGTTCCTTTTCACGTAGCTGCTCCTCTTTGTGAGGATTTGGACCCCTTCACCCCGGCTCTCCTTTCGATCCCGTGCCCATTTATATTTCTTTTTACACCCGCGCCGCCCGTGCCGTGTCACATCAGAGGGAGCCGGGCTGCGCTTGCAGGCTTTGGATGAGGTTTGTTCAGGAGCTCGGGCTTCAGACCTTGGTGTTCCAGCACAAACTGGAGATCTCTCCACAGTCCCGGTGCAACTCTGCTCTCCACCTTTTGTGCCTTCCCCAAATCACACTTTTTTACATGCATTCAAGGTATGTTTCAGGCACCTTTGGGACTGACTCTAAGGAATAAGCTGGATGGGTCCATCTCTAAGTTACAGCCTTTTTAAATTTTTCATGTTAACATAATATTTCTGAGCAGAACAATGATTGTTTGTCCTGTTCTCAAAATCAATCCATAAAGATTTGTTTTCCTGATTTGAAAACAACCTTGGATTTCTCACCAAATGAGGTTCACGCCTTCGCATTATGAAAGTTTCAGTGCTTTTTACAGTTGATAATGCTTGAGAAAATGCATCAGTTAAAGGTCACTGAAGTACTGAAGTGTGTAGCTTTGTTAGATCTGAACCCAGGAGTGTCACAGGCTTTAATGAGACAATTTGTCTCTACCAGGATAGGGTTGCTTCTTGTAATTTATGTTCATGAACCTTTTACTTAAGAATTGCTCAAGCTATAGTGCGTCTTCCCATAGGAACCATCCTCATTAAAACAGTCAACTTCAAATTAGAAAAATAACTTCTGCTGTTTGGACCACATATGTCCATATACCTTTAGCCAGTTGTTGGGAAACACGCGCTTTGATTAATCTCGGCAATTCCTGTCCTTCATTGTCGAGCTTTAATTTGGTTTCAGACAGTTTTTAATGTATGGAGTAGGGTTCTAATGTAAGCACTGGTTAAAAATGATTCTAGTTAATCCATGGAATGTTAATGCATTTAATGAAATATTCTACACTGTATTTACTGGGGGGTCCAGCTATACCTGAAACTATATATATATCCCATTCATTGGCATCACTTAATTTATGTTTTGGGAACCCCAGCCTGCAAAGTTTTTAGTACTTGGGTTAAGCACAGTTGTTTGGTGGGGTGTTTTTTTTTTTCTCTCTCTCTCTTTTTTTTTTTTTTTTAATTCTCTCTCTCTTGAATGCTGTGGAGTGATTTTGGTATGTTTTTATTCTCCCGCTTAGGAATAATGACCCTATCTTTGATTATTCTGATACTCCACATTATTTCAGCAATCCTTATTAGTTAACTGAAGCCCTTTATATCCTGGACACGTGTTTGGAACTAAGAAATTATCTGTGATTTGCATCTTAGTCATATAGCAATATTTGGTGCTTTTCTTAAGGTGACGCCTTCTAGATTTAGTTGATCACAGGGGACTCTGCTGAGGTCCCTGGGAAGCCGAGCAATGGATCTAAAAGTTTCTGTAAGACTGAGAAATTCTCAGTATTTCCCCCCAAGAGCGAGGAGTTGGGTGTGCTCACAGCCCTTGTGCCCAGGGCACTGGCAGAGCCTGTAGATTCAGCCTTAAACTGGGTTTGCCAGAGTTTCGAGGGATCCACGAGTTTAGGTTTGAGCCTACAGGTGGAGAATCAAGATGGATCAGACAGGGAAGTCTGGTGGGTAAAGATAGGGAAGAAGAGAATGTTTTTAAACACACATGCATACACATGTACTTTTCTGGAAAACAGAGGTGTCTGCACGTGGATTTAAATACGGAAAATGCCCAGAATCCAGTGTTCCTGGAAAAAGTAATTCAGTTTTTCATATATTTGTTGAATTACACTGGACTTTCAGATACTTTGTGTCAGGAAAAATACTGGCAAGGTGTCTCTTTTTTTCCTAATTATTTTGTGTGTTTTTACAGGCTAATTTAAAAAGGCAATTTGGTAGTCTTGCAATTGAGAATCATAATTTACTTCATCTTGTTTTTCATTGTTTGAATGGATTTTCCTCTCTAATTCTGCTTTTCTTCTCCAGTCCTTGACGTATTCTAAGAGTTCTTACCTTAATTTTTTTTTTTAAATTAACATTAGTGCACTCGAGCAGCGGAAGATTGCCAGAGATGTGAGGGAACATTGTGCTAAATGTCACTGTCTGGAGAAAAGGCTCTGTGCGATTCGTGGGGGTTTTTCTTTCTCGTAGCACTGATCAGCAGAAGAGCATCTTGGTGAATATTTTTGATGGAAAGTGAGTCTTGGAGAGCCAGCCTTGTTTTGGGAAGAATCTTTGAGCTGCAGAACATTTGACACAGGGGTGATAGACGCCTGCGTGTGTACGTGTGTGTTTTGTACAAAGGCTGGCATCAGGGTCAGGAATTCAAGCACACGAGTTCTGGCTGTACTGTTACTTTTATTCTTCCTCCTTTGTGTTCAGCCTCGGGCAGGAACCTTCTGGAGCAAAGGAACCTGATTCCGGATGGTTTCGTGATCAGCGTGTACATCGGAGGTGAATTAAGATTGCAGGTGTTTTTGCAATGCTTCTTAAATGTTCTTCTACTGTATCTTTTTGTGTGTGATTTTAAGAAGCTTTAGAAAGGTGACATTACATACCGCTGAATAGATGGAGAGGTGGGTTCAGTTTTCTTGTGAACGGTTGTTGAACTTCATGATTATTAGAGTTTTAAACGTATAAATAATGGCTGAGGGATATTGTGTGTTAGTCAAGTGGCTCTCATTTTCTTTGCATCAAACAAGCATCTTAACCCATCCCCATGACGAAGAGTATCTCCTAAAGGTGTATATTAGTTTTAGCACATTTGTGGATGTAAAGTAATTTGGAAGCTGAATACTCGTTTCAGGCCGGATTTCCTGTGTGGCTAAAGGATCTGTGCTGTTCCACTCGCCTTCCCTACCCGCACAACTCGGTGCAGGTTGTGTTCCTAAGGCTGGCAGCCATAGAACTGCATGCTTCTCTTTCTCTCTCCATTCAGACAAAGGCTTTTTCTTATTTATCTATGAGAAGAGTGTTGCAAATAATTTTTTGTTTTTCATTAAGAAAAAACGATTGAACTGGACCAATGAGGATTTTTTTTTTCTTTCATGCTCTGTGTCTGCGTTTGTTTGTACCGCGGCCGATGCGCTGGGCTGGGGGCTCCGTGTCCCCGCAGCTCCCGGCACGGCCCCTCGTGCCGGGGACCTGACGTGGACAGAAATAGCGCTCAGGCAACGGCGATTTATAAAAGAAACTGCAAATTGCGGTAACTACGGGTCTGGCACCCCGTGTACGTGTCCCGTGCTTGCAGACTGTACGCTGTAGGTGTGATTAGCTGCGCTTGCCAGGCTGGGTGTTCGTTAATTCATCCTTGTTTGGTGTAATCGCTTGTAGAGGTTTTGAAGTGCAGCTAAAAACTTACATAAAAAACCCGAACAACAACAAATAAACAAACAGCTCCTTAAAGTGTTTGTGTCTCAGACTGCAGATGTGCACAGCTGTGCCCTTTGCCTGCGGTATGCGGGTGTAGCACTGTGCTGCGGTAGAAGTCATCAGCTGCGCATCAATTGGGTATTAAAAATGTGTTAAAGTGTGGTTTGCTTTGTTTTTCCCACATGTAACTATTACTATTTCTAGATGCATATTTTTCAGATATTTATAAGAAATTTTAACTCACAATTTTCATATGTTTATTACTGGTTTCGTTCAAAAAGAATAATATTTAAACAGAACAAGTCTTGCACTTTCTATTTTCTTTAGTATTTTTGTTCTGATGGGAATATACCAGAAATGTTCCTGTGGTGTTTTGTGTATTCTGATGTACGCTGTTGGACATCTGTTTAATGCCAGCCGGGGTTTATTGAAGAAACACAGGGTTTAAAGCTGTAATGAATGAAACGTAGTGTGAGTTTGTGTGTGTTTTGGTGTTTTTTCACATCTGAAAAGCAGTGCACTGAGCAGAAATCTTTCTAGAAAGACCGTAAGGATTTTCCTAACAGCTTACTGCCAGTCCGAAATGTCTAGTAAGAGCAGAGGTTTGGTTGGGGGAGAATGGGAGCAAGGTCCTTCGTTTGATTTTTAGAGGAACGATCGTTTTACAGGCGCTTCCCTTGGAATTATTCAGACTAACAAGCTCTGTGCCGAGCGTTTGCTCTGTATCCAGCTTGCCCTGTGCAGTCGCTTGTCTAATACCTAATCTTCTGAATTTCTTTTACTTTTCCGAAGGTGTTCATGCTTTTGAAACAGTTTTTTTTTTTCAGTAGTGCCCTGCATTCATGGGTTGTCAAATAAGATAATTTCTTCAGACTGCTCTGTTTGATCGTTCCGGCTTTCGATGTCCGGCTCTGGCAGCACGATGGGGATCCGTGAAGCTGACCCCCCTGCGCCGTGTCGGTCTGTCCGTGCTCATTCTGTCTTTCTCTTTTGCAGAGCTGATGCGCGAGCTTCTCACCGGCTTCTGCGCTACAGTCACACGCGGAATGCTGTGGAGAGGGACCACAAGAGGTTGAGCTGCTCCACGGGTAACGCATCAGGTTCTTCTGCACGCACGTCTGGCTAGCGAGGCAAGAAGGTTGCTCCGAGGAGCAGAAGGGATAGAGAACATCCAGCTGGAGCTTCTCTTGGAAGCCGTATCCACCCAGGATTGAAAGGTGGGATTTCCTGTGGAGTTTTTTATTTGATTTTTTTGTTTATCTGTTCGATTCAGGGAAGACAGTTAAAAAAATGAATTGTCTTTTATACGTATCTTTATGAAAGTTATCTGAAGAATCGTGTGTTAATTTGCTTTAGTTTGATCGCTTTACTTAGAACTTGGGTTTAAGGCAGTTCTGGTGATGGAAGAACAATTTCCAAGGAGAAATGTAGTCTTTCCTGATGGCTTAGTGAAGAGAACTGGAGAGGTGCAGAGACCCATAAAATGTTTCAGAAGTGGAGGCAGACTACAATGACAGGAAGGAACATCACGAGGTCCTTGTTAGGAGGCTGAAGTGAGACAAATTCAGAACAGAAACTGAGAGTGAATATTAGGTATTGGAAACACAGCTTGAAGATGAGATCAGTTACCCTATTACTTGATGCTTTTAAATTGAAGTTATATAGAAATCAACACATACCACCATGGGGCTAGCAAAGGCATTCTTAGTTATGGTTTGCAGGGGATGTCCAAACCACAAAGGCAGGATTCCCTTCCGGCCTATTCTTATCCGTTTGAAGCTGATAAAAAGCATCGTTTCTATGGTTTAATGTGTGGTGTATAAATTTATAGCTGGCAGTTAGAGGTGAGGAGGAAGAGAAAGCGTTAGGAAGAGAGCGGGAATTATCTTGCACACGTTAGAAAATGTGTTCCTCTTGTTCTGTCCTGAATGGAAGTATCTGGTGATGGAAGGTGCAGTGTGTTGGAGGGGAGAGGGGAAAAGGGCGGAGAAGCACATCAGGGAGAAACAGAGTGCTAGGAATGGCACTGTTCAGAAATGTTGACCTTATTTTGCGTTTTACTGGGAAAATAACCTTTTTCTGGAACCAGACAAAAGGTAGGTGTTTCATGAAAAGTAATTTTCTAAGTCTGACATTTAAGTATTTGCTCTTCAGGTGGTTGCCTGAAAGGCTGCTAAGGTGGCTCTGTGGGGAATGAGTGCTGTTAAAAGTTATAAAAAGATGTGTGGTTTGTGTTCTTGACCACCTCGGTGGTACAACCTGAGCTTTATTTGTGGTATCATCTAAAACTTGATGTAATTAATTCCCTTGCATAAGATCACTATATTCACATCTATTTCTCTGATTGATTAACTTTCATGCTATTGATTGTCTGTGGGATATCTAAAGCAGTACAAATGACAACATAAAGATTTTTTTTTTTTTTTTTTTTTAAATTATGAGTAATCTTTTAGCACACCGTCTCTTAGCTGACATTCCTTCTCCGAAGGTTCATCCAGTGAACCTCTTAGGTCTAGGTTATGGACACGAAAAATACTGTGGATCTTTTTGTGGTTGTACTTGTGTAGTCAGTGCAGTAGTTGTAGGCTCCGATTTGTGGCAGGAGCAGAGCAGCAACACCTCAGCATCATGAACTAATGAAAGCTCGGATGTGAAATTTAACCAGTTGGTGCTGTTGTCTGGTAGGTTACGGTGCCAGGTATTATTTAGGTAGCAAATTATTTTTGTGAAGGAAACAGGGTTAGAACAGAACTAGTTAGAAAGCTTTCGGCTACTTCCTATGTTACTGTTTTAGCAGCATGTCTCAAAATAAGATTCATTTGCAAAGTCAAGTGATGACAGAGGTAATGGAAACTTCAGACTGAACAAGCTGATCTTGAGCAATGTTTTACATTTAACTTAATTTTATAAAGACTAGCTAGGACTAAACTATATCAAAGCTACATTTATTGGGCAAAATTACAAACCTCAATTCTGACAACTTATTGAGGTTTTGCTGTTGCATTTTTTTTCTCTGATAAGTTTAAAGCAGAACTTTCAGAAGTAGGAAAGTTTAAAAATATCTATTCTGTTAAGCAGTTAGTATTGACCCACCCTAAAATACGAACACCCAAACCAATTCAGTAAATTGTTCTGTATATTCTTTTACAAAGAGAAGGCCATGCTCGTGAGCTTTCATTCTATGTATTTGCTGCTTAAAGTAGAATCAAATTTCCCAGTTGTTCCACTGGGTTGGATTGGACGCTACTCTTAGGCTTAAAATAAATCTCATTTTCATAAGAAGTGTTTTCTCACCAGTTGCTCAGTTCATTAGAGCGGAGAGTACTCTCCTGTCTCTATTTGTAGATGACAAATAGCACGTGTGCTCAGACAGTCACCGCTTTGCTGGAGCCTTCTCAAAGGTGCTTGAGGAGCTGGGACGTGGCTTCCCAGCATTTGCACTTGTCAGCAGCGCGGCCAGTAAGACTTGGCCCCCGTTATGAGAGAGATGTTGGTCCGCGGCTGCTGCCCGAGAGCTCAATACAACGTTCCAGACACCCTGACTGTCCCCGCTGCATCTTTCTGTCTAATTTACACATCTCAAGCAGTTCCTTTCGCTCAATCCTTTTTACATGTCCTAAGGGTTGAAATCCCCTATTTGTTCTGCATTTTTTTTTAAATTAAAAAGTGGTTTTACAGTCTATTTATCGTTCGAGGTTAGCTTCTTCACCTCGATCTAGCCTAACAGAAACAAACCAACCCGCCCAACCAAACAAAAAACCCCAAATCAAAACAAACCCCACAAAACCCAACAACCTAAAATACAAAAACCAACTAAAAACGCCTAGTTTGTAATCCCAGCTTCCTAACTGGTTTTGTAAGAGACTTTCTGTGAGTTTTAAGTCACTGCAGCTAGCTGTACTTTCAGTCTGCTTTGAGCCGAGTATTTCTGTATTTAAAGGCTTCCCTATTTTCATCCACTGCTTAAGAATAGAGTAAAAACGAACCCACAAACCAAAAATACCACAACAGCACCAAACCACAAACAATCAGAAAACCCCAAGCACTGTGTATATGGTGAATCTGCTTTTCTGTTTCGTTTTTGGAGATCTTGAGAGAGGAACACCTAGCGTCTGGCCCACATTGTGCTTTTGATTCCTATGGAAATGCGAAGCGGCAGGAGGGGTCTGAGCGGCAGCCGTGCTGCTGAGGCTTGTGTGGTTTATACCAAACCAAAAAACAAAGGTGAAAAACAATTATATTAATCCCTAAAATGAAGCATTATTATAATAAATATACTTCTTACAAATTTGCCGTTGATGCTGGTTTTGAGTCGGGTATTTTTTCGTGTCCTGCTCAGCCATACTCTTTGCAATGCTGGCTGGATTATGTTACCTGCAGTTAGCGCTTCAGTCACAGGGAGGTCTGTAGTGGGAGTTATCTGAAACAAAATAATTACATTTTGCACTTCTGATAAATTCCGTAGGTAAAGCTCAGTCTCAAGGAATCCTTGTTCCTTCTGTTCACATTCGTATTGCAGTTCAACAACAATTCAAACCGTGATGTTTTGTGGGTGCGTTAAGCTCCCGTTCAGCTGGTAGAAAATCTTTGAGCCCCCTCTGGTGCGTTCCTGTCCCGTTGTTTCTGGTGTGCCTGAGCTAACGGGGGTTGCAATTGTGGGGATGGCAGAAATGCGGAAACTCGAACTTAATGCAGCGTCCGTGACGACTCGTGGGTGCTGTTTCATGGATTTTATACCACTGGTGCATTCATGGGTGCTGTGAGAGTTCTCTCACTTGCTCTCCCTTCTCTCTCTCCCTTCTCTCTCTCCCTTCCTGTAGTTGTAAATTATGGGGGCAAAAATGTCCTGTTACTTCATTTATATGTAGCAACTTGATTAGTGTGGAACAGACCCCACGTGTGTGCCGAGCATTCTGGTTTTGTTCTCCTGTAACATGTCCATAAAAACGTGTGTCGCAGGAGGTACCTCTGCCTGCGGCCGGAGCAGCTCCTGGAGCAGCCCTGGAGCGATGCTCGTTGTGGACACTTCTACGGTTATTTTGTATAAAATCACTTGCGTTATTTTTCAACCGTTCCCCGACGCTTTTTTTGATCGCAAGTCTACCAAATGCAGTAAATGAATTCCAAAAGTTCCACTCACTGGTTTCCTCCGTCTTCAAAATAAAAGCCATCGCTTATACTTGAGGGCAGAAGCAGCAGCAAAATCAGGCTCTTCCTCTTGATTGAGCATAGAAGGATCTCATGGCTGGAGACGGCTGTTCAACTTCTACCTTCAAGCAGTTTCAATTTCTAGTTTTAAAAAAAAAAAAAAAAATCCAGCCTTTGGACGTGGAAGCTTCTAATTAGTTCTTTCATCCCTAACTTCATTCAAAAAGTATTTAAAGAGACAAATCTGTTATGAATACTGGCCCTTTTATAGGCTTGAAGAATGTAGTTTCATCTTTAGTTGGTTATAAAAACCCGTCTTGGAGAAAGCATCCCGAGTAGTGCATGATAATCTATTAGTACTGCACTTAGTGGCATATAAATTGCACACCTCTTATTTTTTTATCTTCCCTCCCACCCCAAGCTGGCAACCACTTTAGATTTACGTACAGATTTCCTGGAAACTTCTTATTTCTTAGCAATGGCACCTACGCTGACGTCCGGAAGCTTGATTTGAATCAATAAATGTAATGAGTAGGAAGATTAATTCTCTCAGCACTCCAAAATCTTTCGGCAGTTGCATTAAACTTTCACATCTCATATAAATTTCTCAAGCCAATTTATTTAGAGGACTCCGTTTCTGGCTCCCTTGGACAATAGAGAAGGTAATAAAAGCACGCTTCGGAATAAAGGAGGTGGTGAAGGAGCAGGTGAGCAGTCACAGGCCCAGCAAAGTGCTGTCACCTCACACTGGTTCTCATGGGCTCCCTTCACAAAGAGAACAGGGAGTGGGTTTTGGTCATTTTTCTTTTGCCTTTGCAGAATAAGCTGTTTTATCTTTAAGGAAAGTTGCTGTATCATGCAGAAAGAGTCAGGTATAACCAGATACACTGGCATTACAAAAACCGATAGAGATTTCATCTTTTAGATGTTTCCAGAATTGTTTTCTCTTTCGGACAGATGAAAATGATCACCTGTTTTCCAGTCTGAAATGGACAGATTTTTGACTGAATCACAGTCATTCCATTTTTAGTTGAAGTCCACAGGTGGTTATTGAGTTGTACGGGAGAGAAAAGGTGGTAAAAAATACCCGCGTGTGGATGAGTTGGGATGACAATATGCTGCTTCACATATGTAAAATAATCAGTAGCAGGAGGGAATATTAAAAATCCTGTGTTTACTTAGGCAGCTTTGGTGTTTAAAGAATTGATTTAGCGTGTCATACCGCATGAAAAGAGATTAGATATCAATAGCTCTGAAGTTTTCCAGTCTCCTGTATGATATTTAAATTATCAAGAACAATTGTTTCTGTTCCCTGTTAATAACATTCTTGCTTTAGGAGGGAAGATAATTTATCCGTTTTTGCCAACAGAAAAGTTGTCGGATTTAGCATAAGAAAGCTATCATGGAAAGATACTGGCTGAGTAATAACTGAAGGTAATTGTGCTTGCCGTGACCCGGCCTGTCACGAAGAAATTTCCTGGTTTTCCTTTGAATGACACTGTTCGTTATGCAGGACACAGCAGTTAAATTTCAGACCTGAAGCCAACTCAAGCGCTGAGGTAATTAAGCCGTCAGCCTGTGAGGGAATAGGCAGTGACAGAACCAACGCTCTCTAGTTGGTTCTTACCACTGTGCATTAAACTGCTTAGTCTGAGTGTATTTTTCTACCTGAAGATAATATGAGTTTCAGTGTTAATTAGTTGGTGTAATCACATGCGCGTACTCTTTCTGCTTACATACGTATATAAACTTATATGTATATTGGTTTTCATTTTTGCTGCATATTTGCAGAGAGTATCAATATCTAGAGATTTTGTTTGTCTATGTATGGTTCAACTCATTCTAGAAATTTGCGTCTCAGGTTGAAAATCGTTGAAATGTTATCCCTTCCTTCCAGTCTGGCATTCAGGCCATAGTAGTTTTCAGATCACCGTGAGGAGCTTATTACAGCGTAAGATCTCCAAGAGGACGTTGTGTGCATTTCTTCCCTGTAGATAACCGTGCTATACTATAATCAGAACGATAACATATAAAAATATTAATAGATTAATCCTGACGCTTATCGTTACCTGATTGTCTGATGTTTCTTTGTAGAAGGAGAGCGCAACCTGATGGCCTTTGATTTATCTAGCTGGTTATTTTGCATGAAAAATATATACTGGACGTCTGTCTGTTATGACGATGTACAGTTCTCTCTGAAGTTGCCCAAACCAGCTTAGAGGTAAAGTTGTTTCTTGGGATCTTACAGACCTTGAAAAGCTGGTAGACGTAGGTTAATGTCTTTCTGTGACACCACAGGTTGTCCTTTGCGGCATTTTTAAATAATTCAGTCAGTATGTTTTCACTAGTAATAAATAAGTAACTTTTTTAATCACTCACCAACAACCTGCCCTTAGTCTGTAGAGCGTGAAATGTTTTAATCTGTAAAACCAATGATACCTGTATGCTTTCAACTGTTCATGCTGGCTCTTAGCTGGAATCAAAGCGTTCTGTGAGGAATGAGAGAAGCGAGAAAACAATAGCAGCAAATGCATTTTTATTAGTTTACTCGAGCTCCCTGAAAGAAAGAAGAGCGCTATTGGACCGGACACGCATGTAGCATTTTTCTGTGTGAGCGAAAGCTGTAATAGGGTGAGCTAACCAGAGGATTAAAACTCCGTGGATGAAGATGTACGATAATTATCTTCTCTGCCTGTTTGGCTGCAGTTTATAGGAAGGGTTTTGACTGACGTGGAATCTGTCTTCATGAGTATTCGCTACAGCCACGTGTCTGAGCGGGAGTGCTTGCTGCTCTTGTGGTGTTTATCCCAAATGTCAGGCTGGTGTTTGCAGTTTGACGTACGCCTGAAGGTAATCTGAAGCTTACATAGGTAGATTGATTTCTCCTGAACAACAGGGATGTTACTCTCATTTAGAAAATGTCGTTCATCTCATTTAAACTTGTAGAATTGGGATTATGCTCTGTTGTTTGACACTGCAAAACCCCCAGGATTGCTTACTCCTTAAAGGTTAAACCTCTTTATTGCTGGACGAATTAATCTTTTTGATAGCTTTATACAGGCTCTCAGACATGACATAAACCCCTTGTGGATTGGTGAAACGGTAAATCCTTCTTTGCTGTTGGTATCGGGTGTTTCCACATCGTGTTTGGGTGTGGTTGACACTTCTGCATTCTCTGCTTGGCTCTGCGGGCTGAGCATGTTGCTCTTTGAGGGCCAGACGTGTTGACAGGGGACTCTCCAGTGACAGCTACTCCCCAGAAACTCCAAAAGAGCTAGGTCGCATAGCAAAGTTGCTGGAGAAATGGTTTTTTTTGTTTGTTTTATTATTATTTTTTTGTAGATAGGTTGATGCGTCTTGTCTTTCTAGCCCTTTGCTTATAGAAACTTCCATAATACAGAACACAGAATTTCCCAGTGCAAAATGGAGAAGGGGGTACTTCGCTGCAGATTGATTTTGCCCTAAAGTAGGTTATTTTTCAGCTTGTTCCACAAATACTGCATTCTCCGTTGTTGGCAGAGCTGTGACTCTGGTTTGTTCTCTGGGGGTTGTATCAAGGGCTGCAAGCGGGTGCCACATCCCTGGGAGGGACCAGCGCCAGCTGCGCCCACACGGAGCTGAGGGGAGGTACGAAGAAAGGTGTTTGCCTTTTCTTAAATGTCAGCTTCTCTGCTTTTGGGTCTAACATCTGCTCTTCAGAAAATCGTGACTTTAGAACCAGTCATAATCTTTAGAAAGAAACAGAGGCATTTCAGACTTTGTTCAGTTTAAATACAAGTCTTCTCTTCCAGATCTGACCAGTCTATCACCAATTCTGTTTCCTTGAGGAAGTTAAAAAAAATATCAATAGACTAATTTTATAAAATTCAGACACTGTTTTATTTGTATACCTCAGACCTGCCTTGGTGTATCAGAAAGATGGTTGAATGGCACCTTAAAGGAAGTCCCTGAAGCAGGTAGATTATTCCATTGATTTAAATGCAAGCAGAATTTCAACATTAAGAAATAGCCATGATGTGCAATGACGGTGTAAATCCTGTTGCTGTCCTTACCGCTGTCCTGGCATGTTGCTGAGAACAGAAATATTTCCTGGAGAACACTTAACAGGAGATAGTATCAAATGCTTAAGAAACGTGCGTCAATACAGGTTCCGAATGCTGCATTTAAGTCAGTTGGTATCAAGTTGGAATGTGAAGGAACGAGGTTTTATTCAGAAGTACTGATATCAGCATTGTGTTAGTACTTTCTGAAAAAAGAAAATATTCTGAATAAGGCCATTTCTGTACATGGTTGTGTTTCAGTGCAGCAATGCTCTCTTTCACAAGCGGTGTTGTGATGGCTGTTGTTTTGAAAAGCCTTTAAGGCTTTTTCTAAGAATTGTGTCTCACTGGATAAGGATTATATGTCTAACTCCTCTTCATTTATATACAGAAAGTCTGTGTTCCCAGATGTTACAAACCTCCACATGTGAGAGCATCAACCTCAATCTGTTTGTCAGTTGACTTTGGGGAGAAAAGAGAGGGCAGAAGAGCAGACTCTGTGGCACGTAGCCTTCACTTGCTGGTAAAGAGCTTGTACCTAGACCCAGCCTAAGTTCCAGCCTGCGCACCGACCTGGTTCACCCCCCAAAGTCAGCAGTCCCCACTTCAGAAGAGTGAGAGCACCTTTGCAAGTCAGACAATAGGGTCACTCAGCCTTCAGAATCTTGAATGGGTTTGGTTTTCGTCTCTATCTTGAATTTTCTGGTACTTGTAAACTTTTAGGACTTACCCAGGCCCAGAGCGTAGTTGCCACGTTCTGGAGAGCCGTGGAGCTGGGAGCAGGGTGGGAGTCCTCTGCTCTGGGGTCAGCTTTGGGAAAGAGAGGCTGCCCATGCAGGGATGAGGGAGGAAGAGTCCAAAACTGCAGGTATTTTAAGCACATAAGATCAACTGATTGCCTGGTTTCCTGCAAGCCAGTGTAATCCGTGTCCATTGATAACTTCTACTTAATTGTTGGAGACAAGCCGGAGGAGAATGTGAATGCCTGACAAGCGGGCAGAAGTTTTCAATTCAACTTCTTAGCAGGTTATCTTGAAACGCTCTTAAATTATCTTTGTGTAATTGATCAGAATTGCAATGCCGATCTTGTTATTTCTCAATCTGTGCCTCCTAAAAGTAGCATGTGCTTCAACTAAGATTAGACTAATGCATTCGGTTCCCAGCTCAACATTAAACTTAATTTTGTAATAAGCAGTTTTCTCAGTCTGCCCTGTGCCCCAGTCTCCTGTAAAATGGAAGAACAGTTCTTTATTTCGTGGGATTGCTACAAACGTAGAAGTTACAAACATTTGTGTTATATTCTGTTCTTGTGATGATAGAGTTGAAGAAGAAAGATGTCATGGAATCAGTATGTTATATTCTGGCAGCGCAAGAGATAAAAAGTGATGTATTCCTTGTTTTCATGCATCCGCAGCTTGCAGTCCAATTTGTGAGGAGCCGTTAGTAGCTACACTGCGTGTGTACCTCATATAAGATGGGGCTTCACATTAGATGCGACTTCTGCCTTGCAGAAGCAAAGTTTCTCTGTTTGCTGTCTACAGTTGTTTCCCACGAGAAAAACCGGCAAGGATGATCCAGCAGGCAGCGCAGTTCAGTTCTAATGTTGTTGGCAAGCAAAGAACACAAAAAGCCCTTTCCGATACCTGTGCTGTCAATGCAAGAAAATACACAATTGTGACAGTGGCAGCGACTCTCAGTATCATGGAAAAAAGCTGAAGTAGAATGTGGTTATGAGTAATATATAAATGGGTAAGACCAGCCTTTTGGGATTTTTTTTTTTTTATTGTTGCCATTGTGTTTACCCTGGAATTGTCACTTTATTGTGGTATCTGTGGTTGTATATCGCTTTAAAGGCGGAAAGGTTCAGGCAGAGAAGGCACCTTCCTGTGTAGCGTTTGCATTATCACTTGCTGTTCAAAAGAGGTTTTGCAGTAAATTACTGTCTCTCTTTTTCCTTGTCTAGTACCTGTGGTTGAGAAGTATACGGGCTGTCAGATGTGTAAAGCTTTGTGGAGAGTGACAGTGTAATGAGAACGGGCTGGGCTCTGCTGCACAGGAGACAGGTGCAAAATTTGTGTTTTCTTGGAATAAGTAACCTTCCATGTACACAACCAAATTACCATCACGAAAACAGGAATCTGAAGGACTACATCTAGTATTAGAAGAGGATATTGTGGTAAGAAAAGGGAAAACAGGAATAGAAAAAGAAAAATCTGTAGAAATACTACTAATTTGTGTTGAGACTAGTCAATAACTGCTATGTATGTATAGGAGAATCTACTTATATTTAGTATGCTTTTGTATCTTCTAGAGGCAACTTCAGAGATTTGGAATGTTCATTTTTGCATTGGAATGAAACCGAAACAAAACGAGACTGTTTTTCGTGTAGCACTAAGGCTTGTGGCACTGCCCAGCGGGGGGACAAAACCAGCAGCCCAGCCCGATGGGGCAGGGACTCAGTCCGACCAGTGTCGTTCCGCTATGAACAGTGACGCTGTGGCTCCAGTATCTGGTCAGAAAGGTTTCCTTTCTTCACACCATACAGCCTATAGTGGTGAAAGCAAACTATGGCTGTTAGAAAGACAAACGTTACGTGGGCCCTGCCAAATTTATTAAATGTATGGCTTTAGGAAGACTAGGCCAAATCCTGTGCTTCTTCATGGGGTTAACCTGTAAGTGTAATCCAGCTTGCAGTTCTTTTCTGGGTGATTTCTTGTTGGCTTTAGAATTGATTTCCTTTTACTAGTGGCCTGGCTAATACTTCACTTGAATCTAGTTCAGATGTGCTGATTGCCAAGGTCATGATTTTTATCAGAAGTCCAGAGGTAATGGGAATTTCATAGCAATTTTAATCACTTTTTTTTTTCCTGAAGTGATTTTTTTGATTTCTTTATTGCTGTCATCAAGACAACGCATATTCTGACATCCACTTTACACCACGTAAATGACATCTTTATAGTCGTCAAAGGTAGTAATGGGCACATTAATTTCTCAGTGAACAGTTGGAGGGAGATGAAGTGACAGTGTGCAACTGTGCCAGAGTTCTTCTGGTATCCAACAATTTGCTTTTGCTTTCCTTCAGGCTGACTGATTTTTCTGGTACAAATGGAGTGCTCGGTTAATATTAAGTCAATGAAATGCTTGATTTATAAAACAGTAAACCAGAGTTCCTACATTATTGAGAAGACAGATTTGGTTCCCTTTCTCAAACCAGCTTTGAATCACAAAAAAAATTACTTAAAATCTCCTGGACTGTAATTTCACAAGCGTATGTTCGTCCCGGTGTGACGAGTAGGGCAGAATGTGCCAAACCCTGTCAGTGATGCTGGGCAGCCACAGAACGGGGAGTCTTGGTGTGTTCGGGAAGAGATTTAACTGTTGGTGCAGTTAAGTTATACGGCTGGTACTACAAGAAATGCTTTCCAAGAAATGCAATTTCTAATGTGCTGTCGCTGAAATGATGGCACCTTATTCACAGTCCAGCCTTGTGCTACAGTGCGATTTCCAAAGGCGCCTGTATGTTGTCCAGTATATAGGGCAATCATGGTGTTGCTCTGAGAACTGGCTTTGCCCTTTCTCCGAAGAGAAATTTACTGCCAAAGTCAGATTTTTCTGGTGATGCTGTGCTTGCTGCTTTCTGTCTTTCTGGCTGTCTTTGTCTTTTTGTCAATTCATGTACATATATACAATTCATGTATATATATATACGTGATTTAAGGTCACTTTTTTGGTATTTGTCGCCTTCGAATTTGTGGCTATTTTCCTGGCTAGCCTTTAGAATTCTTTTAAAATGTACCTACCTTATTTGTTTGTTTAGAAAGATTCAGTACAAATGTAAAAAAGAAGGCATTTTTTCTTTCCAGTTAAGAAATGTTGCTTGCATGAGCAACATTTTCAGTACTTTAAAGGCTGGGATGACTTAAGTTTTAAAGTTTGAAATTTAATATACATGTATTTTTGAGGATGGGTGCATGGACATAAGCACTTAGAAAATTAGCTTTGATTTAACTGAGTCATAACTAACCTGGACAAAGACACCAGCTCTTCACAGCACAGTAAGAACATCATTTAAAAAAAAAAAAAAACAACCCTATTGTTTATTTATGCATTTTCAGATATTTTCTTTGGAGGCATCGTTCTGAGTGGTGTGACTGAGAAAAAGTTAGGAGCAGATACGGATTTTCAAGGATTCTGTAAACAACAGATGTAGCATAAACACCAGGGCATTATAATGAATTGGAAATACGACATGTTATCATGCTTAGAGGATTATATTACATTGTAAGGTTAATGGCTAAGATTATACATATGTGGTTTTTCTTAAATAATACTTAATAATATTCAGTTCTTCCTTGGCAGGCTGCGTCTCGAGGGATGTGCCTGCTGTTATTTATTCCTAATAGCTTGTCTTCTGTAACGTAGCATTAATTGAGCAGCTGTGTAATATTTGATGTCACACTGGGTTTTTTGATTTCTCCAAACTCTGACCTCTTCCACAATAGATGGAGCACCTTTGTACCTTTTATTGTTCGTGTCTCTTCTCTGAGCCACCTACACCGTTTTTTGCTGAGATTCTTAGAATCATTGACTATTTCAAATTGGCAGTGACACATAGGGATCGAGTCCAACTCTTTGCTCCTCACAGGACTACATAAAACTAAAGGCGCTGTGCTAGTCGTGGTTTCCACCGTGGAAAGCAGCTCTTAATCCTTCTCAGTTCTATTGGCCGTCCAGTGCTTGTGTTCCCATTGATTGTGCCTGCAGTTGTTAATGCTCATTCCTTTAAGCTGGGGATTGTTGGTGTGTAAGTGCTTTGATTTAACTCGCTTATTGCCCTTACTTTGTTAGTCATCATCCTGCCTCCAAGATGTATTATTCACTCAAAATTAATTACCGATGGAGCTTTGCAGTCCTGTGAAATGAGACTCTTATTGGCAGGTGTACAGGTCAAATGATATTTCTGTTCATAATGATTTTTGTTTCTAACTGAAGGAAGATGCAGAAATCAAAGACTCCTCTTTTGGTCAGGAAGAGGGAAACCTGCAGTTTCTTGAGGTCACCCAGCCTATTCCTTTATAAGGAACTGACAGTCGAAGCTTATCTTTTATTTAGGCCTGAAATGGCTCTGCAGCGTAAGTTACAGTGCACAGAAGAGCAAAGCCAGAAAATGGCATACAAAGTCTTTTTCTGGAGAATGGTTCCTTTTGAGGATTTTAGAAAAAGGAAAAAAAAAAAAAAGAAAAATGGTTCTGACAAAATTTTGCAAAGCCAATGCAGCCAGTGCTGAGGTCAGAGGGTGCTGTGCCTGACAAAAAGGAGCTCCCTGAGGAGCACTGACACCGTTCACATCAGTCGGTGCTTCATATATGGTCATTACAATAGAACTCTGTTTTTCTCTAGATAAAGATCCCATTCCATTTGCTATTTTAACATCTGAGGAAACATGAAAAATTTCACAGAAGAAAAATATTTCTGGGTCCAGTAGAGGGTTCCCATTGGTGTAAACAGGGTGTCCTGTGGGCAGGAGTGAAGCTTGGAGCTCTGTGCCTCAGAATACACGGCTGCTTCTCGTTCCTCTGCTGTATTCCATGGCCAAGTAGCTGGCTGACATTCAGATGTGTTGAATACTGCCTGCTCCCAATGTGACTTCAGAGCAGAATTGTAGCTGGGAGCTTTTTTGGATGTTTTTCCCTTTCTGCGCTAGACATTCTAATAATAAACACCCCAGCGAACAAACAGTTCTGCACTTCTGCTAGGCAGCATGGAAGGGAAACAGATTTCAAGCCCATGGAAATCAGATTTCCTGAACCTTCAAACGAGATAAAATAATACTACCAATATGCATTGTGCAGTCCAGAAAGATCTGTTGATAATCAGGTTGATTTTTTTTCAGTTATAAAGAATTCTATTTGATAATGCAGAGGGAATAAGGAGTGTGTGCCCCTCCCTGGGTGAAAGGATCGTTCTGTAGTAGCCACCTATTGCGGCACTAGGAAATCTCCTTGGCTTCCATGAGTAATGACCTGGAATGGATAGCTCTAATTCCCTTTTAAAAATGCCTCGGTAACTTAAACAGCCCTAGTTGTGCTTATTGAAGCATTTGCAATCACAGGAAATGCCTGTCAGGAGCTCTGCTCTGTGTGTAAGCTGCTACTATTATAGAGATTAAATTATTTAATGCACAAAGTTTCTGTTGTTCCCTCGAGACTACAGCTGCAAAAGTACTTTCACAGGGTTTTTTTGTTTCAACTTCACTTAGCTTTCAGTACTTGAATCAAAATAGTCATTAAATAAGTGGTGTATCAGGTAATTTTTATTAGTCAAAAGGATGTTTGTACCACATACTTTGTCTAAAACAGATGAAGCTGAAAACCTTCTAGAGCACTCGTGAAGTTGCTTCATTTTTCCTCCTCTCTAAGCATAAATCTTTAGGGAACCACCAGAGCAGTGTCTGCTGTCAGTTTGATACGGAGGTGTGGCTGCGAACAAGTCGGGATCATTTCTCCTGCCCAAACCTCGGTTCTGGCCCCCGCTTTCGAACCCCCTCGCTCCCCTGGTAAGGAATCGCTTCCCAAATTCCAGCCAGTGACCCCTGGTCAGCAGAGCTGCCACTGTGTGTCCCCAAGGCTGTGATCAGGTTGGCCGAACTAATTACAGTAATGTATGATAATTAAGAATCCAGTAGGACTTTGCTGCCTTTCCCCTAAGGATGCCAGGTTTTACACCTCAGGGATTTTTTTAATGAATACGAACTGGTAGTTTTATTTCAGCATACAGACTGAGCACTTTTGACCCAGTAATGACTGAATACTGCAAATTTGAACCTCCATAGTGACATTTTTATGACTATGTTTTCTTTTCCTGTGTTGATTATCTCTGTGTTACATTTTACAGAGGCTGACTGAGTTTTGGTTTTGTTGTTAATATCACTGTAAATAAAGACAACAATATTCTCATCGTATAGCCCCATCTGAGGCACTTAAGATTTGATAGTGAAGAGTGCTCTGTACCATCTCTCTTCCCAGGCCCTTTGTCTCCTCATTATGTCATCCTGTCCCTCCAGTGCCACGTGTACATTTGCTGTCTCGCTGGCTGTAAATTCCCTTCTCACCCAGTACCAAACTTAAGGCCTTGGTTTGTTTCAGACCCTTTCCTTCTAACGCGCAGCTTTTTGTCCGCCGCAGTCACGTCATGCACCTTCTTTGCCCATCTGGTGTGGCTGACAGTGCCTGAGTTTTCACAGAGGACGGAAGGCAGATGATGTGTTAATTTTCATTTCTACTCGTGGTCTGCTGTGCAACGTCAGGGGAAGGCCTGGCAAAACATGCATGAAAATGTATCCGCGTACCAGCATGGTCTGTCCTCATCTTTGGAGATTTAGCTAAGTTTTATGATGGCTTTCCTCAGCACGTGTACGCCTTGGGGCCGCGGGGTTATTTTATGGAATGTATGACTTGCCACAGTCAGGTTTTCGTGAGGGGGGAAATGTAGCCTCAGCAAAAAGTGCATTTTTGTTCAAAGCCCATGCTTTGAGAGTGGGAATAGAAGAACCTCTCAATGAAACGTTGTTTCTTGCGATTCTGAATGTAAAATTCGACACCTTACAACTGCTGGGGATTTGAAACAACACCGCAAAAGGCATTTGATCTGTTTGAAGTTTTATGAGCCTCATTTTAGTGTCCAGGAGCCAGGAGCGATTTTTCTCCAGAGTAGGATGGTAGGGGAGGACGAAAATTATGCTTATACAAAACATTTTGTCTTTTGTCTATGAAAGGGGTCAATCAGAAGCACCCAAATTGTTCTAGTTGCTTCAATTTCTGATAAGCTGGACATTCAGATCATAATGAGAACTGCTGGGTGCTGCCTGGTTTTGAACATTTGATCCCTAGCTGCCTATTGATTAAGTCTAATACACACTCAGGTAAGAATTGCATTTCAAATTCGCTTTGGGAAAAGAGGCTATTTCAGCTTAACTGCCCAGTGCACAGCAGGAACTTCAAGGTGATGAGCTTTCCTTTTTCTTTCTGATGTTTTCTGTTGTCTTCTCTGTTTCGTGGCAGCAAAGGCTCATTGTTCTATAGAAAACATTAAAAAAATCATTTTTTGCCATTGCTGAAACCTTTCTTTTCACATGATTAAACCACACAGAGCATTCTCTCAAATGTCTCACTGAATAATGATGACCCCCATTAAAATAGTTACTGAGTTATTCTTCTGAGTTGCATAACCTACATACTCGTGTTAAAACAGCGCTATAGTTAACTTCATTTTTCCTGGTGGGGCTGTGTGACTTCAGAAGGATTTGTGGCTGAGCGCAGTGACACGAAGCCCTGGATTGTAGACATATATCTGCCATTCAACTCCTGCACGTTCACTGTGGTTTAAAACTGTACTTGAGGAGTGAAAGTTTAAAGGCAATTGTGAAGTTGGTCTGAGAGATTAATTAAAGTGTAACACTGAACAGGACTGAGATGGATTTCTATCAGGTTTTACAAGGCAATAGGAGATTTGGGGCATCTCAGAAATACAAAGAGGAGTTTAGGTAATTTCCATGCTGCTTCTTAAATGATGAGGATGGCCATATTTTCCTTAGGAAAACATCTCTAAAAGTCATCCTTAGGGCCTTTTTATCCCTCTTACATCTCCAAGCTTAACAGATGTTTTTCAGGAGTTAACTTATTATGAGCACGTGACAAGTTTTCCTTAGCCGTTGACAAAAAACCAGGTTGTTCCTGAGTCTTGTGGTAAGATCTTTGTGGTGATGTGGGTGAGGAAAGAGGCGTGTTTTTGTAAGCTGGGGAGCGGTCTGTTTTCCGCAGGGGCATCGTATCTCGGGGAGCGTTTCATTGTGCTGCTCGTTCAGGTGCTGGTTGGACGCGGTGAAGCTGGTTGAGCTGTTTGAGCAGCTCGGTAAGTCCGAGGGACCAGCGGCCCTGTGTGCTGGCAGAGCTCCCTTTTTCCCCTGCGCGGCCACCGTTTTGTGCGACGTTTAATGACTTCACCTTCTGCGGTTTTACGTGTGTACGGGCTGTCCTTGACAGGTACCCGAGTTAGGTCTCAACAAGCACGTAAGCAGGTGGCCTGGGATACGCCCAGTTTTGTGCTAGTTAAATTATGTGATCTCTAGGGCTGTTCTTTTCAGAGGAGATTAAAAAGCATTTGTAAATAGTTGTCATGAAGTTGTCGCTAATTAGTATTAATAATAGTTGTCTCCTCTGTTCCCCTGAGAGCTTTTCCTCCTAGTACGAGCAAGGTTTTGGTATTGGAGGACATTCTTTTGAGAGATTTTTGATTGCAGAAATTTTGCTGGAAGGGAGTTACATACATTAAGGAAGGAGGTGGGATTGCTCCTGAAAAATTCATCAGAGGTTCTTGAATGGAGACGTTTCATTCCCTTTTGGGCAACCCCATACTCGATGTGCTGGCACATATTTGAGCGATATCCATGTTACTGCCTTATCCATTCACTGTTAATCTGACCTGTTTATCTCTGGCATCTAGTCTCTCTTGCTGAAGATCCAGTATTGATGCCACAAGAAAGAACAAGTTACTGCATCAGTGGAGAAAAAGCAACACCAATAAAAGAATAAAGTGTCCGTCAGCTGCAAAACCTTCATGTCTTGTGCTGTTGGTCCTCGTGACAATGTTAGTCATCGATCCAGTTTTAATGAATAATTTGTGCTGTCTTCTGGATCCGCTGGAGAGACTTGGCTTAAAGCAAGTCCTTAAATTGTGGCCTCAGTTCTACCTGAGACTTTGCTCATACTGTACATGAAACAAGCTCACAAAGTAGGAGTAAAAGCAGGAGAGATGCGGAAGTGTGAAGTGTTTTTAAAAGCTCTCCCCACATCGTTGAGAGCATTTGCACCTATTGAAGCCAGATATGGAAATATTTTTCTTTTTTCCCTTTTTTTTTAATTTATTCTGTTTGATTTTGTAGCAGGTTGGTATAAAGTCAAAATGTCGATCAGCTTCTCCACGGTTGATGAAAATGCAAAGTTCAGGTGCAATATTTCATGTAGTCCTACAGAAACAGAACTGGACAAAGTCAGTTCCCCTGTTTCCTCAGTCGAAGTGAGGAAGGGACACAGAAAGATGTCTGCGTTTATTTTGGTAAATACAGCATAACCAAATCTTTTTTTTACCTTCTTGATTTCCCTGCACACATGGGATGTGGCTCTGTTGTAGCATGTTCTCAGATACAGTCATTTTCTTGGTGGAAAAATTAAGGAAGTCGTAAGATGTTGGCAGACTCGGTATGCACAAAAATGTGGGATAGTTGCAGATGGCTGCTAGTGTCGGAGCTGAATTGATCAGGTACAGTCGCTGCAGCATGAACCCAAATCACTTGAGAGAAGGAAAAAAATGGAAGTCACACAGTAGCGATTAAAATACTCGATATTGCAAGAGTATTGCAAGAGCTGCCAAAGGTGGCTGTGACAACGGGGTGCCCTGAGCCGGGCTGTTGCCAGGTCACGGGGGCGAGTTCTACATTTCTGCCTTTGTGACCTGTTCCTGCCTGTTGTTGTTCAGGGGAAGCTGCTGTCGGAGCAGCTGCTCGCGCGGCTCTCTGGAACACTGGTGTCCTTCCAAATGAAGCTTTGAGTCCACAGTGAGCTGGGCCCATGGAGAAGATAGAGACTAGTAATCATAATTTCTCCATTGTGGTCTCTGAGCTTTCCAGAAAAGGACTTCTGTGGAGATGGTCTTCAGCTCTGTTTCTATATAAGGTCCGTTTTATTCCTTTACGTCGTTTATATGTAGAAATATCTAGTGGTGTTTGTAGTGAGCCGTTAGTTTTTGATATCAGCAAGTGTTTTACTAGAGGTAAGGTAGGAGATGGGGGAGTGGGGAGGGGGAGAAAAAGTAAATCCAAGAGCTTTTGGGGAGTATTGGTTCTCTAAAGTCAGATTTGATTTAACAAACTAGAAACAAAACTCTTCATATCACAAATATCATACCTATCAATAGCTCCTCCTCAGACCCTCCCCAAATAATCATCCAATCTTGTTCAAATATTTCATTGAAGATGAAAGGAAATTCTAACCTTTCTTGTAATAGAGATCACAAACAAGCTGAAGGCCTGCTAGTCTGAATTAACACACTGTATTGTTTTATTGATTCTGACTGCCTTCGCTACACCCACTGCTGTCCCCTATCCTTTAGCCATTTTCAGGGACAGATAACTAATTCCGCCGAGATCCTTCCACTGAAATGACCATTTCACAGCTCCCCCTTGGGACAGTCGTGAGTGTGATCAGATTTTCAATCTGCAAACACTTATTGATTTGCTTTTTAAAAACTTCCTGAGATGCTCACCCGGGCAAGGAATTTCTCTGAACCCTATCATCCTCTTTTACAAGTCTTCAAAAGAATAATTATCTTTTAAATAAAACTGCAGTGGTATGTTCTTGATAGAATATGAAATTGAATTACCCGAGCTGGAGTGTAGTTACTATAAACGTTTAGAATTACACATAAAAATAGATTATCTGTCTGTATTTAGGAGATATGCATGTATTATATCCTTAAAATCCTATGCTTCTTCCTGGGTTGTTTTGTTGGCTTTGTTTAATAATTGGAAAGTTGATGGTATTTTAAGACTTTTATTCTAGTATCAGTTAATACAGATACAGCTTGTATTGGAAAACCATTTAGAACAAAAAAATGCGTATTGGCCAATGGGTGCCATAAATTTTTAAGTATTTAGTTTATACATAGAAAATGTTATATACTCCTTAAGCAAGATGGTAGAATAGGCCATTAGAGTTTGATGTAGCGCCCCACAATTAAAACGGCGCCTCGCTTTCTTTCGGAACAGAGTACAGTTTGTTCTACTCCATCTTATTGTTTTCTGTATTCCAGAATACCTTAATCTTAAATCCTGAATATGCGATTACATTCATCTTGATGCTAGATTACATTATATAAGCATGTGACTGGAAATGTGAATTAAGCCGACAGCTGGGGTTTGCTCGTTATCACTGCATGTCAGCTGCAACAGGTACAGGGTTTTTAAGACCTGCAGTGTAAGATGCTGGGCAGTATCCCTGCCCGCTCCCAGCATCAGTCCCTGAGCTGAAACGCCAGCTGTTCCCAGAGAGCTTTTGAACGGTACGGGTTGGTTTAATCTCGTGCTGTGAGTATTCCGAGGGGAGTCCGGTCCCAGAGCTGTGTCTGTGCGCAGGGATTGCCTGAACTCCCTCGTGGATCGAAACAACTCGAAATGGTGCTGTGTGGTTCTGCCAAACAGGACGAGTCCCTGCCACGTGCCTGGGAGAAGATTTTGTGAT
This sequence comes from Caloenas nicobarica, assembly GCF_036013445.1. NCBI lineage: Eukaryota > Metazoa > Chordata > Aves > Columbiformes > Columbidae > Caloenas > Caloenas nicobarica. The sequence goes on along the minus strand of NC_088251.1, from coordinate 38,236,743 downwards.
CTCAGTTGCTATCGGGAGTGAAGAAGAGCCAGGGTTGGAATGTTTTATTTGTCTTGGGTTTGGTGTTTGTTTGCATTGCTCTCAGAAAGCAAGCTAAATTTGCGTGCAAGTCTAAGTAGGGGAGACCTGGCAGCAAGCCTGAGCACTTCAGGTGTAAAATTCTGCTATCACTTCACCAAGAGAGCCTTAGATCACACTGGAAAATACCTGTCGTGACATGTCAGTATATTCAAAGCAGGAACAACTGGTGACTGTGACGTGGGTGGGGGTTGTGTGGTCACAGGTTAGCTTCAGTGTCACACCAGTCCGCCACACACGGGACGAGATTGTTTTTGTTAACAGAGAGGAAGCAAAATGCTCTCGTAATTCAGATTTCCATCCTTCGTCTTCGTTAGATGTCTCCTCAGTTGATCCCATTCGCATACTTTGTGGGGTGCCAAAGATAAGGCAGAAGAGCTCTTAACAAATGAGGAAGATGAATGTGGAGTATAAAAACCAGTCAGCTTTGAAGGATGTATGATTAGATTTTGAAGTTTTGTAGGACTCTTTCCAGCATAAAAGAATTTGGTAATTAACAAAAGATCTTTCTGTCCAAGAAGTTGTTCTAGTTTTGAAGTGAAGGCAAGATGCAATTCCAGAAAAGCTGTGAGGAAAGTAAATTCCGCTGCGTTTCCAAGATACTGCACAGAAGGCCACAGGTGACTGACTATAAGGTTAGATGATGCCTCTGCATGGGATACAAGGATCAGCAGGAGGGCAGAGGTCAGCGATGAGATTTATTCTGCACAGAACACTGTATGACACCCAGACATGTGACACATTCTGTCTGAATAGGTGTGAGGAAAAAGATCACAAGAGGAAGTGATAAAAATGGAAGGTTTTTTTGATCGTTTCACCTGTGGTTTTGAACCGAAGATGACACAGTTATCCGAGTTAAAAGCTGAAATTCAGAGCTGCCCTGCTTTGTTTCTAGTATGAGGGCAAGCAAGTGCAGAAAAGTAGCAAAACTACTGAGACAAACAGCAGAAGATGGGGAAATCTGAGACCTCTCTGGAGCTGGCCTTATTCTGATGTCAAGAAGTAGTCACAGGAGCTGCTTTAGATTCCCTTAAGTTATCCTGTAAATACTTGTGAGGCGTTCATGGTTTGTTATCAGTCCCTATATGATGTGAACCCCCAAATCTGTTCACTCTGTATCTTTGAAGTTATTAATGGTTATGGTAAGTATAATTATTATAGGATCTTCGTCTTTTTCTAAGTCAGATCGCTATGGCATAGTGGTGGCTTTGGATCTGTCTTGTATTTGCCTCAATTATCTGGGTCAAGATATCTTTCTTAGTACTTTTAAATGGAAATTTTGTAAGCAGACATCCGGCTGTGCTGAAGGCAGCACTGCAATTTTTATTCACCATTAAAAAAAATTCTGTAGGTAACCGGGGAAATCTTATCAAAACAAAGCATTTAAAAAGGAGATATTTTAACAGTTGAAATGAACCTGTATCTTATATATGCATGGGACTCACATAGGTTGTCTTTATAGCTTGTCAGGGTAGTCTGGGTATATCACATCCAGGTATATCTACTCGGGAAAGGCACCGTTTCTCTTTGCATTCCAGAAAACTAAAAGCAGTTAGAACGGCTGTGAACCTGAGCTAAGAAGCTCTGTGGAGTGGTGAATTTTATCACCAAAATCGTGGAACTGTGTTGATCATTTGTGCAATTTTCGATGGGCTCGTAGAATAATTCAGAGCAAGCTCGTCTGCCTGCAGCATGTTTCCTTTATCGCTATAGCCACAAGATGAGTATTAACCACTCGATTTATATTCACAACCGCAAAGCATCCGAGTTTTGATAACATTTTAAGTGTTTGAAATGTTTTTGAATTCTTGGTGGCGGATGAAAGAGGAAAACACCAACACTTGGAGTTTTATGACTTTGCAGTGATTGATTTGATGAATACATTTAGTCTTCAGAGAAGTTTTTCTCTTGCCTCCTTTCCCTGTGATTGCTCTACCAAACAGTGTTTCCAGCCTTAAGAACAGAATTTGACTACGAAGTTGAATACGTTGCCTCTGTATATCTTTTAGCAACAATAAACAGTAGCTGAAAAAGGATGAAGTTTAAAGGCAACAGGACGCAAAAAAGTGATAGATTCTGGTCTTTTCAGTGGGTTTCTACATTATTTGCTCGAGGCAAACTCTTGCATTTTTTGAATCTTTTTTAGTTTCTGCCTACCTCAGTATTTAGACCTTCTTTCCTTCTCGGGCAGAATGTATATGTGATACGTGTTCCCAACAAAGGATGATATTGTGGCTTTCAGTCCTCGCTTTTCCCTTTTGTGTCCAAACACTCTTTTGGATTTGATTGAAATTTTTACTAATGTTAATTTGGTATTGTTCAAAAAAGGTGAAATGGATATATACAAGAGATTCCGATGGCACCACAGCTTAAGGAAAATTTGAGAAGTTTGAGTGTTAGTGGTGTAGTGATTATATCTTCTATTAAATTTAGAGCTCTTCATTCATTTTTCATCAGCTGGAAAGATTGTGCTGAACAGGTCTCCTACCAATGTTAATTTAAAGACTGCTTGTAAATAGCAATTCACTCGGGCTCTTGTGGTTCTTAGATACTTTGTTTGCAGTTTTGCAGCTGACCGTGTGTGTGTTAAGCAAGCCTCTGCGAGAAGCAGTTACGCTTTTAAAAACATAGTTAAAATTCCCTTTTAACACGCTTAACAAAGCCCTGATGTTGCATCTTTTCACAGTTGACTGACTGCGTCTTTTCATACGGTGCTTCAGCCTTGTGCTGATGAATGTTGTGTGTATTGCAATTCCTGATCTCATGGTGTGCTAGCATTTTTTCCCCTGGACTTTAAAGGTGTACACACAAACTTTATTGATCTGTCCTCATACTTCAGTACCTTTAGTTAGCAACCACTGCAGACTAAGTTATATATCTTAGGAGAATTAGTTTGTGTGTTTCAAGGTTTAACTGCAGTTGTCCTAACTGACAGTCGTGCCTTAAGGATTATTTTACGGTATTGTACTTTTATAATGCAAAAATGAATATACCTGTAATATTTTGTTAATTTAACTCAGACTCAAATAAAAAGAAACATATACAGGTTTCATTAACAGTTTTAGCTCACACCATAATACAGGAGTGATGTTTTCTAATGAAGTAAATGCAATTTTGATATAGTAAATAGGAGTAAATCACAATGTTTTACAACTGCCAACAGAAGTGTTGTATCACAGTGCAGTTGTTGCAATAAAATGAAATCATACGTAGGATATAAAAAAAAAACTTAGAGAGATTCTCTAAACCACAAATGTTGGTATGTAAATAGTAGAGGTTTGGTGGATAACGCCCGACAGTGTTCTCATCTGTGTCACTTACCTCTTGCTGCAGACCCTAAGAAATGTTGCCAAAAAATTCACCTAGTAGCTTTCATTGCAGATTTTTTTCCAAAAGGAGCCTGAAAGGGATTATTTCTGTGGCCATGTAACTCTGTTGTGTCCTTAATTTCTTCGTTTTTACAGTTTAAGTTGGCTTTTAACAATTCCGATCATAGTTCTTACAAATGCCATAGACAAGCTTGCCAACTCTGCATTGTGCTTATTTTGTTGTTCCTAAATCTAGGAGTAGCAAACATGGTAAGAAAAAGGATTTCAGATCTTAAATAATATTCATGCCAGACTCAGAAGATAGCATTGTGGTAGCGGCTGGAGATCACGTAAGTAAAAATATAATCGTTCGTTTAGGATCAAGGTGCTGTGATAAATTGTGTTGCTTGTTCTAAGTGCTTGGTGAGAATATTTGTTATGTAAAATATACCAAATTGATGAAGCTCTTAATTATTAATTCTGTGCTTTTAGTCGCATTGTGATGGTGCGATAAGTACGCAGTTGTCACTTTGCTTAAAAACACAGCTAGATGTGCTAAGTTACCCCGTGTTTGGATTTGTCTTAGTTTTATATGATAATAATGTGCTATGATGTGCTCATACTCGTAAACAAAATGCAATTTTATTGCCACTGACAAAGTCATGTATCTTTATTGCAAAGGAGAACTGGCCACCCGCATTGCACAATCCACTATTCCATATTCTCCTATCCTTTTTTGTAAAGATTACAGACATTTCCGTAATCGTCACTTGGGCACGTCCCAGGTTCTCTTCCTGTACACCAGGTTCTTCAGGTGCCATTATCCTGACTGGAAGCTGTGGAAGCACGCATCTCCAGCCTCTAGGAAACTGCCTCTTTCCAGTGACACTAAAAACAAAGTCTGTGTCTGGCAATAGCTTATTCCTACAGCTCCGATAGTGAGGAAGTGACATTCGCTTGAAAAAAAAATACCCTGCAAAAAGTAGCACTGAATCTTTTGTATCCTGGGATATTTTTGTTCAGAAAATCGTTACTTGCATTGAGAGTATATAAATATTTCTGGAGCTGCGTGATGTGTCATATTTTTTTTTCAGTGTCTGGAAGGTTGGAACGGTATTTCAAGATGGGTTACTCAGCAGAGAATAGGAGGGAGGTGAAAACCCTCCACAAGTGTCTTTAACGATATGTGTATCATCTCTGGCTGTTTGCTTGGGGTAGCTGTAGGGTGGATGTCTATATTAAGTCTCAGTGCGTGTGTGAGATTTAGTACTGCTTCTCACAAGGAATTGTTTTGCCATTTGAAACACAGAATCTTGGAAACAACTCAGTGCTATAAAGCATTCTTAGTAAAGTAGCAACAGAAATGAAACAGAAAAACCTGTACCTCTTTTCGCGTCTGACCAGAAGTCATTTCTTAATTAAGTGGTGACCTCTACAGTAACACTCCATTAGTGAACTTCAGCTCAGGTGATTTCCTTTCCACCTGGTTTTCTGAATGGTCCTGAGTAACTGCACAGTAACTGCAGGAACTGAAAGACAAGAAATGAAGGGATTGAAAAGGTTTCAAATTAATAGAAAGTAACCCATTAAAAGGTTTTGGTTGTAGATTTATCATTAGTAGTCTCTCTGTCCAATGAGGTGTTTTGAAGGACTTGAGTAATTGACGAATCCTGCGTGAGCTACTTTTCTGGAATCATTTCAGCTCAGTTTCTGCTTCCACCCCCCACCAGCCTGCAAATGCATGGTGGGTTTTCTTTTGAAATGACCAGTTGTGATTTTATCTGCTTCTGCAAACTGCTTCCATGACCATGTACAGTGACGAATTGTTACTAGAATTCCCATAAAATGTGAGGAGAATGTTTTAGCCTAATGTCCTCATAGTTCACGTAACAGTGAAGTCTGTGAATATTTTTTTTTTTTTTTTGGTATCTTATTACCTTGTATCTCATCTAAACTCAGACTGTCGTCTGTAGAGCAATGTGTTCAGCACTGGGGCGAACAGGCAAGAAGGATGTAGTGGTGCTTGAATCTGCTACCTACAGTTAATTAAAATATCAGTGGAGGTGCAGAGTTGAAGGTCACCCTGCTCTTCCTTAGAAGAATGAACATCGAAGCCTCAAGTTTTATTGTAAATCTAGGAGAAAGTCTCATTCAGTAAGAACTCAGAGAATCCACAATGGCGGATGAAAGGGAAGTTGTCTCTATTGTAACAAAATTGTCTGATAGGCCTTATCCAGCACTTGGTCAAATAGCTCTTTCTTTAGCGACCTCTTCAAGAAGGGTAGATTAATGGATCTGACTAGTCTCGATTCTGCTCTCCCCATTACTGTAGATCATCCTGTCACCATCAAATGGGCTGCTGAATTCAATTCTGCTCACTTATTGTCTTTCATAATTGTAGCTCTGCATCGTTCTAGCCTGAATACTGCCTCTCGTTTTCAATGTCAGTTGCAAGTGTGAAGAGGAGCAATTTCTTCTTGGTAAACAAACCAATAAACTAAATAGGTTGACCTGGGTGTTCAGCAAGTAACTTCTGAAGGGTTTCATGGCATGTACCGCTGTGGCGTGTTAAAGTACTGCTGCTTCTCTAAAGCACGACATGAAAGAGCTCTGGAGAGGTGCATTTGTGCAGTCCATCTGATAAGAAAATCGTAATACTACCAGTAATTTACTGGTGTTATTTCTGTGAAATTTCAGTGAGTCATTGTTACCATTATGGTCGATGAACCTGCATTTTGTGGAACACCATCTTAACGTTTCTAAGCAGCTAATGTGAATATTCCCTAATTTGCAGTTGGTCTCATAGTCGTGAGCTTTTGTATATATGAACATGGATCGTATTAGTCTAAATTGTCACATTACAAGCCACTCTGTAGCTTGTATTTATTATGCCATATGTGCAGAGAGCATCTGTGCAGTGTTGTTTTCCCATGCAGATGACTAATTTAATACAGGAAGGATTTTGTTGTTGTTCTTTGTTTTGCTTATTTTCCCTAGAAGTGTCTGTTGGAGAGCCTCGCACACAGTGTATGGACATTGAAAGACACCAGGCTTAGAAAAAGCCCCTTCTGTTCAGAAGCAAAGTTACATTTCACAAGGGTTTTCCATGACTTTTTAACTTCAGTCATATAAAGAAATGTGTAAACGAAAGGCAAAATACGGGTGACTGTGTAGGTATTCTCTAAGAGCATGAGTAACACCGTTGGTGTAGAAATGGGAAATGATACGGCAAATCAAGCTATCAATTGGTTGGCCGGCTTTCTGTGTGACTCGGTGTTTTTAGCTCAGGACAGTGCCCAACCAAGCACGTGTGCCTGCATCCCTCTTTAAAGATGGAGCTGGTGAGGACCAGGCACGTGATACTTGATTAGACTCTCTGCTACTGCAGCCAGCCCGCGGCTCCTTGTCAGCAGCCAAAGATTGATATCCTTGCTTTGGGAAATTCAACATATTACCTCATTCTGGCGGAGGAGAGAATATGGGCTCGAGTGGGAGAATGTAATCTTTGGAAGAGTTAGTTTAAAATCATCAAAGTGTTTAGCTGGCATGCAACTTTCAGTGCTAAAAATAGAAACGATAAAACAGTAACTGATGTGAGATGCGTTGGAAATACAATTAATTACTGGTGTAAATATCCTATCGAGACTTGATTTTGGAGAAGGAGTAGCATTTTATCTGGGAAATTTTAAATACAAGAACATATAAAGAAAATCTTCTGTACAATATGCATGTGGAGATGTATGTTTCCAGGTTTAATAGATCTCCTAGTGATACCATATCATCCCTGTGGAATCAGAAACGTAGACAACAGCATCTGATTTAAAATAACTGCAGAACAGTCACTTGGACTGAAATGACCGTGTTTATCTTTTTGTTCACTAATTGCTTCACTTAAGAAAGAAATATTGGGACTTAGAGCAGTATATATGCCGTTCCGAGCCTCAGAATCCCAATTTGTCTGTCTGTTTCCTGTCTCGGTGGATTTCAGACAGAACTTCTCTGGTTTTGTGCCCTGCTAATGGAAGAAGCAAAATTGAATCTACCATCATTTATCTGCCAAACAAGCGGAGTTTTCTTTCAGTACCACACAGTATTGTTATGCTTCATGTAGTGCTTAAGAGGAACAGGCTGACCTTGCTCATTTCTGAATAAGAATGGCTAAACCAAACTTGTATAAAATGCTTTTTAATATCCATATGCTGCTTTCAGTTCTTGATGCTCGTTCAGCTGTGTTGGCAGAGGCTCAATTTGACAGCCACCAGGAACATGTGGGTAACGTTTTCACGGACATGAGAAAACTCAACCACCCTTTTGGTTATTTTTTTTAGTTCAGTTTTGCAGTTTAGATCAGACACTGTTTTATAAATGTACAGGGGAGTAAAACCAGCAGAGCCTGCAACCAGTACAGATAAACATCACAAACAGCAAGGGAGACCATAGGACATATGGTAACTGTTGTGATATGTGCAAATTAATCAAATCATCTCTCTGATTCCTGATCTTTTGGTCTCAGCTGCCGGTTGTGCGGAACAAGGAGAGTCAAGCACTGCTAATGTGCACTGAAGGAGCGCTGCATTTCATACTGTTGTTGTAACAGGTCAGACAGAGCAGAACTGCAAATAAGCTTGTGGCAGCAATCATTTGCAGGCACTCCAAAAATGACATCCCGTAATTCTTGGTTTTTCAGAGACTCTTCTCAGACAGATTTTTTTTTTTTTTTGGTGAGTCAGTTCTTCAGGTCATAAAATCAGAAAGGGTTTTTGAATAGATCCGGTGCTCCAATGCTTTCATTTTAGAGGAGTGCTTCTGGATACATGCTTCTTTGGGATCAAAGTCGGTGACTAATTGGAAAGCTCTTGCCCAGCTACTAACATTTGGGTATAGGTTTTATGCTATTATTTGTTTGTAGGTAGGTGGGAGAAGGACGGACACCTGCTACACCACCAGAAGAAGAAAGAAGCTGCACGTGTTGAGCTTTGGGACTGCTGCTGATGTTAGCAGCACCCACTCTGATTTTGGTGGTCCTTAGCTGGTGGGGTGAGCCAGTGTCCACCCTTCTCACTCCCCCTGTCTCAGCACAGCGACAGGGTTATTTCTGTCTTCTGCAGTACTGAAGTGGTTTAAGAAACCAGTATAAACAGGTGAGGAAGGTGTTTATCTGACCTAGAAAGTGCACAGTGATGCTGGGTTGGGGCATGTGCACCTCAACGTGGTGTATTTCTGCCAACTTTTGCTGGTTCTTGCATCGCTCCCCCTTGACCGGCATGAAGTCCCACCCTGCCCCGTCTCACGGTCACTTCTGTCCCTTCTCACACGGTTATCTGCCACGGCAGGCAGATTTTCTTGCCGTGACTCATAGTTTTGCATGTCCTCTTCAGTGAGAGAAGCCTCAGGCAGGAATCTGTTCAGCAGCTTCGTCTCCCCGCTGCCCTAAGAGTTTGGTCTCTGGGGTGGTTCTTTCTTCCTGCTTTGTTAGAGCCGAAGCAAAAACCTATGATGTTTTTTTTTCCTGCCTTTGTCTTGTTTCTACTGCTTTGTTTACAACATGTCTGTAGTTTCTTTTGCTTCTCAGTTCCTTACTGACCCTTCTAAATATTGATCTAAATGCAACAGAGCCGGAGGAGTGCAACTACACCAGTGAATTTTCTGCGGGCCCTGAATAAATTAGGGGAAGAAAGTTGACTTTGCTAGCCAGCATGCTCCGTGGAAACACAGGTTAAAACCACTCTGATGGTGTGGATTTTGTTGAACTGGAATTAACATAATGGATTTTATGTTACAGATCTCAAAACCTATCAGCCAAACGTCTTTCTACTCTCCTTACTCTTCTTGTCATCATAATGTTCTTCTCTAGAAGTTGCTGCCAGTAAAGGATTGTTAGGAGCGATGCGCCATCAAATTGTCGCTGGAATAATTACAACCACCAGACAAACCCAAAATCGATCGCTATAGTGGGCCGCACTCAGGAGAATGTAATTCCCTGAAGGACTTTGCATGGCAGCAGTTGGAAATTGGTGTGGGTAGGTTGTCACTGTATTTTTGGATTGCCTTTTCACATTGTATATGAATAACATTTATTTTTGCTAGGTCGATTGTAAGGTAATTGGAAAATGCTATTTTTTTCGATGAAAACTGGTTGCCTGAACTTGGCATGTAGTAGTGAAATGAGGTCACCCAATATGTACGTTATCTATTTTAAAGACTATGACATTGAGGAATTGTATTTTAACATTTTTAAAAGACAGTGACTGATTTTAGGGTATAAAGTAAACCATGATTAACTTCAGTAGCTAAATTTACCTTTTCTGTAACCAAGTTAATTTTATTTTTTAACTTGATGACATTTTAATTTTCTTAATATAATCGTGGTCTCGTGGACAATATCGGTTAAAATGAATTCTAACAGAAGACAGCAGAGCTTAATTTCAGTTGCACGGCAGCTCTGGGTCAGCATAAAGGTACGGTGACTTCCCTTTGCTGTTCCTCTAAAAGTTATAAGGGAACTGCAAAGATGTGTATGGGATTATACGAAAAATACTGACAAGGTTTTCTGTATCTACTATCTCCGTTTTCTGTATCCAAATTTCATGAGGTTTGAAGAAAGTATCTCGCTGCTGAAGGAAACACCTATGCTAATATGCTGGTATACAACTCTTGGGAATGGTGTAGGAATTTTCTGGGCTGACAGGTTATACTGTTAGAAATAATAAGCTCCTTTTTCGTACTTGTGAAGAAAAAGAGCAGCTTTTCTTACAAGCTACCACTCTGCCTTTTTTCTGAAATATGTTACTTATTTTTGAGCTGCAGTTGTTCTTCTCATCTTCTAGAAAAGTTTTATTCAGTGTTGTTTACATCCACAAGTGATGTATTTGGAAATATTCTGATTTTTGATGATTATAAGGAAAGGATATGTTTGATTTGAACACCTCAGTCAAATTAATAGAAAAATTTAAATATAGAAAAAAAGAAAATAAAGACTTGCTACAAAAAGGCTGTCCCTCTTGTTGAATTCAGAGGAGATGGATGGAATGTCAGTTATTATTGACGTTCAGCAATGCAGTAAGTTCAATTTCTGATTTTGTTACCTTGACTTCAGGTTACTTGGGTGCCGTGTTATGGGTCATCCTCCATTTAGCCGGGAGCTAGAGATGCTGAAAAACGGAGTCTCTCCTCTGTTAATGTGAGAAGGTGTATGGCAGGCACGTTAGATTATTGCTGTGTGATTTTTGGAAGCTGAAGAGGTCGGGGTCGATCTGAGCAGTACTCTGTGCCATACAGTGGTGACTGTCACAAGCAGACATACTTTAAGCAGAATCGTCTTGTTAAAAATAAAAGGAGAAGTAAAAAAGGGTAGTTCATTCTCCATGAGCAGTCTTAACCTTCAAATTGTCTTTCTCTACTGGTCCTGAAAATTGCTTTTGTGTATTTAATCTGAAAAGTGTTCTTTCCAGGAGTCCCACATTGCTTTAGACAGAATATATAAGGATAGCGAATTTTATACTTCTATTTGATATCTACTTTATACCTTCACTAATACATACTGGCATTTAATCCAAGTCTGTCCCTTTTTCTGTGGTCTGTGACCCGATTTGTCACAAGAGAGAAGGATCGGGACTTGAGCAGCAAAGCCTCAAAGTCATGTCCATGAGCCTCCCAGTTCCTTTCACGCTTAATCACTTTAGACTTACTAACTCCCAGATAAGCTATAAGATGTCCCTTGCCATTCCTCTTTTGGTGCAGAGGTGTTACTCTGTGGCTATGACAGTCATCTATATGAGTATAGACAGATTGCTGAAAGGATTGAATATCAGTAGATACTATGGCTTTTTGTTTGAAGACGAATATTATTTATCTGCTAATATTTTGAACTGTATATAATGAGGAATATATGAAAGGAAATGAAGCTGAATTCTAAGATGCAGGGGCTGTCTCAAGAGCCTTTAAAGAATTGTAATACTACATTTAGTTTCTGTAGAACCCAGGTGAATAAAGTTGTCAGATGCAAACTTCATGACATTTCAGTAAATGAATTGTTTAACTATTGATTTTTTTTAAAAATTTTTTTTTGTACTCCCGCTTGCATTTTATTCCTTGTTTTTTTTCTGTGGTAGTCACTTTAAATAAATTATTCTCAGGCCTTCTTCAGTGTCAAACAGGAACACTGCTCTTCAAAGAAAACATGAAAGACATGGAAAAACAGGAGATAGTGTTGGAATATGTAGGGCCCTTAGACAATTGCAGTGTTGTAGTCCATCGGCATTTTGGGTTGGGTTTTGTAGGGTTTTTTGTGGCAATCGGTGAAGTGTAATTCGCTTGTTCACGCAAGTTGGGAAAGTGAGCACCTTTTGCGTGCCTCATGAAAAAAGGTCTTTCAGCCACCTGGTGGTGGGATATAGAGGAGATGGTCAAGACAGACACAGGTTAGATGAGAAAGTCCAGTTGTAAGGAAATGTGGTTTTGCCATCAGAGGAGTGGTTAAACAGTAGAAAAAAGGCCCAGAGAAGCTAAGGAAGTGCCATCCTTGGAGATTTTCAAGCCTAACTGGACAAGGCCCTGAGCAACCTACTCAAGTTGAACTGTACTGAGCTGGAGGTTGGACTAAATGATCATTAAGACACAAAGAAAAGGATTAATTTACCACGAGGTTTCTTCTGGCTAGTGCATGAGTTAAAATGTTGGCATTATGCATAGATAGCACCGTGGATGTTGTGTGTCTGCGAACTAATAGTTCCCTTCTAAATATCTGTACTAGGTTTGCAATGATTCTCTCAGTGTAGCGGGCAGCGTGAAGGGGCGGTGAGATTGCACAGCGTGTAACCTGTGTGCGTGTGTGTTACACTCGGCTCGAGCCGCTGGATGTAACTCAGCACGGGTGGTGACCTGCACTACTGAGGAAACATTTTTACGGCAGTTCAGGATTCTAAGGGCAGGTAACCGTGAAAAACTATCTACCCTTCAGTATCTTAAAACACAGTTTTGAAGGTAGCATGAGAACCTGCATCTAAGTTCTTATTTGGGCTAAAGTGACATAGGGTCTGTTTATCACAGCGGAGGATCTGGCCCTGTATTGCCTAACGTGGTCTGGCAAGACCCCATTTTCTGGGGCAGAAAATTAATGTCATTGTGTCGTCCTCAGCCAGCGATGGAGAAAGAGCAAGTGGGCAACACAGACTCTTGAATTCCCAAGTTTCTTTCACAAGAGTGCATTACAGAGCATTAGATAACCACGTGGGCTTTTACACATCCTTTCTGCAGGGAGAACATTTATGAGAGATTAAAATATGACTTTCGCTTACCCTTTAGTGGGAGTGAGATAAAGTTTATATATATAATATTGAAAGAATGCTTTTAACCACAATACAAGACAAAAATTTCTTGAGGTTCTGAAATGACTGAGGAATAAAATTGTTTTGATGCGTTTCCCTTTTCTGGGTATCTGAAATATCCTCTCCACGACCAGTTTGCTTACTAGAAATAAAATTAGTTACTACAGTCCTGTACAACCTTGAACTTAAATATTGCGTGTGGCTTAGCATTTAAAACACTGCTGTTTCTGTCGTTTACACACAGATTTATCTGCCCCAAATGACGAATCAGTCATTTTCTTAGTGTAGTGTTTGTGTGTCACTGGGGAATAGGAAATGCAGAAATCTCCCGTTTGTTGGGGATGCTCGGTGTTTGGTCTTTGAAGACCTAAGGGTTCCTCACGTGCAAGGCAGGTACTGGTGGGCTATACTGGGTAATTCTGTAGTTAACCTTAAAGCAGCTAGGATGAGATGGTATCATATAGAAGATTTTTCTTTGAAAAAAAGTTTATTTTAAAAAATCCACAAGTAACCTTGGATGTTTAGAAGGGGATTGCACTTGAGCTAAGGATCAGCAGCAGTGAAACAAAACCATTTTTTCTATGCATTGAATTCCCCACTCAAATTCAGAATACCTTTCTGTAGGGTGATAGGCTTCAGAGTTTTTGCAATGGAAAGGTAACTGGAATGTAACAATTGCTTCAAGATTAAATTAATTATTTTATCCTGATGTATGAATATTGTTGGGTCACCAGCTTAATGTCAGGTTGGGGGTGGGGGGGTCACACTTGGCTAAAAGGATGCAAATGCATTTTTAGCATGAATTCTGTAGTTATCATAGATTTTGTCACTTGGCATAGATTTATTCCTATAAAATAGTGAGTGCAGATAGGCAGGACTCTGCAAATGTTGACAAAGTTGAAGTGGAGATCTTTCAATTTATTTTTCTATTTTCTTTTATGTTTATGCTGGCATTTCACTCAACTGTAAACAGAAAATCTTTCAGTTTGAAAATAGTTTCTAACTTAGATTAACTGTCCATGAAATTTATAAATTAGGGCTCTGTGAATAACTTCTTTTTCCCCACGTTCCAAATACTCCATACATATTGCCCTTTTTGTTCAGTTAAATTGAAAGATGACTGTAGGGACCGATACAAATAAGATGGGAACAATTATTCATTAGCTTGCATTAGTTGTACTGCATATTGCTTTTCTTCCCTGCTCTCCTCTGTGCTTTCTTTAAACCTTAGAGGGAGGAGGGAATGTGCCCACACTGGAGTAGGGCACTAGTTAAGTGATTCTTAAAAAGAAATGTCCGGATGCCAAGTTAATCTTTTTTCTTCCTTCTTGCCTGTATATCTTCTAGCTTTCCACCAACGTACAGTTACCTTGAGATGTCCTTACTAACTGAAAAAGGTAATTCATGGGCTAAGTAGCAGGTTAAGACTTCTAGTTCTTTACTGTAAGTACCCTACTTCTTACTCATTTATTTTCATATGAAAATATGAAGTGTGCATGATGAGAAAACTGTGTGTGCCTAAGCACCCTGCAGAAGTTACTGCTTCAGAGACTCAGAAGTATTATACCTAGGCTAATTTTATTTTATTGTAATTTTACTTCTACTGGAAAGTAGTTAGTGGAAAGGATCTAGCGAATGAAGGAAGTAGTCCGTAAGTAGCTGTGGTGATAGTCAAGGGGCTTGTCTGGAGAGGGTGTGGATATAAAGCCAGCATTGTATATCTTTTATTCTAAAACTAATTTCTGACGAACTCTCTCCTTATTTTGCTAGGGTTCATCTTTTGTTACGATTTTAATGACACATATTTGGATTAATAAATATAAATACATACTGCCCGGTTGATTTCTGTAGTATATCAAAAGGATCTAGGCAACCTAGTTAAAGTATTATAATGAGGTGAAGCATATAGCTTTTAATCAGTTCAAATGCATGAAACATGACACTCGAGGTTCTTTGTAACGCTAATTGGCTACAATGAGGAGCAGTGCTAAGATGAACTTGGATTTTCTAGGTGAGAAGCATCTCAGTGCTGTGAACTCGTGGGTGAGAAGTCAAACCTTTTAGTTGTAGATGGATTTTTCAAGGTTAGGACTCAAATCATTATCTCTAACAGAACAGGGATGGAATTTACATACCTTTGGGGTTAGGTAGGCTCTTGAGTAACAGGTATAATGAAGGAAAATGTTTGCAATGTACAATCAGACTGAAATTTTTAGAATGCTTATTTGAATAAAAAAGGATTTTATTTTTGTTAACTTGTTTGCTTTCAAGATTTTCACATGCGGTTTCTCCTTTGAGTATGTTTTAGATTATCAAGTGTTTATTTTTCTGCCATTTGTCTTCTTAAATATTGAGGCAGAGAGAGCGCATAGTAGAGAGAGATTGCGCAGAGACCCAATCTATATTCCTCTTTCAAAAAAGATCTTTAAAATCTAAGTAAGAGGCAAGTATTGACTTGGAAGTGGAGGAAATCAGTATGTCTTACTGATTTTTCTGTAGATGGTGAATGTTTTCCAGCAGCACCCACTGCTGCCTGGGGCAGAGCCTGGTAGCTGCAGGTGTTATGTAGGGAAACTCTCGTGCCTTCCAGAGCGGGCAGTTTGTGACAGTCTGCTTATTTTGTCTTTTTATTAACTTCTAGAAGTGCCGCGGAAGTAGGTATCTTGGAAATGTTTGCAAGGCTAATTTAAGTTAAAGTATAGAATATTACCTTGGAAAGTGTACATGTGCAATAGGTGTAAAATACTGACCCTGGTGTCATAAGTATGCAGTGTGAAAATACCCATTGTCTACGTTGCTTGACAGCACTTGAGTAACGCATCCCAGCATAATGAATGAGTAACGAGTTTCATATAGCTGAACTTTAAAACCAACTTTATTGCTGGAGGCGCTGTTATTTCTGGAGTGACGTACGTTGGGATAACTTAAATCTCTTTCCCACCTCTTGCTGTTTGTGATTTAGTATTGTGGGTCATTTTAATTCTTACATAATTTTTGTACTTGTATCTGCTTAGCAGCCAAACGGGATGAAAGTATGATTCATTAGTGCTCTCAAGTATGAGAATCAAAAGCTGCTCAGAATTTAAATTTGTGCACTCTAAATATTATACATAATTAATCTCATGTGAATGCCAGAAACTTGGAAGTTTGAATGTGTTAATTATACATAAAACATCTTTCATTTCACTCAGTAAATGTCAGGTGACCCAGATGCTGCTGGCATCCTGAACAATCTCAGGACATTTAGACCAGAAAATTCTAGAGGAAATGCGCACTTTAGCCCTAAGAGAAGAGAGTCGGACACTGCTTCCCATACAAGTGCAAATATTCTCTGTTTTCTGGAGTCTCGGAATGCCATGCCCTGTCCTGTGCCTGGGTCTAATGGCAATTGTCCTCACTGCAGCTCGAACGGCACCAGTGGAACTGAATGACTTTCTGTTCCGCTGCCTTATCCGAGCACTTCAGTGCATCATTTTCAGCAGCTGCTGAAATGGGCATTTCTTTGTCATTTTGTGTCAGGTTACTAAGGCTCAGTTGTGCTTTTGCATGCAATTTATCTAATTCCCTTGATTTCCAGGCTGCAGGAATGCACTTGGTTCTGGAGGCATTGCCCCAAATTAGCTTTCTTAACCTAGGTGTAGTTTTCCGTGACTACTTAAGGGTGCCTCTGCTGAAGAAAGCACTAGGGAAACAGCCTGTGGTGTTTCAAAGCTGGAGATTTCCTGAAAAATGGTAGACAGGCTGCTGTTGTGAGCAGCAGAACCTCAAATAGACAGCAGTGTGGGACTGAGGCCAGAGAGGCTGCAAAGCTGAATACGAAGGGGGTGAGTGTTTGCCATGGAAAAGTCTGGGCTAAGCCTGTGTGGGAGGTTTTAACCCTGAGCTTTGTGAAGACTATGGAGCCTGGGGGTCTGCAGTCATCTCAGACTACATACTGTTGCTTTGGGCATTAGGAAAAAAAAAATAGTTATTTTGTTAGTATCCTTTGGGCAGTAAAATTCAATTTTGTCTCTACTGTTGAGCAGCATTATGCCTGCCCTGGAGGAAACTTTGTTCTGAAATAAAAAGGATCAGAACTTGCAGAGGTTATTTAGTTAGCTTTTTAAATACCAGGAAATAAAGACTGTATGTTTTACACCCCTCCTGAGTAAAGTGAACATCCGTGAAAGTAAATGTGCAAGCAACGATCTACTTTAGGTATATTCACATATCTCACGGGGTCAACGACTATATTCTAATTCTAGAACATACAAGTAATACTTTGGAAATGTGGTTTAATTTTTACCTTTGAGTGCTGCAGAAGTTTGCAGGAGGCTGTAAATACCAGATGGAGCCGCTAACGAATGGGACATGGCAATGCTGAGGGTATGGATTTTAATGCCTGTCCTCAAAAAAAAACCCCAAACCAAAACCTAAAACTTTGGGTATTTCATATCCAAAGCTCTTTTATGTTGAGCATTTAGTCATGTAACGTGTCTCTGCCTTAGAAGTTGCATGTGCAATATGTAAAGAGACGTCATTGTAGTTTTAAACTACGTTTATAAATTTGTAAAATTATTATGTCTCATGCTGCTGCTGGAGAAAATTTAGAAAAATATCATGGAATGTTCTTGTTGTACAGAAAAACATTTCACTATGTGAAGCAAGAATTCCAGGGAATAAAACTGATTGTCCATTAGGCTCCCACATTGACCCTCACATTGCCAAAACAGGGAGCAGTAAAACTGCCCCACAAGGTCACTGATGAGACCGGGAAAGACCCAGAAACATCGGGTAGAAAAACACATTCCAGATTTCTGCACCTGCCTACTACGCTTGCCAACCTATGCCGTGCAAAGGCTGGAAATTGGCTTCAAGAGTTGAAAACTTTTACCTTTTTGTTGTTTTGAGAAATTACACACTTGCATGAAGAATCGGTATCAAGCTAATTCTTAAAATGATATAGGCTCACCAGTACAATTTTGGTTTAGATTCTAGTGCTGTTTTGGGGGGAAAGCTTGCTTTCCCAGTTCTGGGCACACAGGAGTACATTGGGGATGATGCAGAGACTGAGGAAAGAAGAGGAACCCAATGCTGAAGCTGGAGCTTAGTTGAAGCTGAAGTTACCTTCAAGGTGGTATTAAATAATATTGTAAACAGCTTAAAAAGCAATAAGCAAGTACTGCACGCCAAGGGTCCATTTCCTAAAGCAGAAATTTTAAGGCTTCATGTTAAATTTCTCACATGGTTCGAAGATGGACAATGACAAAATCACTGTCTTATTCCCTATCCTTATTTTTTTTGTCCTTAATTGCCCGTTTCTAACTCTGCCTAATGGCATGCCCCGTTGCAAGATGAACTCCTACCCAGTCCGCTGCAGCTGCTCTTCCCATGCAACAACACATTTTAGTCCTCGCTGTGTTTAGGTTTAGGCACCCTAGAGAAATCTGGTTCCAATTGTCATGTTGATTTTCAGAGTTAAACCTAAGGGGAGAACTCAAAGTAAAATATGTGATAGAAGGATTTACCTCCCATCATGACTATCTCCACCCTCTTGTGACAAAATCTGCACCCCTTATTCATGTAGTAATTCTAGGTACTGTTTGTTTTGTTAATGCAAACAGGCTGTTCTAAGGAAACGCTTTTTCCATGGTTCCTTGTCCCAACTGTGGTTTTTTGTCTTTTTTTTTTTTTCTTTCACATACTATGTCGTATTAGGATTTTTTTCAGTTCAGAGTTAAAAAGAAAAGTTCTGAATTTTAAGGACTGTATTTGTTAACTTCGTAAAAGTGTTGTTATTAAAATACCTGGCAGCGGCAATTGTATATCATACATATCTTTTGTGGTACTTGATTCATTTAGTACAATAAAATGAAGAAATTAGATCTTAATAGATCACTGTCTTTGTGGATATGGAAGGACTTTCTGGTGGAGCGTCATTCTGTATTTTCGGTTCACATACACGGGCTGCCGTATATTTGCTTTCCATAGTCATTTTTCACCTACCCTTTACAAGCAATCCACAAATCCCCATGCATTTTCAAGAACTATTGAAAGTGTTATTACAGTCTTGTGCCACTCAGAGTGGTGCAATTGTTCTGAAAGCAGTAACAGTTGACTGACAAAGAGTGAAATGTTGCTCAAGCACCTGTGCCAAGGAGCTGCCCAGCAAAGCGGGCCTGCGGGCACCCCTGCAAGTCTCCCCAAAACAGCATCCCGGCATCTTGGGGAGCAACAGCTGTTGCCAGATACTTCATTTCTCTTTAGCAAACATTTTCAGGGCAATGTTACAGACGCTGAAAAGCTTGCAAGGGAAGCACCAATTAGCAACTGTTTTCTGGGCTCTGTAAGGCCATGCGATAGCAGTGTTTCGTAACCTTCAGTTTTGTTACTGTATTCTGATCATAGACTACTCGGTGTTATTACAGCGTTTTTACTTAAATACAAGGTGAATTCCTTCTTTAGAAGCAAACATAAAATTAAAACAACCCACTCAAACCAAAGCAATTTTAGTGCTGCCCTGACATTGTCCGGAGTCCTGATACTCCTGTTGTTTGAAAACTGCACGTGGATTTTAGAGTTGCAGCTACCTTGAGTAGGCTTTGTTGCCTCCTTTTTCTTCTACTGAATATTCCAAGGAGGTGTAAAAGGTCTCTATACAGCATTTTTTACTGTATGCCAATAGTATTTTCTGCCACTGAAGTTCTGTCAGTGCACATGTGAATGGAAGCTATTGCTGCTTTGGCACGGAGATAGATGTTACGTTAATTAGCCGATTCTGTGCTTACATGACTTCCTGAGAGGACTGGGAACAAACGGTACCTCCCCCTGTGCTGCCTCTTCAAATTAGTCGCAGTAACTCTAAGTCAGGAGCTGAGTCAGAGCTTATTTTCTTTTTTCCTTCCACTGTACCCTTGTGAAGCTCCTTACAATAAATCATCCAATAAAGCAATGAAATATCCATAATCCTTGCTCCATCCTCTAAAATAAGAGAAAAAAGTAGGATCGTTCTGTGTCTTCACAATAAAAAAAAAAAAGTTGGCACTGCTACTTTGATGTAAATTAGTATGCATATTAGGCACAGTTTTTGGGCACTCTGACTAATCCTGACTAAGCTTCATCTAGATATGCCTGGATTTTGCAGCAAGCAAGATCTTGGACAATCACAAGTACGAAGTACCACTAACAGTTTCTGATGAGCTTTAGGAGAGTCCAAACAGCAAGTGAGTGGGAAAGGAATTGATAGATTACTAAATCTAACAGAATAAAAATAATCAGCACTATGGAAAGAAAAAAAGAAAGGACTGAAAATGAGTGGGTGAGGGGTGAATAGAGATGCTGCAAAAGGAAAGTCCTGAAATTGAAGTGATACCTGGGCAAATTCTTTTAAAAGAACTTTTTTGTTTGTTTGTTTTTCCTGTTCTGAGAATATCCTGGTTTAAGAATATCCAAGTTTGGTAGTTTGACCATGAATGTGTAACTTAAATGCTAGGAATAACAGAATGAAAGTACAAACAGATCTCCTCTCTGAGTGCAGGTCATTCTCAAATAGAAGGATTGAGGGTGAATCCTAATTTTGAACGTTTTGGGGGTTTCGTAAGTACTAAGTAGAGAACTCAGGCTGTTGTTTTGCTGGTTGCTGGCAGCTGGTTAGAAGTCTTTCATGTGTAGGTGGAATCCTTCATTCTTAGCATATCTTGATTTTGATGTAAGAAAAAATTCAGTCTGTTTAAATGCTGGAAAACCAGTAACATAACAGATAAAAGTGAGCTAAAACGTCAGCCCTTTTCCCTCCGTCAACGTCAATATGCTTTAAGTACGGGTTATGTCAGTGTGCACAGAGGTGGAACTTTTGTTTCTTGAAGCTTGTGTCTCTCACTGCAGTGGTTCTGCACCCTCGTGCTAGTGCTTGCTCGTGCCTGTGTGACAGGTGGTGGTGCGACGGGGTGAGACGGCGTCCCGAAGCTGTTGCAGGAGTGCCTGCAAGGAGAGCAGCTCTTGTGGCAGCAGGTGTGGAGGCCCTTGAGGCAGGAGGGCCATGCTAGTGCTGCCAGCTGTGGCAGAGAACATTTGCCATGGTTTTTTTTGCGTGTGTTGGTACTGCTTCACAGTGCCCAGGTGTGCTGTGTCAAACATTAAATGCCTTTTCACGGTGTTGTCCATAGATTTTGCTCCAACATAAGGCCCTTGGACTGGAGAGGCCATCAGGCAGCTGCCCGTCCAGCTAGCTGTGCCAGATAATCCTTCTGCACATTAATCAAGATGGTCTTAATTGGAGTAGGTCATTTTTGTTCCTGTGTTTCCTACCGTGAGGCTGTTCTGAACATACTGCTTCAAACTACTAGCTAGGGCTCTTTTATACACATTTGTACTTCTGCCAACAAGTTTCATTTTGCTTAGTTTAGTTTATGTTTGCCCTTCACACACTTGGTGTATGAACTATGTAGAGTGTAACAATACATTCTCTTGGCCTTCATTTTGCCGGATTTAAGAAGTTAAGCCCGTCCTGCCTTGTTTTGTTAAAACAGTCTCTAGGTATTTCTCCCTCCCTAATTCTGTATACTTCTCTTCACCTCCTCTGTGCTCAAAAAAGATTAATTTCAAGCATATAGGCAGGACAGGAGATCTTATTGAAGACAAGACCTCATGTGCTATTCCTCAGGACCTCAGCAGTCCTCTAGTTTTACCTGAAACCATGCAAAACCAACTTGCAAAAAGAAGTAGAACAGCCCATGTTTAAAAAAGCATTTAAAAATGGTTCATGCGCAAGCAGTTTGCGAAAAAGAAACACTAAATTGCAAAATTACACGGTTGGCATGTCCTACTATATGTGCGTAAAGTAAAAAGTTTATGACATTTAAGTTCTGATTTAATATTTTTATGATAAAAAACAGAGTGCCATATTTAACTTTTGTGCAAGATGCAGAAACAGCTGACGCTCTTCTGCTCGGGTTTCACTTCATCAATCTTATGGTTTGATCATACAGACTGATTTTTTAATTTTTTTTTCATTTAGTAGTAAGTTTAGATTATTTTTTCTGTGAACTATTTTGTTTAACTGAAGGTCACTGTTAATCTTAGGTTGTTAGGCCCATGTGGTCAATCAGAAGTATTTTCTGATTCTCCCCTGGACTAATCCTATGCCTCTCCGCTGATAAATAATGGATTTAAGGAATCTGGAGTGAGAGCAATTGATCTGCAATACGAGAGGCACTTTTTGATTTGATGTTTGAAGTTACTGCAAAATATGTTAGATTGAGCCTTTGCTGACTTGACTTGTAAATTTAACTTTTTTCGTTCTTAATGATATTTGTTTTTACACTGCCTGTTATTAGCTGAGAATAGAGTGCTCTAGTGCTAATGAGACATTTCTAGCCTAGCAAGTCATCTCTGAAACTGAGGATCAGGCAGTAACAGGCAAAGTTAGGGTTTTCAGTACACTATACTAATCTATTTTTTTATCAGATACGTGAAAGGTGCCAAGACAAGACACACTTTCATAAACTCGTGATGTCGTAAAGTTTTCAAATTTGCTCTCGCACAAGACGCATTCAGATATGCTTCAAGAATCCTTACACATGGCGCTTTAGAAGCTTCTGCAGACCGTATTATTCAGTGTGTGGGGACATGCCTGTCACTGCAAGCCGTTCAGAGAACAAGTGCTCACAAGCTCAGGGATGCTACTGCTGCTGACAGATCTGGCTCAGCGTAGTGAGGAACCTCAGTGCTCCTTGTGCACGTCCTGGATTGGAATTTCATTTACTGGTGGGCACTCTCCAGACATGCTTTGAACTGGTAAACTCTGGGGTTTGTGTATATTGTGGTGCATCTAATTGGTATGTGTACATATAAGGGTAAATATTTCTACGAGACCTACTGAATCTTCATGAAATGAACAGCAAAGAAGATGGGAGGTATCACTAGTATGACAGCTGATCTTACAAATGTGTAGTGGTCTTACGCTGAATATTTTTATAAGCATTTGGTGCAGCCTCTGAAAATGAGAGGTTTGATCACGTATCTAGCTGTTTTCCAGTGCCTGTGGTATAAATCACATGTTGTAACCCAGAAGACATTCTGAAATAACTATGTGAGGTAGAAGAGTGGAGCCTTCAAAAGTTTTAACTTGCTCAATATAATATGTTCTAACTGTACCTTTTTGTCTCCTTTGTATCAGCATACAAGCAGACCATGAGACGGTCTCTCTGTCTTTAAACAGAGCATTGCCCTTTTGTCAGTCCTGGTGTCTTCCTTGCTTGACTTTTGCACTTGAGTTCTCATTTGAGGGCAGTCTGGAAGATTCTGTGGTCTGGTGATGTGTTGAGAGAACAGGCGTGTGGAAAATGGGGAAGGGTTTTAGACCTGCAGCTGCTCTGAACTTAGGTGGAGTACAAATAGAAACACAAAGGTAACAAGATAGCTGCTATTTTTCAAGGCTTTCTGGATGTAGTTGTTTCATAAGTCAGTTTCCAGTCACAAATATGTGAATAGCGGTGTCACTTTATTTATTTCAAGAATTTTCAAATACTAAAGCCTGTATTAGCCTCATTGGCTTTACCCATCTGATAAAGAGGTCATTCAAACAAAACTGGAAGTGACAATGCTTTTTTTGAGCATCTATTTTTATTGTTTCTATCTCCTTTGCTGGAATAAGCTCTGCTATATATTTTAAGTATGCTGCTGATGACAAGGCACAGTCTGCTCTGAATTCTACAATTTCTATCAAAGTTCCCAAATCAGTTTTCTTTCAGTTGTTATTTTACTACCACTTAGTAACGAATTATTTCCATAAAATCTCTAATTTTGGTGCCCTGCTGGCACCATCTGCTGATAGAAGTCCACAAGGGCCTGGTGTGTAAAACAAATAGGACGTTTTGTGATGAGTCCTCTCCTCCTGACCTCACCCAACAAATGAAATAGAAATAGAAAATCCAGCGCATGCCTCCAAGCAGCACTCTGTTGTTTGCTGAGACCGTGCAGCAGCAATAAAATACATCGTGTATGCAAGTATTTTGTATTTTGTGTATGTTCAGTTGTGGTGCTCCTAAAAGAGAGCATTACAGTCACCATCACAACTTCAGCTTTGGGCTCTTTTGTGCTGCATTTGTTTCATAGGGAGGTTGTGCAGTTGGTGGTACAGGGATGTTGCTACTGCAGGAGCAGCCGTGATACCCGAGTTAGAGAAATGGTTGGGAACAACCTGGTGGTCACCATCTCATTTCTAAAAATAAGAGTTGCGAAATGAATTCAGCCCTGGAGTCTTGCTTGGTCTCTTTCTTCTTGTCCTGGAATCCCAAGAGAGAAAACACCTTTGTGTTTCTGATGGTGGAGGCCCTCTGAGGTCGGGGTAACAGGAGATCCTGGCTTTCTCTGCTGCTACTGGGAGGTCCTACATGCTCCACATCATGCAGTGTTGCTGAGGGCCACAGTATGAGAACAGATAAGAACAATCCTGATTGGATTTATTTAGAATAACAGCAATGAAAATAGGCTCAAAAAGCACCAGGAAAAGATGGTTCTTCACGGTTGAATTGTGGAATTCCAGAGAAAATGTCTATTTCATCTATTTCGTTTTTCTATTCGTAAGGGCATAGAGCAGGTAAGAGCCTCTCTTAGACCTTCTTCAAAACAAGAACCCAATCTCCAGAAAAATGTGTAAAGAAATTCGAAACTGATAAAGGATATGCTACTATCTTCATACTGATAGCAGTCAACATGGTGCTTTAAAACATTTTGTCTAATCTAGCATATTAAAAGATGACCTATTTATTATGTTTATTATAAATAATCAAAAGGAAATTAAAAGATCTCTTGAAAGATTTTTGCCCCCTTACAATTGCTCCTATATCTGCCCACAGTTAAAAAGTTAAATAGAGTTAAAAATAAAAATAACTATAAAGTTGCCGAAATGATACAGAGATCTTATCTCAGGAATGAGTGTTACATAGTCTGGTTAGCAATGTTAGATATGGTCTTCTAGCTGTTTAATTGTCTGGATTATGTCTGTCTTTTGTGAAAAGAAAATTGCTCAGTTTAAGTCCAGTTACAAATAACAAAAGAGTGTGAAATTTCAGTAACTTTTTTTTAAGAGGCCTGCTGCGCTGATTAGCATAAGATTCTGTTATTAGCTCCAAAATAATCACAATGACAACAAAACAGTGAAGAGGTGTACTGCAACGTAGTATTCCTTGCATTCATAAATCTTTATTTCAAAGGCCGTACGGCAATGTGAATGGTTTGATTACCTTGCACAGGCAAGCGGAGATTAAGGAGAAGAGCGTAATGACATTAAACAGAGGACTTGTTATTGAGCATCTCAGAAGGAGTCCTGGCGGCTGAGGATGTGGGATGATGACTTACAAGAGCTTTATCAGCTAATGAGTTTGACTGCTGGCTAACGTATAATACGGTCAGTGCAAACGGCGTGCAACGCAAAGGAAATGTTTTCCCTTTGTGATTTAGGTCTTTGTTTTCCAGCACAAAGCGTAATTCTTTAATAGCTTAGTACCGAAATATAGCAAGCTCCATTCTTCGGAATGCGCATGTCCCACAGCTCCTCCATGGCGTTAGATTTTTGGGTGGGCTTCTGTCGTATTTGCTGGGTTAGAGAAGAGTAATCTCTGTGTCAGATTAAAGCAAAAAGAAGCTGTTTCTCTAGGTGATGGGTACCAATTTTACCCCTGTCACTCTGGGGCGCTCTGTCCTTTGGCCGGTATAAGCTTCTCCAGTGATCCTCTCCTCTTCCTCTCTTTTTGACTTGTCTATGAACAACCTCCTTTGTTGCAGCCAGTTTCGTTTTAACTTAGGTAGTGGGAATGGGAACAGTCTGAAATTACTTCTGCAAGTGTTCACAGGAGCCAGAAACTTTTTATGATGGGTAACAACTAAGTGTCTTAAGAGCAGGAGGGTAAGCTTTCACTTCTGTAGCCATGATTAAATTTCATTATTCACTTACTCTGCTGGAGGAACTCATCTGTTGTGAGGCCATAAAGAGAACTGCTGTTTAGATCTATAAATTAGCATCTGAATTTATAACTGTCATTTTCAGTGATTTATAGATACACTTCAAACGTTGTCTGGACCTTCAGAGATCCTTGAGTGTTTGTACCTAAGTATTTGATTTCAGGTCCATATCTATAATCCTGTTAGCCTCTTCTTTTCATCACATTTGGTGTGGTGGTTTGTGGGTTTTAGGGTTTTGTTTTGGGTTTTTTTAATGTTAAAAACTTACGAAGATTTGCATCTCTTATAATTAACAAGTAAGGTACTAAATTCAGTCTGCATCATGCTGCAAAATTAATTGAAGACAGTCATCTCTAATGATGGGGGAATAGTTCTTGCATGATTAGATAGCTTCAGGCACAGAGGAAAAACCCTTTAATTAGTTTGGAGAAGGTAAGTTGCTGTGTCTGAGTCACTGCAGTGTATATGGCAGGTGCCACTAATGCTGAAAACTGTTGTGGAAATTTTTTTCAGGAAGTATTTTCCTTAAAAAATAATACGAAAAAGAATAATTAATTCAAGTATTGTTGGTTTTTTGCATGTTCATGGTGGGTTTTTTTTGTGGTCTGTTTGTTTGTTTTGTGGTTTTTGTCGGTGTTTGGTCTGGTGTTCGTAGTGTCCCCCCCATCCTGATGTTAATATGTAACTATCTTGATTCACCTTTGAATGCTAAAATTTTAGTGATTTTAGCAGTGATGGCTACACCGACTTCTATTTGGCTGTTCTCATAATAATGGTTGTAGCTATATTATTTGATTGTTAACAGTACAACGTACTGATTTTAGAGACAGTGTTGGCCATTGAGAGCAGCCCGTCAACTTTTTAATTTCACTATACATTTCCCAGTAATTTTGTTTAAACAAAAACTTTATCACCGCATCAACGGCATTCTTCAGTCCTTGCAATCCCTTAAGATTGGCACTCTCTGTTTTAAGAATTCAAAAAAATATTGCCTTTTTTAGGGTTGTTTTTTTCTTTTAAAGCAGTGCAAGGAAGGAATAATCATCAATTTAGAGCTTCCTGTCAAGTTTTATATACACTGCTTAAAACATAAATCAGTTAGGAATGTATCATTCAGAAATCATTGCCACTTAAAGGAATATATGTCCTCTCTATGGACTAGACATGAGAAGCCCTGAAGGAAAGAGGACACCTTTGGAGAGGTTTGATTAGATAAATGGGCTTGCAGTACAATATCTTTTCTAAAATCAGTATGTATAACAGTAAATCTTGCAAACACCTTCAATCAACCTTATAACAGACTTGATCTTTAACATTTTTAAGGTAGTCTGATACCATAGACATGCTGCTAGACCTATTTTTTATCTGTGCCAGGTTATTTTTTGTTTGGACAGTAAAGCAGAGCGATAGCTGTACTTATTTTTTATGACTATTATGTATATCATAGTTTACTTCTTGATTGTATTGTGTCAGAGTACAGAGAGATAAACGGAGGAAGAGCAAAGAAGATGGTAGTGACCAGTTTTAAGACACCGCTGGATCCAGTACTTAAAGGGAGTTAATGGAAAATAGAGGAGCTTTGAAACATTCCTTTCCTGGAATCCACCGCCAGCACACGTGGTTTTCTCCTGAGGGCAGAGTGCACAAGATTCAAGGGGCTCTTTCGCTGTCTGACCTGCAGATGGGTCTGCCCCCCAGACCATTTTGGGCCCCACCACGTACCCCGTACTGTGGGGATTCTTAGGCATTGTTCTCTGTGACCAGATCTTGTAGTGAGGTGCAAGTGTGATGAAAAGATCAGAAGAAACACAGGATTTCAGGCAAGGGAATCTTGCTTGGTGTGGGATAAAGTAGTTGTCAACAGCTGTGCCGCACTGTTTGCCAGCTCAGTCTCATCTATTTATTGGCTCCACAGCAGTGCAGTGCTAAGTGTTCTTGCCTAGGAGCCAGGGCTGCAGTGACAGTGCTGGGACCTGACAATATTTATTGTGCCAGCCTGTGACTTTGCGGTGCGTTGTGTATGATGAAGATCCACTAGTTGCTTGTCTAATACTGTACTGCTTAATGCAGTTTGGGAATCCCTCTTCCAGGGGATTTTGACATGCTAGCAGCAACAGAATTAATCCTTGCCTGAGCAGGGCAAGCAGGAACTGGAACAATTTCCTCAGGTGATTTCAGTATGCTCGTGGAAATTGTCTTAGCTCGCAACCATTTCAGGCTCAGGACATTGGAAATTATTTATAAAGCCACCATGCATCAGGGAGATGCATCACAGAATCTTTATTTAAAGTGGGTGCTATTTCTCCAGTTTGCACTGTGGCAAGTGGAAGTATCAGCCTCCTGGGGTCACCTCTGCATCCTCAGGGTTGACAAGTCCCCTTTCAACATAATGTAATTACTGTTTGGGAGTTGGATTACTTGGTGTTCTGTATTTTATACCCAGTGAAGGGATGAATTTTATTTACTGCCTCAAGAGCTGGTTATTTCATGTGTGGATAGGTATATTCATGGAGTTTTGAGAAAGACTTGTTCCATCTCTGCTCCTGCTCTACCAAGATTTATTTCTTCTATCCAAGCAATAGGTTATGTTTCTCGATGAAGAGAAAGCCATGTAAGCTGTGCTTAAAGGATGCTTGTTTGGGTTTTTTGGTTGGTGTGGTTTTTTTATTATTATTACTATATTTTATTTTTCTAATCTAGTGTGCAGTCGAGATTTTTTTTTTTTTTTTTTTTTTAATTGAAAGATGTCACCCTTCCTTATTGCCTTTTAGAATTTCACTTCCCTTAGGCCATCCTGAATAACATGTTCGTGATAATGGGGGAAAGGTGTCTGTTGGGTTTTTGGGGTAGCCACCTTTCAGTGATTGTAAAATGTTTGAGAGTCACAGTAGTTCAAGTGGACACTTCAAAAAAGTTAAAAGAAGCTCTGTACTAATCTCTGTAAAGTTAAATTGATCAGAAACTGGGGGACGCTGCGCTCCTGAACCACAAACCCCAGCATCCTCGCTGTGGGACACCGGAGGCCACACATCATCACCCACGCTGCGGAGTCGTAAGAGTGGCTGGATCCCTCACCCTCTCCTTTCTTCTTTTCTCTCTCTCTCCTTCTCTCCTTTTTTCTATATCCCTATTTCTTTGTCTCTCCTTCCATGAGTGGTGATATATTACTCTCTTTCCCTATCTCTTATACCTGAGTTTTCCTTCTCTCTCTACCATTCTCTTTCTCTCTTTTTCCTTTTGAACGTATAAGAGTAACATCATCTTAAGCTCTGCTGTTGGATTCTTGTTAAGTTTTGTATTATAGCTACTAATGGTTGCCAATACATTACTCGTAGAAGGACTTTTGCTGTTAATATGTTGATAAGTTCTGTGATATCATAAAATACTTTTGCCAAGCCACTATTTGCTATAACTAGTATTCCAACACGTACTTTTAGTAAAATTCATAATTGAATCGGACCCCTGGAGTGATTGTCTGTCATTCACTTCACATAACGGTGCAGACCCCTGGTCTCATCTGTTGAGCCAGGGCGCGTGTCGCGTTCAGAGTTAACTCATCCCTCACCCCATCTGTTGGGATGGGACACCACACTATTTTATTTCCTACAAGGCTTTAATGTTCTTATTTGTAGCTATAAGCAAATACATTTTTCTCTAGAATGTGGTTGATGTAGACTATGTATTAATCTCATCAAGAAAAAAGTTGCAATATTTATAGTCCTGAATGAATTTGGTGATTAGTCTGTTTTTTAAATACTGACTTAGGTGACTTTGGTAAACAGTGACAACAATTAAAGAAAGATGGTGCTGAGGTCCCTGTGCTACCTGCAGTGTTAAGTTCTCAGAGTGTTTTCGTAGAACATGTTCATTTCATTTTGCAGCTACAATTAACTACAACTGTTAAAATTAGGCCAAACTTCTGTGGATGTTGTTTGCCCTAGTTCAATAAGAAAACTTCTGCTTTTAGTTTGAAACTGGTTTTCACTTTCCACTGTTTGGCAAACCACATAATGAAATGCAGGCATCTATTCTGCAATCGATTAGAACTGATTAAGCATTTGTTAGTGTGGTGCTTTTTTGTCATGATTGTAGAAACCCCTTTCTTAAAAAAGTTGAAGGAGAAGCCATTTTAATAGTTTATTTTTGTTGAATCTCGTTGTATACATTCAGCAGAATGAATGACTTCAGCCTTATATTTATTTTAGAAAACAGCAATGTAGATTTTTTTTTTAAATTATCAAAACACAGCTATGTGTGTTGCAAACAAATTAGAGTTGAAAGTCAGAGTGTCAATTCTCCTGAGTTTTTATGTCGTGTTTTTAACAGCTGCATCTTAGCAGCATTTAGACCCATAACAGGCAAAAATTAGTGAGAGAAGCTAAGTCAAGATACTGGTTTAACTTTTAGGTTGTCCTGTGTGGGGTCAGGAGTGGGACTCGATGATCCTCATGAGTCCCATGCAACCCAGGATGTTCTACGATGCTGTGATTCTAAGAAGAAAGCCTGTCATTATCGCCCCCCAAAAAAGCACTAGCAATTGCTTTAGATTCTCTTCAGGTTGTGGGTTGGTATGTTTGGTTTGGGTTTTTTGTTGTTGTTGTTGACTTGTTTAACTTTTAAATCATAAAACATTGAAAAGGGCTGAGAATACAGCATTTCAAAGAGAGTGATACAACTGTTACTAATATCTGATTCTCTTGTTATGATGATCACCTCTGGGCAACCCCAAACTGCATTTATTTTTGGATGTTAGAGGGGAGGGCTGCACTCTGTTGTACAAACTCAAGGTTTTCACTCATTATTGGAAGACAACTAGCAGCTGGTGCGGGCCAAAACCTCTCTCCTCCTGCTATAAACACATTTTGAAATTGACTCTGATGTTTAAAGAAAAGAAATCAAAGAATAATTACTCAGCTGGAATTCACATGAATGGTGTTGTCTTCATTACTGTGTGAAATCAGATACTGAAGAGTAAGTTTGGTTTCTGTTACTTTGTTTTTGTAATTAAATTGCTACAGCTTATGTACAGAAATAAGGTCAGTAGATCATCAGATGGATGGAAGATAGTAACTCATGTTTCTGTTCTGCAGTAAGGGTTAAAAATTTGCATTTTTCTGAAAAACGTTAAGAATGCACAAGAGATCAGTGTTTCTTAGTTGTCCAAACGTAGTCTGGTTTTACCCAGGGAACTGTTCATCAGTAAAGCCTGCAGGACGGAGTGTCTGATGCAGCTGATTTGTACGTGAGCAGGGCCGAAACGCAAGCTCTGTGATTTGAGACCTACCAAAGAGTAGGAAACTCCTGTTTCTTGTCTTGTGGAGCTGAAAGGGTGAACTGAGGAATAACCTGGGAAGACCAAGGAAGCTAGAAGACAGGGATCTGATATGCAACTAGCTATGATAACTTAGATTTAGGTGGTGATGCCTGCAGGAAATAGCAGTGGACTTAGGGACTGAATTCTCTTCAGATGTCAGGCTCATTCTTTATATGGAAAAAAAATCCACTCCTTAGTGGTTAAGGGTCCCCGGTCCAGAGTTAGAGATCAGGGTGGCGGCAGAAATGAATGGGACATGACTGACAGGAACAGGAGGCTTGTGTCTTGACTCAATTACAATGAAAAGTCCTTAATGTGTAGTTACTGTTGCTATTTCAGTATCTTACTGTCACATTGAGAACTGCATGGAGAAAATATGCTTACCTTACGCGCCATTCTCCCTTTGGTTTTCAGCTTTCTATGTTTGACCTCTGCGGGCCCCTGCCTCGACTGAAACTGCCCTCTTCCTTTTCTTCTGCAGATAGCGCTCCTCCTTCTTCCCACTGTTAAGAATATACGTGAACAGTGAACAAGTTGGAAAAACTAAGTTCTGCTAATAATAAATGAAAGATTTTAAAGACATCTTGGCTCATCAAGATAATGTAGTTAAGTATGTTATTTCTGAAAGCTAGATCTGGTGAGCCTTTATAGGTTTTGGAATTGGAATGGCAATTCAAAATGAATCATTTGGTTTTACAGAGCGTTTTCATATAGTTTCTTCCACAGTGTATTTTTCCAAATCTAATTCTGCACAATTGACTCTACATTTTGCCCCAGTTTGCACATTAGCCCCCTGTGTCTGTGTCTTGGGATGATGGTAGATTCCAGGCACATGTCCCTGTATCAGTTAAACTTTTTTTCCTGCAGTTTTATTTCCTTCACGTTTCCTAAGGGCAATTTCCTCCAGCCTTTTAATGCACTCCCCTAAGAAGGCAGTAAGGCAGCTTTACATCACTCTGTTTCAACCTGGGAACTGTTTGTATGTATAAGCAAGATAAGATGAGCTTCTTACGTCTCTGAGCATGTACCCAGGCACCTACATGAGACACCTTGAAGTTCTCCAGGAGTCATAATCACAACTTGCTCTGCTCTTGTATTTTTTCTTATTAATAATATGCACCAAGTGCAGCTTGTTGCCATCAGTGCACTGATGTTTATTTTGGCTTTTGTATTCCACCCCTGCCAGCAGTTCGTAGTGTTGTGCTCAGTAGAATACCAGTAATGTAGTTAGCCAGAGGCAGGTTTTTGATGGATTTTTTTTTTTTTATTCCCCCCTGCCCAGTGTAATGCACACAGTGGTGAGAGATTATACCATATAAATGAATCTGTTTCGAAGAAACAAAGGTAGCAATTTAGAATTCTAAAAATATGAGGAAAATGTGCAAAACTATCACTCCGCTGAAGAACGATTTCTTCTGTAAAGCAAACGGTCAAAAGATGTACTTTGAAGTATTTGTTAAGACTGAATGACATATATAGTAACCCACTACCACTGGGGTCCAATGAATACACAACTCTTCATTGTTTCTGGCTAGATGATTGTTGGTTTTGATTGCAAGACAAAGAATAAGAAGATGAAATCCAAAATGCAAGAAATTATGCTGCAACTGACTTCTGTTGTTAATATTTATCTGGTTTTGTTACATGAGAGGAGCAGAATAGTGAATTTACTAAGAGGGATGAGCATCTCTTTAAGTTTGGAAAGCCTGGTTTTACCGCTGTTATTGGTGGCAAATTAGGAAAAAAAAAATGGCACAAGGCTGCAAGAGTTGTACCAATTCTAGATTTGTTATCTGTTTAACATTTCTTTTAAACTTGTATTGGAAACTAAATATAATGACATTAAAATCAGAGATGATTAGGTGAACTTTTATGCCAGTTATGAAAGATCAAAAAACAGCTTCAAGCATAGTAAGCAATTTCATTATGCTAATGTAAAATACTTTACTATTGTTAAAAATAAAAGTACATTCAAAATGTTATTTAAACTCCCAGGAAAGCAAAAACAAACAAGCAAAACCAAAAAAACCCCCAAACAATCACAATGTTTTAGTGTTATTGCGATTTTTTTTGAAAATAAGTGTTACTTACACAGAGAACCATTTTCTGAGCATTTGACTGATACTAGAGAAAATAGTATACAAAAATATTAGCAAGCTTGAAGAGAAATAGTGATGTCTGTATTACCCTTTGTCTTCTCGGTCTGCGCTTAATATGAAATCACAGAATCACAGAATGTTAGGGATTGGAAGGGACCTCGAAAGATCATCTAGTCCAATCCCCCTGCCAGGGCAGGAACACCTAGGTGAGGTTACACAGGAAGGCATCCAGGCGGGTTTTGAATGTCTCCAGAGAAGGAGAATCCACAACCTCCCTGGGCAGCCGGTTCCAGTGTTCCGTCACCCTCACTGAGAAGAAGTTTCTTCTCAAATTTAAGTGGAACCTCTTGTGTTCCAGCTTGAACCCATTACCCCTTGTCTTACTGTTGGTTGTCACCGAGAAGAGCCTGGCCCCATCCTCGTGACACCCAGCCTTTATATAAACATTGAGGGGTGACCTCATCAGTCTCCTCTTCTCCAAGCTAAAGAGCCCCAGCTCCCTCAGCCTTTCCTCATAAGGGAGATGCTCCACTCCCTTGTCTTACTGTTGGTTGTCACCCAGAAGAGCCTGGCTCCATCCTCCTGACACTCCCCCTTTCCATATTGATCCCCATGAATGAGGTCACCCCTCAGTCTCCTCTTCTCCAGCTCCAGAGCCCCAGCTCCTCAGCCTTTCCTCACACGGGAGAGGCTCCACTCCCTTCAGCATCTTCGTGGCTGCGCTGGACTCTCTCCAGCAGTTCCCTGTCCTTCTGGAACTGAGGGGCCCAGAACTGGACACAATATTCCAGATGAGGTCTCACCAGGGCAGAGCAGAGGGGCAGGAGAACCTCTCTGACCTACTGACCACCCCCCTTCTAATCCCCCCCAGGTCCCATTGGCCTTCCTGGCCACAAGGGCCCAGTGCTGGCTCATGGTCACCCTGCTGTCCCCAGGACCCCCAGCTCCCTTTCCCCTACACTGCTCTCCAACAGCTCGTTCCCCAACTTGTACTGGACTAATTCATCTGCGTTCCAAAATGCTTTTCAGGCAACGATGTAAGTTTCTTTTCTGTCAGGTTCATCAGCCCCTTTATAGTTTTACCCTTTAAAAGGCAGGTGTAGAGCTGCGCTGCGCGTCAGTTTCTGAGGGAACAGAGAGGTGCCTGAGGAGAGGCTCGGAATGTTCCAGAAGCCTCTGGACCTGCTGGGCGCGGGATTGGATGGAGGGCCCTGCCGGCAGCCAATCAGGGAGCACCTCAGGCAGAGGCGGGCCAATCGCAGTGCCCGGCGCCTCCATGTGCCCCCGTGAGAGGGCGGGCCCGGGCCCTGAGGGGAGCAGGGAGAAGGGGCCGGCATGGCGGGTGTGGGGAGGAAAGGCCTCTGCCGGGCAGGTTTCTCTGCCTCTGCCGGGGGAGAGATCGAGGGCCACAGAGGGACTGAGGCGGGAGGAAGCCGGTGCGTGAGGAGCTGCTGAAACTGGCCTTTCGGCCGGCCCCAGGTGAGCCTTCATAACGCGAGGTGTGTGCGGGTGCTAAGGAGTCCCTGGGAAGGCACCGTGTGGTAACAAGCCTGGGTCAGTAAAGACTCAAATCTGTGTGAGTGACCACCTCACACTGCATCTCTTTAACCCTTGACTGTTGGAGAAGTACCCTTGAATACAATACCAAAATTAAACGTAGGAGCCTTATGTTATCTAAGTTAATGCTGACACTTCTGTCTTGTTGTAGGTGCATGTCTTAGTGTCTTGTTTATATACTTGTTTTTTTAATGTTTATGTAAAAGCCAAACAAACTCTGCTTCTTCACAGGTGCTACTGGGCTTCTTTGCAAGTACAGCCATTACATTTCAGAAACAAGACTGTAGGAGTGCTGTAATGTTCCTACCCTGCCATACCGCTGCTTTTTCTTTGGAACTGCACTCTGAGAAAAGCCAAATGGTTGTGGTTGTGTGTGAATAAATAGAACTGCTTTAGTCCTGGAAATCCTCATATCATTAAGTTCGCGGTTTCAAAATTTCGTGAGCTTTAGTTACATATCTGCTTGTTCTGTGTGTGTGCTTTGCTTAATTCAAACTGTCTTGGTTACTACAACATTAAATACCGTGTATGAGCTTTGAATGTGTAAAATATAGTATTATGGCAGTGATGCATGGATGTATTTTTGAAATCACACACAAGCATAAGTAGTGATCAATGTAGTCATGCAACAGTTTTTAGATTTATTGAGGCTACTTAGTGAGAATGCTAAATATACTTGTTACCATAAAAAAAAAGTGTATTTTAAATCATTGTCTTTGGGCTGGCAGATGTGCTTGTTTTGTTAGTGTTGTGGTCAAAACAATAGAATCACAGAATAGCGTGTGTTGGAAGGACCTTCCAAGCTCACCCAGTCCAACCCCCCTGCCATGAGCAGGGACATCTTCACCTAGCTCAGGTTGCTCAGAGCCCCGTCCAGCCTGGCCTGGGATGTTTCAGAAAATATGTATTTTGGAGTATATTCCCTCCGTTGCTGAAGTCAAGGCTGTTGTTTGAAGGGTAGGTGGTAGGATACATTCAGTGGCATTAGTTATAAATGAAACCAATTCTTTCTGTAGCAAGCTTTGACTTATGAATGTCAAGTTAACTTTTCTAAACTCGCTGTAATTTATCTAAAATACGGGAATTTTCAACAAAGGTAAATGATATGTGTTCACACTGTGCACTCAAGGTAAAATTGTGATGCAGTATTAATCAATAACAATGTCTTTTAGGATGATGGGGACGTAATTCAAGGGATACATTTGGAGCAGCTGTTGTTCTCCTGGCTGACAGAGGGACCAGAAAAGAAGGTAAGAAAAATTTGTTCTTTTAACAGGAAAATATGTTTTAAATTCTATCTTTTTTTCTCTTGTAGCTAAATAATACAAAAATGCATGTTAGGAGTTTAGATGGAAAAGTATTGAACAGATAAGACAGATGAAGATTAAACTGTGTAAATCATGTTGGATAATATTAATGTGTAATGGTTTATAAAAACAGGAGTCTCCAGAGTTATTAAAAATGTGTTGTTTCTTCTCTTATGCATGTACAAAAAATAGTTCTACTGAGATAGATTTATTATTCTTCATTGATTGCCTCATTCTGTTGGAGAACATTTCTGGCAGTAAAGTAGTAGACCTGTCATATCTATCATGATATGTCGGAGATCTGTCAGGTCTGTGGCTCTTGTTGAACTTTGCTGTTTCAGAAAAATGCAGCTGAGCATTATAGGCAGAAGTTTGACATTTCCAAGATGAAAATCAATCTTCTTTTATGTGGTGTTTCTCAAAGAAGATTTGCGCTTTGATTGCCCAAGAGGTGGTTTCACATGTTTGGGGGTGCAATGTGGACACCGAATAATTTGGATAACAGATTTGGCAGGTGTTCTGTAATGAATGTAAATTTAAGAAATGGTGGTATCAGAGGTACTCAAGATGGCAAATCAAACATTGATCTGCTGTTGTCATAAATATGAACCGAAAGGTATGAGCTTGTATTTCCGTTCAAAGTTGGGGACTAACAAAGTAAACACGGCCTGTTATGAAGTAGTATATCGTATTTAGAGGGAAAGATGTAAGAGCTGTTGAAAATCAATTGCTAGATGTATGACAAACAATGAAATGTCCTAAACGTGTAGGAGGGGAGATCAGATGAAGCACTGTTGTATCTGATGGACGTTGCACTTTAAAATTAATGTAATGAATGTTCAGGTGATTTATTTAATAAATATGCATTGTAAAATACATTGAAACAAAGGGAATATACATTAAAAAAAAGGGAACCATTGTGTCAACACAGGTCTTTGTCCAGCTGGCCAGCATCTGGGTTTTTACTTATGCTTTATGGTGTTAAGAGGGTAGTTGTGTGCTGATGGTTTTACCTGGAGGCAACAGAAGTCTAAGGAGAAAGGCTGAGTGGAGCTATAAACAGCCAGACAAGCACAAATCCTGAGATAACTTCAAGAGTGATGGTGAAATATGTTGATGTTTGGTTGCTGCCCAGGGAGGATGTTTGGAAATAATGAACGAAGCAGTGGTCTTGTTCTGTTATTCGTCGAGTGAAACAGTAGTCGGAAAAATAAATAAGTAAAAAAAGGTTTTGATACTTAGTTTGCCTATTCCGATAGAAAGAAGCATGGAAATTCCTGCTGTTTATGTTCCAGAGTGTAATTATGTAGGATGAAGAATTGCCTTGATATGTACCGTGTTGGTGCTCTCAGATCTCTTTTGATTTTGGTAGAGATACATGTACCTTTGGTACAGATACATGGTATAATTAAAAGAATATTAAGATGGTGAAGTGGCATTAGGAAAACCCCCCCACAAACATAGAGAAAGCAAAAGAAAGTAACAGAGGCAGAGTTTACTGTAGCAAAAGAAAGCAACAGAGGCATATTTTCTGTAATCAGTCATAGGCAAGAATTGAATGATTGTTTTCAGTTTGTAATAAATAAATGAAACGTCTGTATGAATGTAGCACTGAAATGTGATAAAGTATTATACGTATTTAAAGGTGTTTCTTTAATCCACTCTGAGTAAAAACAATCATTTTCACAAAATGTCAAGACCATTCTGTAGACCTGTTGCCATATAGCTATAGTGGTTTTACAGTAAGAAACATGTTTTTATCTGCCTGCATGGCTCACAAAGCTAGAGGGGTTTTCCTTAAATATTTTCAAATATCACTGCAAGATCACTGGTTATTCTAAAAGGTACATATTTACGGAAATGTTATATTGAGGAAACATGGAACATAATGGAGGTTTTCTTGTTTTGTTTTTCAAAAAGCTTAGGAAACCTTTTTAGTACTGTCTCTTGTACATTATCTGGTGTTATTGTTATAACAGTACCTATTTAAATCAGGAGTTTTCAGCCTGGTAGTTTTCCATTTTAGTCACTAGAATACGCACTAATTTTCCACACAAACGATAATGTGTCAGCCACAGAATAGTGACTCCGTTTTGTTAAGGAGTTTAGCAATGCATTACATGCATAATTAGAGGAGGAATGGTTTTGTACCTTGAAGTTTCTAACAATTGTTTCATTAAGGACAAGACCAAACTCTCTATAGCACACAAAGAGTCTTAAGTTTAAATAAGATGTCATCTAAGTTGGACTGATAATTTCTCGTCCCTGTAGTTACTACTACTAATAAATTGTAGAAAGAGATATTGGGTATTTCTAAGCTAAAGGCACTGAGAGCAAAAAATCCATTCCAGAGTAGACACCATTATCACAGATTGCCTTCAGGCAATTAAGCCTCCTCACTGAGATGTTTTAAACAAGTGTTTCTTTCTAAAAGCTGTGGAAGCTAAAGAATTAAAAGCCACTTTAGTTTTAAAAGCATGTTTTCTGAGCCTTAATAAAATGACATTTTGTCCTAATTTTGTGTCTCCAGTCATGCAGGAAATTGGAGGACTAGCTGTTTCCTGCAGGACTTGGGTTTTTCAAGCTTCAGGCTCAATTTGGCAGACTGTGGTGCTCAAATTAGCTTGTAAATGAATTATTTGTTTCTAAAGTGCAACTGATACCAACTTACATACAAATACTTAGAATATGAACATATTTCTCATTCGCTTATGTAATTATATGATGGTTGCTCTTGACAAGATGCATAGTTGCCCAGAAACTTAGTACTAGTTTATGTTACTGAGTTTATCAAGCTGCAGTGAGTCATTGTTAAGAATAATTTAGAATGGCCCTTTTTTTCCCCTCTAATATTGTAAGTTACAAGCTTGATCTTATTTTGGGCCAGAATCAAAAATCATTTAACCCTTGTGCGTGTATAGTAGCAGTGGCAGGTCTGGATGAAGATGATGTCATGAAAATGTCTGATTTCTCTGTGGTTATCTAATTGATGTGCCCTTTTCTGGCAGCGCGTGCGTATCGGTAGCACAAGAGAGGTTTCTGTGGCGTTCCAGCTTTGGAGGGAGTCGGTGGCTACTCTGCAGGCTGACCTGCTGGTCCAGCCCAGAGGCAGGTGAGGAGGAGGCACCTTCAGCACACAAATTGACGTGGAAATAAGGCATGAGAGGGTCTGTCAAACTTGGGAGATGATTGCTGCCTGTTACACCTGCAGACCCATGCTTTGAGCCAAGATGCTGCCTGTGGAAATCATATAGTTTGGCACGTGTTAAAATTGTGGTGCGCTGCTAGCCTTTACGTTACAAGAGGAACAGCAGAATTATTAATGTTCATATGTATTGTGTGCCATGCGATGCTCCAGCTTTTCTCGACACTGAAGAAAACGAGCATAGATGCTGTGGTTGCCTGTGCACGTAAGGCACTGGAGAGGCTGGGTGCTGTGTGCTGACACCCCAAACTCAGCCAGAGCTTGGCAGGGATCTGCCAAGGCCTTTGCGTTAAAGTGACTTTCTCAGAGGTGACTGAAATGCTTTTAAATACTAAATAAAGCCAGGTTTTGATGGAATAAAAACTTGAATGCTTAGTTTTTAGATAGAGAAAATTCCAAGTAATGGAAGAGAAATATGGGGTGGGTTTCTGAGCATCTTACTTACTGCCCTCTGCACTCTCCGAATCTGCCTGTGCAGCAGGTCCCAGCTGCTCCTGCTGTAACTAACTGTACTGGGGAGCTCTCCTCTCTCCACACCTCCGTGTTCCTCAGCCTTTGTAAAGGAACATAGCACAAGGATGCACAAAAAAACCTAAAGAAACAACAGCCCACACCCAAAACCACAACAAAATGATAAACAGGGGCTGCCTGTCACCCAGTGTAAACACCTTACTTCTAGTTCTATGAAAGTCTCTTGATATGACTAAAATCCATTACAGCTTTGTTCCACATTGGTGCACGGAGGCTTTTGGTTAGTTTTAAGAGCAGTAGCTGGTCCTCGGTAAAGCCCATCTGATATTGATTATTAACATTAGTGGATGCTGGACTGTAAAAATACACTGAAGGGCAACTAGAGTTTAGGAACAGTGGAATTTTCTTTTGTCTTTTTTCACTTGCATTTGCATTCCACGCCAATCCGATGAAGCATTTGTAGTCACAGGAAAGCTATGCAGGTCCCTCCTGCCTTCTGTGCCGTAAAACTTCTGCTCAAATTGCTGCATCGTAATTAGCCAGTTCAAAAGAGGCTGCCATTAAGATGATGTGTTTAACATGTAGGTAAATAAATGCACAAATCTGTTCCACATCTTCTGTCCATTTTGATAACCAAACCTAAAGTGATGAGGTTGAAAATCGATTTCAGCTTTTGCATTAATAAATTAATTTGAATATTCTGAACATAGTTCATCCTAATTTCTTCTGAAATTTCTTTTGCACATGATGGGTTGTTTAACTTTCACCTCAGGCAAATGATCTCTTAATGTTTGATGCATTTTGACACTGTGATCAGAGCTCTTATTTTCTACTATGTTTGTGTGGCAGAGTTGAAAACGAGATGCTGGTCTCAAGCCAGGAACCAGTAGTGGTTGGGTCGCATAGACTCTCAGTGGTGGATATTTTGTA
Source organism: Caloenas nicobarica (assembly GCF_036013445.1). NCBI lineage: Eukaryota > Metazoa > Chordata > Aves > Columbiformes > Columbidae > Caloenas > Caloenas nicobarica. The sequence goes on along the minus strand of NC_088251.1, from coordinate 38,196,206 downwards.
TGCTGAACCTGTGGTCACCAAACCCTTACCTGGGATAAGAAAAGAAAGCATGGGGTAGGCAGTGGTTTTATCTGTTCTGTTTGACTTGGTTTGGTTTGCATTGCCTAGCTAGGGGGGGATTTTTTCAGTAACTTAATATTAGTCATTTGAATTTATTCAACTGAAGACAGCATATTAATGTTTTAGGGCTGCCATCCTCAAACTGCATGTTCCTTTAACGAGTAGAGTATAATTATTTTAAGCTGGAAGGTACTAATAGCTCTAAGTGAGAGTATTTTGATGTCAGGACAGAGTTTAATGCCAGCTGGCATGAAGTGTGCCCTGTATTAATGCTGAATGGAGAGAATAGAATTTGTTCAGCAGTGAGCTGGCTGAGGAATAGTAGTTTGAGAAGAGCAACTGCTGTATTAATACCACAGCTTTCCTCTGATGGTTGATAGCCAGTGGGGTCTGGGATATTGCTAGGTTGCAGATTTCAGAGGATAATCACAAACATGAGATGAGGGAAAATACATCAGAGAGATGGTGAGGTTGGCAGAACTCCTTGCGAGTTCTCAAGTACCTTGTCGAGGAAACAGCCTTGGAAATTGTAAGGAAGCTGACAGATTGTTTTATTTGCTTTTTGTTCTGTGGAGCAGCTTTTCTGTGTCTCCCTGGGCTGCAAGCAGGCTGGTGTCAGAGGGGTCTGTCTGTCATCGAGTTTCTTGCTTGTGGAAGTAACCAGGGACAGGCCTCAAATTGGTTCTTGGTTAGAGCAGCTCTTTCTTTGAAGGTAAGCTTTCTAGTTGAGTTGGTTTTGTCTGATAAAATAGGACTTCTGCTTGAACGCCATCGGTGGGCATTTGCTCTTTTCTAGCTTCTCACATTTGTGAAGTACAGGAGGATATACACCAAAAAATTAATTGCTATTTAAGACCTAACCTCTTTGATCTTTGATAAAGTTGCATTCATTACTCATATTCATGAATTCACTTGGCTAATGAAACAGCATCATTTTTCCCCATGTCTTTGCAAAGCATACTGGACAAACTGAAATAAGTGTTCTGTGGTATTTGCATCATTATACCAGCTCTTTGAAAACACAGGCTTACGCAGCAGAGATGTTCTTTGATCATTATGGGCGCATTTATGCTTCGAGGGTTGCAAATGGAGAATGTTTTGCATCCTGTACTGCCATAGATTTGCTGGCAGAAATCTGTAGCGTGGTTGGTTGTTGAGGAATGACACTGTGTTATCCTTGCAGTTCGCAGCTCTTGGTGCCACGGGTGTGTGGGCCAGCAAGGTCCCCTGGGGGCTCTGCCAGAATAGCGTTTCTGCAACAGCACCATCTTCACCCTCTTATTTTTGTGTTCAGGGAGTGGGTTTGTAGCTGCTTATGGTTCCAAAGCAAAGTATGAGAGCCAGTGAGGAGGAGAGTGTTCCATTTCCCCCAGAAGCGGTGGATCATTATGAACAACCCAAAGCTTCCCTGTGTTAGTAGCCCGTTCTTGGTGAAAGTTGGCGTGGGATGGTAGATGGTAGAAACTGTGTGCATTTATGGCAGTGTTTCTGTGGTAATGAGGAGTTTGATTTTCAGAACTGAAAACACCTAGTGTTTTCCTAAAACCAAAATAAACAGTTCCAGAAATGAGAGTAATAGCAAAATCCTAAAATGTTTTTTTCACATTCCTTTAAAGTAGGGGGACACCCACCTTTTAGATTATTGTCAGCTTTACCGCTTTAAAAAAAAAAAAAAAAAAAATCTTAATTTTGCTTGCATAATCAAACCTGTTTTAAAAACCCCTAAATGTAATGCCTGTAATAAGTGTTTCTGATTCCTTCAAGAGTACAAGGACGTGGCATGAAAGTATAAGTAACTCTTGTCTCTAGTTGTCTTAAAATTGGATGCAGAGTTTGTATGTTAGGCAATTCAGAGATTTATTGAATTTGTTTGGTTTTGATTAAAGAAACTGGGCAATCAGTGAACTTTTGAGGATTTATTTTACAATGGATAGAGATTGACATTTAGTATAAAAATATTTTCAACCCTTTTATGTTATAATATCTCAGTATGACAAATATATTTTCAAAATTTCTCTTTTCCTGCTTTGTTAATTAGAGGCTGTGAAGTTTATAGGATTTGATCTCTGATGACACCCAACATCAGTTTCGATAATGTATAGGTATTGCAAAATATTAATTCCTGTGATTAGTTGTTTACTCATTTATAAATGTAAGCGTGATCCTACAAGCCTGAAGGTTTCATGGAAGCCACAGCAAGGCCATTGCTCCACTATGCTCTTCTGTTAGCGGCCCAAAATGTGCTTTATTAGGAGCATGGCCGTTCTAGTGACAGTGAGGAGTTGGCACCTTGGACCTGTCCCTGATGTTATTCAAGAACACTTCTTGGTCAGCACAGAGGTGGTTGCATTCAAAACGTTCCCTCAGCTGCGTCCCATTGTGTATTTCTGAGGTGACAGACACAAGATTCCGGGTGCCATGTCCATCCTCTGTTACGATCAATACATGGGAACCTGCTACGAGCTGGGCTAGCCCAGCGTTACTCAGTTATTACCCGCTTACTATAAGAGGTGCAGGAAAATAAATTATTTTTCCTATGAGGAAATAGATGTATGAAATTTGTATTTGAAAGCCAGAATTTTGTGAATAAAATGTCATGGGTTCCGCAGACATATATTGACATCATACTCAAGACAAATTGGCTGACCAATCTAGGGAGAAGATATCTGAAACCTGGCCACTAGGGTAGTTGAGCTGTTGGGTGAAACTGCTATTTCCTTCATGACAATTGTCTTGCAGTAGGGAGTCTGAACTAGTCCTGACAGTATAAACTCTTAGATTCCCTGTCCTGGTACCATAGAGAAAGACTTAGAAATGAATTTAGTTCTGGCTTTTATAAAGCACAAACAAGAAAAGCAACTTCTTCAATGCCTGTGACGCAATGTGAAATTTTCCTGTATCATCTCAGCTTGGACTTTACTCATTTTCACATTGTGGTATCAGAGCTGGAGAAAGGCACCTCATCCTTGACATTTGTGTCACGTTGTGTGCCCTGACATAAACTGTTTGTATTTGATTTAATTTCGTCTTATCGATGGTCTGATGTGTGTCTGCGTGAAGCCGCTGGTATCCAGTGTCTGCAGTAGGTTAGCCAGCCCTCTCTCCACGTTTCTCCGTGGTACACAAATAGCCACAGCTAAGAAGTAAAATTACAAATAGCAGGCTAAATCTTAACAGGGACTGAGTCTGTACAACTCCCACGTGATCCCAGTGATCAGGCTTTTGTGAACAAGCATTTATTTTAGTTTTGGATGCAATCAACTAATTGTGCCTAGCAAAGCGATGTTTTTAGAAGCGTGATTTCACAAGGGCTCTAATTACTGTGTGCTGTATGGCGAGCAAGAGGGGTATTAGATGTAATCCTAAACCCACTTATTTATAAATTAATGTTATGTAATTAAAATTAGTATTTTAAGACGGCTGATTGCCAATACATTCAGTAGAAATAAGTTGCTTGAGCAGTCATAGCAGCCATACATTTTTTCATTAAGTTCAATTTTTTCCATGTGAGCAATTTGCTTCATATATAACGTTAAGCTTCAGATGACTATGATAGCACTGCGTGATTTTTACATTTGTCATGTTTTCGGTTGGCGTGTATTTAATTGCCTTGCATCACAGGCACAAAGCTAAGTCAAAACCCCAGCATAAAAGTATCACTTTTTTACTCTTTAACAAAGGGATGAAGAGATTGTACTAGGGAAAAAAACAGAACAAAAAAACCTCGCTGCAGTAATAACTTTTTTTTTTAATTTCCTGCTTCTTTATGAACCTACATATTTTAAATATTTATTTTGATTGCTAGCTTAATACTTGATACTTTTTTTTTTTTTTAGTCTACATGGGCTTTACAGTTATTCTCCTAACACTTTTTAGTCCTTTACATACACAGCGTCCGTAATCCATGGTCTGTTTTTCACAAAATATGGTGGGACACAAATTGTATCTGCAGAGAACTGAGTTGAGTGCTTGTGGGGAACTTCATTCAGCCGAGTGCTAACTGCAGCGATCCCTATGTGGGAACATTCACTAGTATGAGTTATGGAATCTTGAACTTCTTTCAAAATATATTATCCACTTTCTCTGTGTAGCAAAAACACCCGTCCTTAATCAAACTACGTATTATCTTTTGGTGTAAGAAAATAACTCATCGGAAGATGAGATAGAGATTAGAAAGAAGATCATGAAAAAAAAATACTGTTCAGCAGTAGTCCACATTCGTGGTTAAGAACAGGCTGCAGTTCAGGACTCAGTAAATCCTGACTCTCGTCATGTTAAACATGATGACAATTAGACTGTACAGACAGGGATGAGAAGACGCTTCCCTAGATCAAGAAAAAGAAAAAATCATTCAGGTAAAAGTTGTGGTATGCTGTATTGTGTTAAACACATGGCAGAGAGTAGAAGAGCAAAGCAAGTATGTGGTATTGGTGTATGAACATGGAGACTGAAGCAAGTAAGAAATAAGGAAGATAAAAAAACCAGACAAAAACCATCCTAAAATAACGCAACACTGAAAATTTCATTGATAAGAGTGTTGCCTCGGTTCATGGAGTTGTCCATGAACAACACATTGAACTCCGCTATTTAAATATCTAAAATTGAAAAAAAAGGGGAAAAATACCTGATACATAATTAGCTAACTTGGTTGTTTTTTAACTTGTAAAATGTGGGCAATGCAGCTTAAAATCTTTTAACCTCGAACTATTTTCTGTTGAAACATGTAGATAGAGAAGTTCAAGTGCAAGTCACTCTTATTGATGTGCAGGTGATGAGTTCACTGCCAATTTCCCCTGAACGTGCAGTCCTTGGATACACTAGCAGAGGGTGAAATGAAAGCTAGTGAGAACACCTTAAAAAATAGCAAATCAAGCTTTTTGATAATTGTTCGTAGCTACTGCCGTGCTCTCCTCTCAACTAGTGCCAAATCTGTGCAGTAAGTGCGCCCTAATGCATTTCAAATACAGAATTGTCAAGCTCCACGTTGAATTAAAAATATGGTATCTGACACTCATCTGCTTTTGTGTATTTATTGCACCATTCAACAATTCACATTTGTGTCAATGTAAATTATACATATACACATGCTTGCATATTTGTGCGTGTAAATAAAAGCGTATGCTTAATTACCTCGTCTTTCTAGGGGAGCATTTGTCTAGATTAAAGGATTGTATATACGAGTCTATTTTTAAAGAGAAAACTAAATGCTTTCTTTAGGCAGAAACTCCATATTTAGGTAGAAACTGTAACTACTGCCACCGGACACTTTTTGTTTTCATCGAAGACCACTGAACTATTAAAGTCTGTTGTACTAGTCTGAAATAGAAGGATCAGAGATAGTTAAACAACTTTCATACCACAAAAAAGCTTTAGCAGTAAAATAGCTTGAAAAAAAGAGGAGGTTAAGAAGGTTTAACACTTGGTAACAAGGAAAACGAGTTGCTTATTTTATGTCCATACTGCAAATGTTGTAAAGGTGAATCAGAACTTAGTTAGGCTGAGCAGAAAAGAACAGGGAGAATAAGGAAGGGAAAAAATCTATCTGTAGGTTCTTTACTGAACAATTTAATTCTCAAACACCTTGGTGAATGACCCCTTCAGTTGTTGTCGGTTCACGGAGCACATTAGCCCTCCAGGGGTTTAATTGCGCTCCTGGCCATGATCCCCAGGAGTTCTGACCTGCACCCGTGAATATTATTTCTCCTTAGTTTTTGCAGTATCAAACATAGCCATTGTTTATTTTGATCTTAGACTATGTTTGAGTTATGTCTTTATAATCTTGAATCTGTTTAAATGTAGTAAAACATCAGCATTAAAGCATGGAAGTCTTAGAGTAGCCATTTGAAATAGACATTAAAAAAACAAGAGGCTAACTTAGTAATATAAAATTATCATGCTAATATACTCATTCCAGTTGCTGCTCCCGCACGCATTCTCTTTTTTACCCTATTTCTTTCCCTGTAGGTTTTGTTTTGTTTTGTTTTTTTACCTATGACTTATTTCTGGAAAATTCATTTTACAAGATCTTTACTACATTTCCCTTTACAATCTCTTGGCATTTAACAAATTACATGTGGGTGTGGACTTAAGTGTGACTCAGCATTGTTAACTCAAGAATTTTAGCTGTCAGGGTATTTTTCTTATTAAAGAGCTCAGTTTTGAAGGAAATAAAATGATGACAGGAGTCCCTGAGGATTCAGAGAAATGGAAGTGGCGAGTAACCAGTCTTTTCTGATAAAGCTTGGAAATGACTCAGAATAGGTTAAGTCAGAAACCTATTGAAATGACTGTGTTTGCTGAGAGTTGTGATTTTGGTGACCTGATTCTCTATTTCTGAATGTTAGTTGGTATTGCAGTATCATCAAGGATCCGGGGTAGTATGTACCTGCATATTTTTTTTTTTTTTTTTAATCTGACTACTTTTTTTTTTTTCCCCCAGTACTTATAATCGGTCGTTTTTAATAACTAATATCTTATTCTGGGTCTATAATACTTTTTATTTACCTCTGCGATTATAGTTCTTCCTATTTAATCTCTATATCTGATTGTCTTGTGAGCTCGAATGGACACTTGTGTGAGTTATTTTGTCTTGGGAGAATCTTCACGTCTGCAAAGCGTGAACTTTTGTGTGAGAGCTGTAACTTAGTGATGGAAAAAAGTTCTGAAGAGAAACACCAGAATTCTAGTATTCCCCCAATGTTCAATACTGTTCGTAAGGCCTGTATTTTATTAAATCACACACAACCGTAAGTACATACATATTGTGTTAAGGTTTGTCTGTGTATATTGGTAAAAAAAAAAAAAGGTTCTAGAGGAAATACATCATTAAAACAGGAACATCACATTGATTACGAACTGAACTACAGCAAGATACGATGTTCTAAACTGTCCAAAACCCTGAAGCCTACAGAAGATGCCCTTTTTCCTCTGCCGGATGAAGCACAGTCTCAGCACCACTTCATAGCACGGTCATGGCAACACGTATGTTCCGCATGCAGTGCCCTTTTCTTGTCTTAGAGTCGGAGGGATGAGTTCTAGATGTAGCTGCTCCGTCGTGCAAATCTGGTAAACTCCTAGCTGAGCACTAGGAAACTACAAAGGCTTCCTGGAAACTCAAGCACAATATACGGTGGCATGGGAGAGATTGTCTAATAGTTTCAGGAGATCAGAAATGCTTATTATAATCCATCTGAGACGCCACTGTGTTGCACATTAATCTCATCTGAAGCATTTAAAAATCTTCGGTGTAAAGCTAACCTTCCAACCATTAGCTCATCTGCTGCTACCGGTTTCCTGAGTCCGCAAAAATGTTTCTGATGGATGAGATTTGTGATGTTAAGTAGAAGGATTTGGAGATTTTGAAATGCTTACACAGAGGCAGGAAGCAAGAATGAGGAATTCTTTAGAAGAAAATCTTTAGAAAGTATTCAACTGGAGAATAAGGATGATTATACTGAAAGCCTTGAAATACCTTTAAACATCACTTTTGCAATAGGTTCAATAGCTAAATTATTTGTGATTAGCAGTGACTATACAGGATGAATAGCGTGTTATAGGAAAGGTTGTATCTGTAATTGTGTCCAAAATACTCATGTTTTGATAATGCATGCTCAGTTATTTGCTGACCTTTAAGGTATGTGTTAAGGGACAGTTTATTATTCTGAAAGCCATTTTGGGGATCACAAAGCATGAGAAACGCTTAACTACTAGTAGGCTGATTTGGAGGTAGCATTGATGACTGGAGGAACAAGATTATTTCAGCTCTCTAAAAATAAATGCTATATAGTAATCACTTTATAAATAAAGTGCTTACTTTTGGAAAAGCTTTAGGAATAGCCTATATGTGAGGTGTCAAACTCATTTTCACCGGGGGCCACATCAGCCTTGCAGTCGCCTTCCAAGGGTTGAATGTAATTTTAGGACTGTATAAATGTAGGACTAGCCTGTACTTTTCTATCCTGGCCTATACTTTTCTCAGTATGAGTGTACTCTCATACACTAAAACAAGCATGCAGACTGTCAGGCGCTTGTATTTTCCTGTGGTGTAGTGTAGGTGCAGCTTCACGAAGGAGTTCAAATTGTCCTCTCTTCCAGAGAAGAGTCAGCAGCCACTGGGACCACGAATAAAAGTGCACCAGGTGACCACAGTGTACTGATTTTTTGTGTGCTTTTTTCAAGCCTAAAAATACTGCAAATACAATTTTAATGTTCGTGAAATTGTATTGTGTTAATAGAAAGCCCTTAAATACTTTTTCTTTTCTTTAGTGGCTGCTAGATTAATTATATGTGAACTCCGACTTTAATTAAAAAAATATAAGCAAGTCTGCAAGCCTCATGGCTGCAGAGAAAAGCATAACAAAGCTTTCAATGTGTAATCCCGAAAGATTTAGCAGAAGAAGGAAAATCAAAAATCCCAGTCTATTTTTAAGTACCTGAGGATCGTTTCTTAAAAATGCTCATCTTCATGTGGTCTGTCACGTGAGATTTGAACACCCAGAGTTAATTGTACTAAGACAGAGACCGAGGGAATATGAAAGGGAGGAGGAGAGGGGACATAAAAGCAGAATATATTATGAAAGTAACACTGACTACAATTAGGTAAAAAGATAAAATATACATAGTTGCTGCACAACTAACCTGTATTGTTTCAGACACCAATGGGCCTAAAAAGTGAAGCAGAGCTGTAAAGGCTTCATGCAGAAATGTAAAATGTAGCAGTTAATGAAATAAAAATGAGCAAAAGACTGCAGTTATTTGATTGTAACTTGTTTTAAATCACAAGCTGCAGATGAGGCGGTGTTTTGAGAAGTTGACAAAATGTGGAAGAAAGATGTGCGAAGATAATCAAAGGGCTGCTTCTTTTGGGGAAAAAAAAAGAAAAAAACAGTGAAAAACATTTTCCTGCGGCAGTAAAAGTTTGTCAGACTGATCCTTACAATTCAAAGTTGTTTGCATAGAGTTTGCAACATTAATGGATAGTCTAAAAAGTGTAAATTGATAGTCTAAACTGCTGCCTAAGTTGTTTCTGGGAACAAAACCAGGAAAGTGTTAACATAAATCCTCTTATGCAGAAGTATAGTGGAAATAGCAGTAGAGACAAACATTTTTAACAACAGTTAAGCAGGCTAGAGAAAGCTCTCTAAGAACAATGTTAGAATGAAGTGAAAGAGCTTGCGATTGTTTTAGATGGTTTGACAGAAATGTCTGTTCAATGTTGATTGTCTATCAAAAATGTGAACAGTGTCGGGGCTATTTGAGGGGGTGGAGAATGAAGCAGATTGCATCTCAGAATCCTAGAATAATAGAATGCATAGTTGGAATCCTAGAACGGCTGCTGTTTACAGAGTGGACGTGTCGTAGGCTCTTCAGGCTGGTTAAGCGGCAATTCAGGGTGTGCACGATGGAACTTAGTAAGTTATGGGCAGCATGGATATATGGGGAGTGATCCTGTGTCTGACGAGGCAAACTGGGTCTTGCAGATTCAGAGCAGACAACATGTAGCACCAAAGCGCAGGGGCACCTCTGTTTTGTCACATTGGGAAACCAGGGGATTTTCACTCAGGCCTGGACATGAGCAACCACTGAAGACCCAAGGTGAGAAATCCAGATTGTAGCAACTCCAGGGAGATCTATTTGGTCATGCCCAGTAAAGTTGTATTTCCCTGCAGAAGTTCGAAAAATTTCAGTGTAAGTCTTAGCCAAAGTGTAGAACTGGTGACTTTGGTTTTTTTTTTTTCCTTTCTTTTTCCACTTTGCATTTCCTGATCTGAGAAAAAGCTTCTCCCTCTTTGATTTAACTTGAAACTTGATCCATTAGGGTAGAACCTGGCTGTACAAATTGGTCTCCGGGTTTAAGCGAGCTCTGTAGTGGAAAGTAGAAAGACAAAGTAGTAAAAAGCATCAGCAGGTTTTTAGCCTGCGAGTTTGTTGTGAGGAGCAGGGTCAAAGTAGCAAGCATCTGAAGGCAGATGAGCAGGTCTATGCAGTGCTGCGTAAGGTAGGTGACCTTTAAGAGATACTGGAATTGATTTTCATCGTTCCAGAAGGGAGGGACTGTACTGTGCACAGAGCCTGATGTCAGATACACCATCCAGAGACTCCCGTGTGCACATGACTGGACAGGAACCCATTCCAGACAAACTCATCCTCACCTGACAAGCCACTTGGCTGCCTTGGGAAGCACGGCTGGGATTGGAGTTCTCTGTCAAGCGTTCTTGGGAAGACAGCGTGCTGGTCCTTTCACTGGGGAGTGTTTGAATCATCAAATACCAACAAAGAAAACAGTGTAACTGCTGAGCAGGCTCTCTTGCTGCTACCATGCTCCAGCTGAGGTGTTAGGAACAGATAACCCTGTTCAAAGACTTCAGTGGACGTGCGGTCAACACAGGGAAGCATTGATACATGCAGTTGTGATGGTGTGAACACACTATCCAGGGGTAGAAATGCCCAAGCAGTTGCTATGTGATGAATGAATGCATGAGAGGAAAAGGTGCTTATTTTTGCAGGAGAGCCTCTTGAAGTCAGTGCTTGATTTGGCGAAGCTCTCTTGAACTTTAAGACACAAGTAGTAAGTGGTAGACATTAAAATTAGATCGGATACAAATGTCTTACTAGTAGAGCAGTGCTCCTCTGGGTGAAAGACGCGTGCAAGACCGAGGCTACAGCAACAGCAAACTGGCTCTTGCTGTGAGGGGCACTCTGGAGTGGATGAGAAAAAGTATTTCTAGTAATAAGCATTGAATCTCTCACTTCAGGGATGGGCTGCCTCTGTATGCTTGCTTGCATGTCAAAAGGATTCTAGGGAATTTTTTAAAGACAGTAGTTGCAATAATATTAAGATTTTGGCCCACGGAGGCGATAGGAAATTCAACATTAAAATATACTTTATGCTTAAGATAGATATCTGTTCTCTTATTTTTCACACTGGGTTTAAGGCTCAAGGGGTGATATTTTCAGCTAATATAAATTCAAATTTTTCCCTTGAAGCTTTGATGATTTACTACTGATCAGCTGTTATATGAACCATACTTAGAATTTTTTACTTTTGAGCGTCACGTCACAGCCTTATCATTTCTTGCTGTCATGTTTTGTATGAAGGATTCTATTTCTCAGGGAAAGCCATGTATAAGGATACCAGTTTAAATTATCAAATTATCTCAAACTGCGTTACTTCAATGTGTGATACAAGGAGCTGAATTTATCTACTGGCTTTGTTGATGTCTCAGTATTATTTGGTGGTGCCGTAGATGAGATTACTGGGTCACACATTATGATGATTTACTGCCAATTGTGTGTGAAAAATAGGAGATTAGTGGATATGCTGACTGCAGCATATATTTTCTAAAATACAGATTAGTATGATATTTTCAGCTTAATGTGCAGTTTCGTGTCGTTGCTCTTCCAAAAATTTCGTGAATCTGATAGGTTAATACCTTTAAAAGATCACAGCAGCTGGGACCGATTGCATATTCTGAAACTTATGTTCATCTCATAGGAGTATAACTTTAAATTATTGGTAGCATCTAACTCGAATATACGGACATCTAGTTCTGTTTATATTCTGTAAAACTCAGTGGAATCTAGAAAAGCAAAGTGTGAGAAATGTGTAATAGAGTAGTTTATAAAGTTAAGAGCATTAACGTGGGTCTGTACTCTTAAGCTTGCTTTTTTTTGCCTTTTTTCCCCCCCCTCATTTGTCTAAAACCTTGATTGACAAAGGAACCTCATCTTGAGAGAACCTGCTTAAACTGTAGCCTGGGCTGTGATACAGCTGAAAAGTAGACAATTTGGATACGTGGTCTTTGCATGAGTTAGTGCTGTGTGTTTTCTGTGATTTCTGACAGCTTTCTTGTTCCTTAACCCAAGTATTTTCTGATTTCTCTTCCTCCTTTTCTTCCCACTTGTCTTTTATCCATTAACACAGGGATTAGACTACACCCCCCAGATCTATTAGACCAAGCTTCAGGTTGCTTTCTGAGCGTGAAGATAAAAGCTGTTTCTCCCAGAGTTTGTGCAGCAGCGTGCGGTAAGGTGCCCTGGTGACGTGTCCTTTGCGGTACGGAATGTGTTAAGTCCTGAACGAGCTGCCACTCGGCTCAAGGTGGAGTCGGGCTCCTCCTGCCAGGAAACTTCCAGGCTGTTGGATCCCAGGTTAAATAGACAGACAAACCACACCGTTCTGGCTTGCGTTTCTTCTCGGTCTCCTCATTGTGTGGGAACTGTTGACACTCAAAGAGGAAAAAGAAATCTTCGTTTGGACCGTTCTCCTCAGCTAAAATGTGAAACTGTTTGGTGGTGTCATTTCCCCTTCCCCCAAAGTGAATGAATTGGTGTCAGTTTGTCTTTCTGAAGAAATTTGCCACTGTGATCTTCTGCATTAATGATCTCTAGCAAGATGACTATCTCTTTTCTCAACACACAACAGCATGATGCTCATAAAACTTTATAGGACTGTCAATAGCTTTGGTAGGACTCTCTGAAGGTTATTTTTTGCAACAGTGTTAATACGTTAATACCATCTTTGGGAGAAGGGTCATTTAAAGATTCATTAATTCTGTTTCCTGGTGCCTTCATAATAAGATGGTGGCAGAGAGGAATAGTGTGTGGCATAATTTCCTCTAGTAAACTAGTTGTCTTGATAAACATTAGGCTTTTATGCTATCTGTTGAAACAATCAGTTAGGGCTCTTGCCAAAATCAAGTGGGGTAGTCTCAAAGAGCTGCTTTGTGTCTGTAATTCTTTAGAACAGACACATCCACTTCACTGTTGCTCAGTAATGTTGCCTTTGGTAGCTACACAAGGTTAGAGTGCTTAGAAGGCTTTATCCTGAGCATGTGGCAAGTGTGAAAAAAGGAATTACTTGCTTACTGGAACTGAGCACCCATACTTGGTTTTCCCTTTTTAAGAAGATGTACAAGCACAGCAAAAGGTGTTCCAAGTCCACTCACAAGCTGGCAGCACATGGAAGTTTTGATCAGGGTGATGTTTTAGGACGTCGTCCTGGTTTCGGCTGGGATAGAGTTAATGTTCTTCTTAGTAGCCGGTATAGTGCTGTGGTTTGGATTTAGAATGAGAAGAAGGTTGATAATACGCTGGTGTTTTGGTTGTTTGTCTTCCCAAGTAATGGTACGTGTGATGCAACACTGCTTTCCTGGAGAGGGCTGAACAGCTGCCGGCCCATGGGAAGCACTGAATGAATTCCATGTTTTGCTTTGCTTGCATGTGTGACTTTTGCTTTACCTATTAAACTGTCTTTATGTCAGCCTACGAGTTTTCTCACTTTGACCCTTCCGTCCCAAGCGGAGGGAGCGAGCGGGCAGCTGTGTGGGGCTTAGTTGCCAGCTGGGGTTAAATCACAGCAGACGTTATCTATATAATATCAGTCATTTAAAGAAAACGTAGAAGCTAGTATGAAAAAGTTGCATTTTAGGATTTTAATCAGCAACATCAATGAGCCTCCAGCTAGAAAGACCTTTTGGTTTTTTTTAATCATTGCTAACCCCAAGCATGCGCACAGATGTTCAGAGGAAGAAAATACAAGAGAACTATAAATATTTTTTAAGACTTTTGTTGCTTTATTGTTTAAATGGTAGCAATTTAAGACTATAGGTCAAATATATCCTGTTGTAACCTCTCCCTGTTCACTGCTCCCTGGAGCTGGTGTAACAGGCTATAACTACCTTCCTTTCAATGAATGCAGTAAAGCGTATGGTACTGAAAGTTAAATTAGAATGGGTAGATGAGTATTTAACACCTCTAGTCTCAGCCTAAGGGACTCGCTCTTCTTAATCAAGTTCTAGCTTCTACAAAGTCAATAAAAATTTTGTAGTACAAATCACTTCACAAATTACAGACGATTGTTAATCCTGAGAGGTGAAGTTCCATAATACTCTGCAATAATTTCATAATACAAGATAAGTAACATTTAGACATGTCTGCCATTCACATGACATAAAGATGAGTTGGAGACCCGCATCAGGACTTCAGCCATTGCAAAGAGCTGAGAGATGTAGTTATTAAAATCCAAAAAGAGCTTTGTCAAGAGGTCAAGCATGTGAGCTTGCTGTTCGTTCACATGACTGACAATGATGTGCAGACAAGGAGAAGTCCTTAATCACTGCAAAAACTGAGAAAGCGCAATAAGCGTTCTCTGAAAGTGCTTTTGTTTAAGAGAATGTTAAATACACCGCTAGACTTGTTTGCCTTGTGTTAGGAAGTCTTGATAAGATAAGCTAGATTGTTCTTTGCAATGTACTTTCCTATTTAGCCAGTTACAGGCAGTGCAGCAACAGAAGAAATCAAAGCAGTGTGATGATGTATAGTATCGAAGATGAGATTTTAATATATGCCTATACTTTAAATAATTGGTCATTTATAGGAAACTGATTTGGAAATTAATTCAATGCACTTTCCCCACAGAAAAATGTAAAAGGCAATCTCTATCTAGTATGTCTTGTGTTGATAAATGGAACTACAGCTTTGTCTGCTATTCTGTCTACATTGTATATTAGATTTTGGGCCAGGTCTGTGTTTTTCTTTTCCTTCTCTACTTTACACGCTTAGGCCCAGACCGCATCATTCACTAAATTTGATATAGAAACTCCATGGTCCCAAGGCTGGAGGAGCGGCAGCTCCCCATGCCAGGACTTGGGCTTGCAGTGTGCGGATGATGGATGAGTCGCACCGGGCTGTTTCTCAGCTGTCAGCATCATCTCCCGGCCACGGCTGGACCCGTGCAGTTGAAGTGCATTTCTCTTCTGTTACCACGAGGGATCAGCAGACAGGACTGCTTCCAAATGGAGCCTAATCCTCAGCCATTTGGCTCCCATGGAAATGCTCAAAGTCACACTGATTCAGAATCGGAGGCTCCAACAAACAGATGCTCTCTGAGGGATTCAGGCTTGCTCTGATACATTTGTCCTTGGAGCACAGCCCTATTTTCAGGGGACTTCATGTTGAGGGGATTCCTCGAGTAAGACTCCGAATGAGTTAGTTTATAGCAGCATTTGAACTGTAATTTAAGGGGCGGGCAGCTTCCCAGCCCCAAAGCCCATCGGATGGGCAGCTGTACAGTGACACGCTGTTATGCAAATAACCGTGTGATGCTGGCCTAGCCAGTCCTGGCCTGCCTAGAGCGCTTAAAGCTGTGCTGCTGCCAGTCGTGGGCCCTGGTGCTTGAGAAGCTTTCGCAGGTATTTTCTACCTCATAGTGCTGGAAGTTATACATGCTGTACCACTTTGTAGAGCTGTGTTGGTTTCCTCAGGTGTTGTAGTATGGAATCCCAGCTCTATCCACTTAAAATAGAAGAGGCGTTAATTACTCTAAGGCTGTATTACCCGAGCTTGTCTATCCAAACTCTCCTAATGAATCTGATACTCTTCCCACGTTTTGTTGATGCCTTACGTCCAGTTTCTTTCTTTCCTTACTCTTTTCACGATAATTTGCTTGATTCTCTTAGAACAGGCAGCCCTTCAACGTAACTGTTTTTAGGGAAGCCTCAATACTTTCGTGTGATTCTGCATACCAATTTCAGCTGCTTTGTTCTTGATTGAAAGGTTGTGTACTGCTTCGCGTACTATCTTTTCCTTCGCATTGACATTCCCTGCTCCCTGTATACATTAACTTCGTAGCGGAGCCTCGCAGAGATTTAGAACCTGTTGGTTTCTAGGTCATCATGCTTGTCACTTGTACTAGATTACAAGAAACACACTTATGCCAAAACTGGGGCTGATTTTCATAGTGGCATTTCCATTTATAGGAGCAGAATGGTGAACTGAAATATGAACCCATCCGATAAGTAGCTAATTCCATGCTTTTTTTAATGTAATATTGATCTATAATGTGTACCTACCTAGAATTATCTTTTCTATTAGCATCAGGAAATGAGGCTATCGTTATTTTGAAACAAGGGCGGTGTGATGCCTTGGGATTTCCTAAAGGTATAAACTAAGTTAAATCCTGAAAAAAAAAAAAAATGGCAGACATTAAGTTGAGAGCGATATAGTCTTATAGCTGACGTGCTGTCAGCAGTTTCCTGGCTTTTATCGTCTCTTTCAACCATGTGAGAAAAAGCAGGGGAGAACCACACTTGTGTGGACTTATTCTGCTAGGCTCCTATTGAACAAGTGTGGTTTTCATCTCTGGTAGTGCTGCAGAGATTTCTCAGATGTTTCCTAGTGCCTGTTTTGTCTTTGGGGTTATAACTGCTCATCTCTGGCATCTCCTTATCTCTAATTCGTGCTCTGGTTTTCTATAGCCTTAGGTAACTATCACGACCCGTAGCGGCAGCAAGGTCCTGGGCTCTTGGCAAGGTTTTTTATTATTCTTCTGAACTGTTAACTCTCCTTTTTCAAAGCTACAAGGAAGAGGCATATGCTTAGTCTTTTCCTTCTACAACTCCTGTTTTCTTCTAATAACGCTTTTTTCTCATGGTCTTTTATTTGTGTGAAAAGGTCTTTTTATTCTGTTGGACTCGGTCGCAATTATGCGCAGTGTCTTGCACCCACCCGCCCCCTCACTGTCTTCAAATGCCTTTTTCAAAAGATACGTGAAAAATATGTATTAAAATTTAGAAAAGACACAATCAGTGAACCTTCTCAAGAGTAAATTAACAACTCTAACAATCTCTACTCTACCTCAACCTCTACTCTAACTCACAACCTCTCTCTGCTTTTTCTTTTTCAACTGTTACTAATTCCTTGGATTTCCATAAGTGAAATCCTAATTTACTTCAAGAACACGTTTATTCTACATGTTTCCAAAACAATTATTAGGAAAAAAAGTCTTAATGCAAACACAATGTGACACCTGGTTTTGTAATGTCCAGCCTGAATTTTGAACTAGCAATTAGGGTTGTAACTAGGTAGACATTATTTATAAACCTGGACATTGGTGTCTTGAATACCATCTAAAGACCTTTTTGTATGTTTTAATCTCTCTTACTGTTCATTGATTAATCTCAAGGTCAGGAAACTCTCAGAAATATCTAATTTAACACATAAATTTCAGTCAGACTTAAATCCTGAGGAGTTCTACTGGCTTTGACATTTTATATTAGCTTATTATACATCTAAAATTTAGAAATCAACTGACTTAATGCCTCTGTGATATAGAGAGAAGCCTTTTTTTTTTTTTTCTTTTTTTTTTTTAGAAAAAAGTTGATCCTGAACTTTTGTGGCATCATCTTGGTTATATTGCAGTTGTCAGGAAAAACAAACCTTCAACAACCCGGAACACGGGAACTGCGAGGTGGGATCAAGCATTGAGGTGAGCCCAGAATCCTCCGTGCTGCGGCAGCCGGTACGTTGAGAAGAGAAGCAGCACCAGGCACATGTAGTTCCATCCTTCTCCAGAATATTCTTCAGTCTTTCAGCAGCTTTTGACTCAGGCCCGTTTTCAGCCAGAGCTTGGTTGTTAGGACACATTTTTCCCGTAAATTTGCCCGGTTGCTTTTTGATCTTGCATAAAGTTCTGGTATCCACGGTATCCTGCATCAAATAAATTACCCAGCTTAATGGCATGATGCGTGAGGAACTATCAATTTTTGTTTCTTTTGAACATTACCACCGTGTAATTACGTTTGATGCCACTTGGAATTTTTTTTTTTTTAATAACCAAAAATCCCGAAATGGCACAAAAACATTAGTATTCAGAATACATCTGCCAAACAAAAGCAAAGGTTGCTGTTGTGGCAGTGTCAATTGCAGAAAGCAGAGAACCATCATGCCCTCGTCTTTCTTGTGGTGAATTCCTTGTTTGTAGGCCTCTCTTGTATTTCATGTCCCCAGCTTGCCCAGCGCCGGGCCGTGTCACCGTCCTTTCTCTGGGAGCTGTGTCATTCTTTTCGTCAGCATCCGCCATCCTTCCCTGAGTCTCTGTCCCTTTGTGCCCTGATTCTGTTGTTCGCTGCTGTTCCTACCAGTTTCTCTGGGGCAGACAGCAGACATAAAGATCTGGAGCTCTCTTGGTCTCTCCAAAGCCTTTAAAAGTGAATTAATGTCATTTCTGCCGCCTTGGAGTTCTTTTACACAGAAGCATTTTTAAGTCAGGGATTACAGATGGTAATTAACTGTTTCACTGGTGAGATCTTTTAGAAATACCACGGATCCTCTGGTTTCTGGTGATTTGTTATCACCTCAGTATCTTTTTGTTTATCCTATAGCCATTTTGTCTAGCGCTCTGATAGGTCCTTTGAGAAGTCACCTGTAAAGGAGGAGTCTTGCTTGTCCAAACTTCCCTGTGTCAAATGTACATGCAAAAACATTCTGCGTGAGCTTCTTTTCTGTGGTTTGATTGTCTGTTGGCTCTACAGGCCCCTTGGCAAGCGTTCTTCCTCGTGAGGTGTTTGAAAAAAAGGTTACTAAACTTCTCCGCAAATATAGTTTTGTAATTTTAATTGCCCTGCTTTATTGTTTTTTTGTTTGTAACAGTGAGAGTTTACAAGCCTTTCTATTTTTCTCCTAGGAGCACTGGTTTCTTTTTATTTTCAGATGTGGGCCTTTCTTTTTCCATTGTTTCTTTCTTTTAATAGATATTGTTAAGCATGTAATACAATTGCATACCTAGACATAGAGAATTTAAACTCATGGTAAGTTCAAACGCCTCAAGTCGTAACCAATAACGTATTCAGCTGACTATAGTGGATTCTTTCTGTTTAAGGCTACTAGAGGGGTGCTCAGAGATTGATAATAGCCAGCAATATAGATGGAAAACCTACTGGTTTTCCTTATTAGCTGAAATTAAGGAGTAAGAGTCTAAATTCTTACTTTTGTCCAGGAGAGCTGTAGAAATGGCAAATTACGTCAAGGGAAATTCTGACCAAATATTGGACAAAAAACTTGCAATGGAGGTGGCAAAACACTGAAAGAAGGTTGCTCGGAGTGGTTGTGGCATCACCGGGGATATAAAAGTCCTGTGGACAGCCAGAGCAGCCAGATTTAATGCTGAGGTTAGTCCTGCGTCAGGCCTGGATCAGCCATCCCCTGCGGTCCCTTCCAGCCAGCATCACGCTGGGATTCACACGTGTCCTGAACAATTAGTTCTGAAGAGACTAGGGGGCAGGTTGCATTCTAACACTTGTACAAGAAAGTCCAGATAAGTGATGTGATTTCTGAAGCTGAGGCTTTCTGATCCTTAGATAAAGCTGTCTAGGAGCCAGTTTTCTTGTTTTTACGTGTACCACGGGGGTGAGAAATGTCGCTTCTCTGGACAGACTGCTATTCAATTTGAGTTCTGGCATTTCAGTTGCAAGTGCGCCTTGCTAGCCGAGTATTTGCTGCTTCAAAATAATTACCCTGACGTGAGAAAAGAAGAGCAACTTCTCAACTGCAGCCATGCTATATAATGTTCATGCTGAAATATTTAACAGATGTTCCAACCTAATGCTTTTCTCTCTGATGTGGAGCTAGATTTTAGCTATGAATTTTGTAGCCATAGTCCTCAGCATTTCAAATGCTGTTGCCTTATCTGTGTGCAAGTGACTTCTGTGGGTGTTTGGGGATAGCAAGGAGGTCCTGTTCTTTTAGGAAGTCTAGTTGGCTTGCAGTTTTCCTCAGGGATAATAGATGATCAGGTCAGCCCAGAATAAGAAATTAGGAGTCATAAAGTGTTTATTCTCTCTATTCAAGTAGCGTGCATAAAAGAGAAATATGATATCTCATCTCTTCGTGGTAAATTGAACTCGGGTAACTGAATGTACCTCTGCTCTCTGCTGTCTCCCCACATCCCACAAAATCCGTCATTTCCGCACCAGCAGAGAGTCCAGCTGTCAGACTTACCAAGCGCACAAAGCGCCTCTGAATCCTTGGCAGTAAGTGTCTCACACACCCCTGGAATAATATTATCCCATCCGTGTGTGTTCCTCAGAGTAATTTGTTAGCAGCCCTTGTAAAGCTTGCATGGCTGCAGAGGAACCCCTGCCCTGACTTCTACAGTGGCCTAGATCCTAAAGGCATGTGGGAGATGGCCCCTTGTAGCAAACTTCCCAAATGTTTTCATGCCTAGGGTAAAGAATGGCAGGACACGACATGGTTTCTTGCTTCCCCAAGGCATGAGCTTAAAGGAGAAGGAGGCCCCAGAACATCAACACACGGCAGAGATGTGTGCTGTACTCCTGTCTAGGTCTGTGAGTGAGAGAGAAGGAGGGAATGTAGGATGTACGTCCAGAGCCGAACGGCGCAAACTGAGTATTTTGCCAGGTAAGGTGATGGCAGCACCAGCTGAGGCTGGTAGGGTTTGTGGGTTCTTCACCTGTGGGCCATCCCGCGGCCGCTGCTGGCACACTGGCACTGTGCCGCAACCAGAAAGCTGCAGGATTGAGTGTCCTGAGCTGCTCTTTCCAAGGCCAAGTGCAGCGTGCTGGTTTGCCCTGGGGTTTAGCAGTGGCTAAAAGGATAAGCTACTGTATCTCCACGTGTCTCCAGCTCTGGGTTGTCTGACCGTTCCTTCTCAATGGTGATATCATGGTAGCTTCTGCCAAGTGTGAAATGTCACCCTGTGCTTAGTTGCATGTTTCTGGGTCTAATAGCAGAAGCAATTGATGTGATGTGTCGAAACAATAGCTTGGTAGCGCTTCTCCCATATTCGTCTGATGTGACATATTTCAGTGAACTGAAATGATTCTTATCTTGTGGAGTATTTGAATCCTCTCTTCTTTGGTACACAAAAAAAGTTTAAGTACAAGTCCTCCTGTAAAGAGAGATGCAAGGTTTAGAAAATCATCTCTGATTTTCTCTCTTTTCTTCACATTACCATTTTCTTTTTGCATTTCAGTTTAACCAGCTGGCTTTTTTTTGTCCCCCCATTCTTTTGTGAGTACTTGTCCTTTTCTGTTGATTTGCATAACTTTTTTTCCCCCACCGTGCTCTATATCCGATAGCTATTCCCTGCTCCAATGTGTTATCAGCTGTGTCACCCAGGCCATCGCCATGGTTAATCCTCGCCAGCTTGTGCCACACTGCCTGCTGAGTGCACGTTCCTGAACTTAGGCAATTTGGGAGCATTTTAGAGAAACGTACTTAAAGATAGTAGATAAATCTGCAGCCGACCAGTCCTGCCAAGGACACAAGCTGTGGTGGTGGAATTGTTGCTAAGATGGCAGCAGAACTGCAAGCAGGTGCATGCCGCAGTGGTCAAGAGACTAGGAACTCCCATGGAAACTGCGTAACAGTCTTCTGTAATTGAAACAAAGTGAAACAAAAGAAAAAAGAAAAATTAGATCTTAGAATTTGAGATTTCTTTCTGTCATAGCTTTGGGATTGACTCTTTGGGTTTTTTTGTTAGTGTTGGAGGTGTAAACAGTAACTCAAGACTTTTTGGTAACTCAGATTTCCTCCAGGAAATCTGATTTTGCAAGGTTAGGTGAACACATGCAAATCCTATTTTGAAGCAGACAATTCATGAGCTTCAGACAGTCTTAAATATTGACTTCTTTATTTTGGGGGGAAGTGGAATCGAAGCCCATCAATCAACGTCGAGTTGCTAATAGCAGTATTTGAAATTCTTACAGATTATTTGTGAGTCTAAAGCTGTTATTGTTTGTTTAAACACTGATAGGCTCTTGGTGGGGGTGCCGGACTTGTCTTTCCTTACCGGTGAAGCTGCTGCAGAAATGGTTCTGTCATTGGGAATTCTCTTGACGGGCACTTGTCCTCATTTAAGGGCTCTCTGAGGTGCCTCTTGGTCCTCAAGCTGTTCTTAGCCTGCAGAACCACAAATCAATTTTATTACTGCGCACCGGAACAGGAAATACTACAGTAGAATATTTGAAACTAATGCGAAAGGAAGTAGAGGACTAGCATGCTGTGGGTTAACTTTTTTGGATAAATATCCTAATAATTAATTATTTCTTTGTTTTCTTGATTCTCTGTTAACAAAGACACACACTTGTTCATGTGTTTGATAATAGCATAAGTGAAAATGGCATTCTGTACCTATTCAGTTCTGTTCTTCCATCTGTTATAACTTTTTTCTTTTGTTTAAAGGACAATTAAGACAAATGTCATCAGAGAACAGACGGCCATTTCAGTAAAGAAAATGAGAGCAATTGCATTTTTTTGTGCTGAGCAGCAAACAGTGACACCTACTTTCTCGCTATCCGATTCCCCCCTCATTTAACAAACAGCAACCTGCAGCATTCCCAGAGGAAAAAAAAGGCTGGATAGAGCATCCGGCAAGGTGACGGTATGAAAAACTGGCACGAAAACTTTGCAGCTTCAACTAAGTACAGAAGATGCTTGCACAAAATGAGAGATTCTTGAAAAGTTTCATTTTAGCTCAACCTACGAGTTGCATTTTATTCTGAAATTAAACGTTTCAAGTCTTTTGAGAGTTATCCAATCTGTTTTAAATAGATAGGTCAATTCTGAAATGAAAAACGGTACTTTTCATATCTATAATTTTCATTTAGTAGATGTTAATGTCGGATGTTCTCAAATTCGCTTTGCAAATGTGAAAAGAAAAAAGTATTTGATTTATTAATAAAATAAAAAGTAGGTGAAAGGCTTTTACAACTAAAAGGTAAATTTGACCTGAAATTTTTGAAGCAGTTTTGGTCTATCCATTTCTGTTATCAGTTAATGGCAGTTTCTAGCTCTGAGAACCAAAACCAGCTCATTCAACTGAACCATGAAATATCAAGAAAATGGATCAAATACTGTTGCGGGGTTTTGTGGTGGTGGTGGTGATTTTTTTTTTTTTTTTTTTTTTTTTTTTTTTGGGTGGGGGGGTTGGATTTTGTTTGTTTTTTAATAGAAGCAAAAGAGGAACAGGAGATCTATTGCTGTAATGTTTCACAATCGTCAGGAGATATTACTTTGCAGTTGGAATGCCTGCAGGTGTATGTGTGTAGGGGATTATATGTGGAAGGAAAAGTAAGAGAACATAGCCGTATGTAATGTCAGTCAGAGAATAAACTTGCATCATTAGATAGAAAATACTCTGAGGGAAATTAAGGGGTTTTTTGTTTTGGTTTTTTTTTCTGTAATAAGAAAAATGAGTAGACTTTTTGAGTATTCCCTGAGCTCTTTTGTCTACAGGCTTTTACAGTTTTAGTACCATATACAGAGGAAAGGCAATACATGCGATTTTTAGATTGAAATGGATTGAATGGAGACTCCTCAGGGTCAAATGTTCATTTTTAATAATTGTATCTATTTGAGTGATATCTGTAGATCCTCAGTGAGAGCAGGCGCTGAGCAAGCCTGCGATAAACGGCACTGTGGCAACATTTGTGTCTTGTCAATACAAGCAAGTAGGAAAACTGGTTTTAAATGAGCATGACTCATAAAGGTCCTTAAGCCCATTAGGATGGGTGGAATATATTGGAAGGGTATCGCTGGTTTCTGAGGCAAGGGCTTTGGGAGACGTGAAAGAGTAACACAAGAACCAAGGAAGCAGCGGAGATGTAGCACAGTCGTAGCCACCCAAGAGCTGTCTGTAGTTTGCGGATCAAGTGTGTGTATTCTTCCTCTGTTTGGGAATAACTGGGAGTTTTGAAGGCTATACAAAATTCTATGTTCTGATTTTTTAATGAAATTAACATAGGTTTATACTGCTGTTTTTTCATCTGTTGTGCTATTCTTCATCTTGCACAAGATTGATCATTCCCAATATGGTTTTTTTGGCCCACTGAACTGAAGGTTTCATTATGTTATGGATATCTCCGTTTCAATGGGAAGGGCTTTTGAAATACTTGTATTATTCAGAAGGACTTGAACAATTATTACTGATGGCGTGGTTTTTTCTTTGAAAAGACTGTGAGAACCTGAGGAATCTCCAGGCCCATGAATTTCCATCTGCCCTCACCATAAGCAATCGCACTGTGCCCTCCCTGCGCAAAAGCAAAGCTCTGTCTGAGGGACAGGGATTTTTTTTACCCAGCGGTTGTTTTTCAGACATCATTCCAGAAACACATTCCCCTAACGAGTAAAAAAATCTATTTTTAATGTCATTGTAGATTCATTCAGAGCAGTAATTGTTAATGGAGCCAACAGTGTGCTTTCCATGATATGGGAGCAATGAAATTATAAACCATCATTGCTCTGCTCTCATTTGTGTTGTCCAGGCCCACCATGGAGCTTAATGGCTCTGAAACACTTTCAATATATTCTCTATGCAATTCACTTTAATTTAGTAGGTGTTTTGTGTGTAGGGCTATATAATCCTTGGATATTGGATTTAAACCACTTATCCAAAAGAGGTTAGCAACAAAGCAATTCGGGAAGTTGTGAATGATAAAGGAGTATTATTATAGTACTAACAAAATTGATTTGTGACCACGTGCAGTGTAGTAGAGTATGGTGTCATTCTGCTTTCAGTCACACTTGCAACATCCTAAATTTTCCACAATCACATATGAGGGAAACGTACTTTAGTACATAACAAATCACATTCGTCTGTTCAAATGATCAGCTCAGCTTTTGGAGCCGAAAAGTTCCCATTTTGCCACCTGAAACATGTGGCCATTCAGCCTTCAACAAATCTTATCTAAATGAAAAATGAGAGCACGTGAAAGGGGGACTTTTATTTGGAAAATTCAGAATTTGTTGACTGTTGGACCTCTGAATTAATTTGTGTGATTTTAGACTGCTAAATAATTTTGAATATTTAGAATATTATGTAGTCTGTGGGATATTTATAAACCCAGTGAGGAGAGAAAACCGAGCTTTACTGTCGTCTTTCATGTTGACTGTTTGGTAGAAGTCCAGCTGTATTTAATGCAGAAGATACATTAAATGAGTGGAAGTTGTGTGTTCTCTGGTAAAGCAATCCAAGAGCAGATGCCGCTCTGTACCTGGGCATCGTTACACATCCCTGCACAGGAAGTCTTTGAAGATCCAAAGGCTCTTAATTGCTTAATTTATCAAAACAAAATACAAAGCAAAGCTAATAACATTTTGAGATCCATGCTAGGCTAAGATAGCTTCATTTCATCTGATCTATCTCAAAAACTTTTGGGTGTAAACAAGATCGCTAAACATTTAATTTGACATTTTCAAAACAGTAATATTTAAAAATACGTGTGTTAGGATCCAACTGTGAGTTTTGAAGGAATTCTGAAGGAATTCTGAAGGACACGTCAATGATTAGCAAATGCTATTACAGTAACACAGATCTTACGCGGTTCTCAGTAAGAAGTGCTTGTATTTGCATCGTATCATGCTTATTTTTAATAAAGAAAATCACTAAAAATGTGTAAAAGGGAGCCAGTCAGTGTCAATACAGTACAGTAAAAACAGCTAAGAATAAGAATTTGTTTTCCAAAGCAGAAACCATGGACCGTATTAACATTTTGATAACTACTTCTATTCAGAATCACCTGAAAGCTCTCGTTCCCAGGTGGTGATTAATTTTAGCTGTTAATTTAACTTAACTAACAGGATTGTTATGGAATGTACGCTTACTTTGATGACAGGCTGAGCAATGACATCTTCCCAGTAGCAGATAGTTTACAATATGTTTCCTTTTACTTTAGGATTGCTTCTTCATTTCTAACGAAAAAAGGTGGAAGGTGTCAGCTAATTACTGAACGTCCTCACAGTGTATTGAATTCGTAGTTCTGAGAAGCTTATTACTGTTCAGCTCTTGCTATCTTGAACCTACTTGCACGTGGACAGGAGTTTGGAGGACTGTGGTTTAAAGAATTTGTATCTGGGTTCTTTCTATTATTCTTGCTTTAGAAAAACTGATACCAAGGTAAGAAGGGGTAAGCAAACAATGTTGGATAAGCATTCCTGGGGCTTGCAGTTCGTAGGAGGCTGAAATGCACCGAAAGGAAGGCTGAGCTGTTGCTGTTCATCCTCCAGTCCTATTTGGGCGATATATTCGAGGTAAAGAACACCTTTCCCTCTGCATTTGTCGTGCAGCTGTAATCGGATTGGCACATACGCTCCGAACATGTGGAAGGCTCCCCTGGGTGTGAAGGTCACAGGACTTTTTGGACTGCTTTTTCAGGAGGTGCTTTGGAAAGCAGAATAGGATCCGTTTGTAGAAGGCTGGAACACAGCGGTGATTCACTCCGACAGCTGTGAAATGTGCTGACAAAAGTTTAAAAGCTGCCCAACACATGGGTTAGCACAACTGGTGGGTTTCAGGAGCCAGTATAATGCATATATTAGTACTGCGGTAGTTATTTTCTGTTGATTCTGAAGTTTGAACTGGAGAAAAGCAGTCTGCGTGTGTTTGTGTGGGGAGACAGTAGAACAGCTTATTTATCTATTTTTATCTATTTATCTAGAAGTATTTATCTGGAAGTCCAGGCACATATAAAAGAAATCTCAGTGGGTGTGCTCAGCAGCAGGCTCTGGACACGTGGGGAAAGTTTGCGTTAATAGGCCGCTTTCCCCAGGTCCTCTGTCTCCTACCTCTGCGTGAAGCCAGTTGAAGCTTAGCAGAGAAAGGCGATGTTAAGAGGAGCCGGCGAAAGCCTTTTGGATTCATCAGTCGCAGAGGAATGGGAAATCCCAGCTGTGAGCCGCCGCAGGGGTCGGTAGCTGCGCTGCTGGGGCCAGTGCACTAATCGTGTAATGGCTCTTCAGGGCAGGCTGCAAATGGATTGGGAATGCTGACTGCAGATTCCATGGGTATTTGGGTATAAACCGCTGGAACTGTCAGTGCAAGGGTGAACCAGAGGAAATTGGGGAGCGGGAGGAACGTAAGTCTACAAACGCAGGACATACCCTGCATCCTCAGTACATTCTTAGATGGTGTGAGAAAATTCCTAACATTGAAGACTGGATAAGACCAGAGTGGATTCTCAGGCATCATTTGGGAGTCTCCATCTGTAAGAATAGGTTTAATTACTCTTCTTTCATGAAAGCCGAATGACCCTGTGAATATGTACTAGATTGCCTGTTGAAATCGCTTCTGTCTGTGTTAAGGTGTAATTCGTACAATGATCTCGTGGTTGGGCAGTGAATCTCTGCCTGGAGAGGCCTGGTGAGCTCTAGCAATTCTTGTTCTTGATTTTTGTTTGAGAAATTCAACAGCCACATATGTACTCCAAGTGAAGAAAACATTGCTCAGGTACGACCGAGGATTGTGAACGATATCAGTGCGGGAGCCTACAGACACGAGAGCTGATGTCTTCCACGCAGACATGGTGTTGCAGTTGGGCTTTTGGAGTACAAGAAGTGCCATCAGCAAGGAAGTTTGCCACTTAGTCCAGGTCCCCTGGTAGCGCTGGGTTGACACGACAGCAATAACAGGCTTCTAAGGAGTGCGGTGGAGAGATGTGCGCTTCAGATACCTGTTCACACTCACAAGGGCAGGGATTCGAACTTCAGTTAAGTGTCTCAGCAGTTATTGATTACAACTAGTGATGTATTCTAGCAAGACTGGTATGTTCATTTTTTTTCTTGGAATGAATTTTGGAGTTTAGACAGGGCACAAGGAGCTCTGGAGAAATGGTACATCCACCATTTCCTGCCAAGGGAATTCCCATCCCATTACATATATTCTATTATACATATATTACATACAGAGATTCATCATTCACGATAAGAAAAATGCTTATAATTCTTTACCCAATTCTTGCTCCAGTTCTCATTTTGTTTCCACCCTGGTTTTCAAGCTGGAAACTCCCTTGGGGATGTTTTCCAGGATCCGCGTTGCCATGGGTGCCTGGTCTGCAGCGGGCCTGCTCGCTCTGTTTGCCCTCCCCTAGAGGGGAGGAAAAATGTGCATTTTGTCTTCTCATTCAGAGTTACTTCAGGTCCCTGTTGTAGCTAAATGGAGAATAAATTGCAAGCCCTGCAGCTGATGTGCTGTGCAATAAGCCAAGAGCCCTCGAGCTCCAGTGGCTGGTGCCTCATCCTCCTGCTGGCACCCTGGAAACACTGAGAATCAGGGGTTTTTGGCTGTTGTTTTGTTGGGGTTTTGTTTGGTTGTTTTTGTTTTTTTATTCTTTGCATACTATTTGGTAGTTACATGTATTTACATTTAGTTACATGTATTTACATTTAGTTATATTTTACTCAGTAAAGTTTTTTAGTTATTTAAGGGTGACATTCTTTCTCCCACTAAATTGCAAAATAAGGTTTTGTTAGCTATGTTGCGCATGTACGTTATTCAAATCCTGAAGTGCTGGTAGCAGGGCACTCCCTTTTATATTTTACAAATAAGCAAGCAATTAAGTTTCACCCTTTTTTTCAATGGTGTCAGCTGTTCTGAGCATCCTTGAGACCTGGACAAAAAGAAGAGAGGATTCTCACCTTTTGCCTTTCTTTTCTTTCTCCTGTCGTTTTGTAGTGGGTTTTTTTAATTTGTTTGGGGGTTTTTCCACAATTAATTTCTCCTCCTTGTAGTCCTCAGGGGGCCCTTGCAGCTCTGCGGGCTGTGAAGCAGCAGAACCACTCCTGTCTGAACTGCAACTCACCCCGTGTTCCACGGGTCAGATAATTACCTTGTGCTGAAAGAGAAAGGTGGTAATTGAGTTTAAAATGCTGATCTGGTTCAGATTAAGTCGTAGTCAGCTTCCTGAGCATAGGAGGTGGAAAGGCAACAGGCAAAAAAACCTCTACATCAGCCACAAAGTACTGCCCTGCACTAGATGAGCAATTGGAACCTTAATGTTATGGAACACTGTGGCATTATATTGTGGGAATATTTACGTCTCTGAAGCTAAAAATTCTGACAGGTTTTGCACAGCAAAAGTGCTTACTCTTTTTAGCAGCAGGTCTTTAAAGAGTAACTGAAGTTATCCAGTCAATAATTGCTCTGTAAATAAACAACTGAAATAATTCCTATTGAAGCTGTATTCTTTTTTTTTTTTTTGCCCCTCTGGCAGACTTCTGAGAAATTCTTAATATTCCCCACTGTTTTCAAAGTTTACATGAGGAACAGTCCAAGATATTGCAGGAGGATGTACGTCAATTGAAAATATTGATTTCTTCTTCCATGCTTTTTTAACAAGCATTTCATTTTCTTAATGCTATAGCTAAGTGGTAGGAGAAGGTTTTTAAAAGAAAGGTTTAATGTTTGTGGTTTTTTTTTTTTTTTACGTTGCCCAACATTTCTAGGTATTTCAAAAGCATTGAAGCGTATTTTCCCATGCGGACATGGCATTGCTGTCAAACTGATGGGCGGTAGCTGGAGTGATTGCCTCGGTTATCGTGGAAGTTCAGGTTGATTTAATAAATGTACCCATGTTCCTTGAGGAGGTCTGTGCCTATATTATTTGACTTGACAAGTTCTTTGTAATTTTTTTTTTTTGTTTTACGTCCCCTTGGAGTTGCGGTTCCCCAGTTCCATGTGGAAATTGTCAGGTAGCATCTGGTTAAATGAAGCTGACAAGTGCATTCTGTCAGATTTTGTTTTATTAATAGTAAATTAATATGTGAAGAAATCAGACTCTTGTATGGGTGAGAGTATCTACAGGATTTTTTTTCTGTCTTACACAGATTCATATAAGAAGCCCAGCCCATCTCTGGCATGACTTCTGGCTTTAGGTGAGAGATTTTCCTTTTTAATAGCTTTTGTTTTGATTTGGTATGCTCAGAAATCGATGAATACAAAGGGAATATGTCTGGCCTGTATTAGCCTTTCGAGAAAAACCGTGGATTTTAGTGTCATGCTACAAACCTACAAATTGTTATATGAAAAAATAGTAATTTTGGACTGAGTTATTAGATATCACAGTATATCGTATTAAATGCTGAAGTACTTGGTATTCTGAGGAAGACTTTCAGTAGTGTATCTTTTATAATCCTAACTCAACAAAAAGCTTAACCGCTTAAGTTCTAAGGGTTTTAGTGGTCTTCTCAGGACTATCTTCATACTGAAACTAATGAAAAACATTTTGGTGTTTGATCTTGGCCTGCTGTTAGATCAGGGTACTTTGTGCAGGGTAACTTTATTAACGGATTCTAGGTAAAGCAGACACACGGTATTAAGTAATGTGAAAAATTGCATGTAAATATTATTTAATGAAGATACGTGGCTCAAAATGCATCAGATATTAATATAATATTTAATACGTTAATATCTAATACTGCATCCAGTGTAGAGTCTGTGCTCCTGTTCACATACTGTGCTCCCTCACGCTGTGCTGACCGGGCGCATGGCGCTTCAGTTTCCCAGTTATTGCTTCTCATAATAAAGGGGAGATTTCGTATGACAACAAAGAACTCTGAATTCCATAGCAATTGTATTGTTAAAAAGATTTTATTTTACCAAGATTTATTTGGGTTTGGGATTTTTTTTTTTTTCCTGCAAAACACTATAATCCAAACAATTTCAAATTGTAGGGAGAACAGCTTGAATGTAAGTAACATTGTGCCGCTTCCAATCCAAGGGCTCTGTTGGCCCGTTTAATGCATTAAGTACATTAGCAACTTCAGATGGCAAGTGCTAAAGTACAGTTCTTGTTCTCTGGTATTTTCTTTATTGTGTTCAGTGCTATACACAGTCTTTTGAGAATGTGACAAAGGCAGTAATTTCTTAAATGATTTAGGAAATAAGAATACAAGGACAATTCCTGCTTTTCAAACGTTTCCTCAATTTGTACGTGTGCGCGTATGCGTGGGGTGAGTGCTGTTTGCGTGTGTTTGGGCACAGCTGATGGGTTGTAGGAGCAAGGAGCAAATTTGCACCTCGGTGAATGTGTTTTGCAATCACATGGATGCTTTAGGGACTATTTTTTCCTACTTTTCATTGTCAGCATTAGGCATTCTCAGTGAAGACCAATGCAGTTTGCCAGGTCTGTACCAGTCTTTCTAATCCTGGCCTACATCCATATCATGACAGAACGTACCTGTGGTCTGAGCATTTAAGGAACAGCTCGGAGCAGACTGAAGGATGCTGGGCACTGGTCCACCTAGGTGAGATGTGTTAACTCATTAAGCAATGAATATTGATGTCAACCTGAATTTTAGCTACTGTTCCTCACGTTGTAACAAAATTATCGATTTCGGTGATTTTTCAAATAGTTTTTTGTGGCACATTTTCAGCTTTGTAAATATTGTGTAGCCCTGAGATTAGCCTGAGACACTGTCAGATCTTTTCAAGTGTGATCCTTTGTACATGCAAAACAGGCTGATCTCTCTTTAACACTTAATCAACCCCTTTCAGTGAAATGCATAGTAAAAGGGTGCTGGAAAAAGGCAGTTTTGCTGATTCATATGACAGATGTTTGGAATGGGTCAGCGTCATCTCAGAGACATAAGCTTGCGTATCTGATACGTTGAATAAGGCCCACAGACGGTTGCGTAAAGTGTCACAGAAATGTCAGAACTGGAAATGATGTTAGCATCAGTGCTGCACTGCAGGACATCCAATTTTTAGTACTTACGGCCTGCAGAAAGACAAGGCGTGGGCCAGAAATCCATCAAAGTTTGCTCTTCTCTAGTCTTAAGAATCTAAAAATATTAAAGAGGCTTGGCCTGTCTGATCTCTGCTTACTCTTCCAGAGAAGACAGTAACCCTCTAATACCAAAACACCGATAAAGCAAAATTCCTCTCAAATCTTATGAGGATAGATTTTCCTGGTTTCTAGTTCTTCTTATAAATAAGAACATATTCTTACCAAAGGTAACATCACCACCTGTTAACAGTATAGATTATTAGTAGTACACCTGCAGCGTAAATAACATTGTTCATTAGAATGTTCAGAGTTCCCAAGGCATATGACGCATCCACGATAACAGGGTTGTTCTCTTCTGTTTGGGTAATATCTTAATCAATGTATATTCATTATTGTGTCCATGTTCACATTAAGGGGAGAGTTTTAGTTGGAAGTGTGCTGTAAATGTTGTGATCGCATTACAGCAATGTTTTATAGATGGAATTATCATTTCAAGGGAAAACAGTAGCCAGGGCTGTGCACAGACTTTCTCTTTTCCAGCTGCTCAGCCAGTGAAGACCCTTGTGTGTGAATCTCCTGGGGGATGCCACCCTCAGGAGCTCACACCCCTATTTCTGTTTGTCACTTGGCTTAGTTTAAAAGGTAGAACAGTGTAATTGGAAAGGGACCTCTGGAGGGGCCGGAGTCCAGTCCCTGTCTGAAGCAGATCTGATCCGCTCGTGTTGCCAGGGGCTTCTGCACTTGAGTCTGGAGCAGCTCTCTGAAGGCTTGGGTTAACCTGGGCGCTCTTGAAGCAAATCCAGGAGCGCTCGTTTTTCTTCCTGCCGCACGGTGGGAGCCTTAACTCACTGCTGACAAGTGCTGAGAAGTGTCGGGGCCGGTGATGTGTAGCCCCAGCGCAGCTGTACCCAGAGAGGACATGCTCAATTGCCCTTGGAAACACTTCAGAGCTGGCACTTCAGCTCAGGCCGGTCAGTTTCCATGGCCCACACTCAGATGCCGCAGAAAATTCTGTATGAATTCTGTTAACTACCTAGCAAATGGGCATTCTCAGCTTTGCTGGAAGCAGTGGCAACCTCTTCTTAGTTTCCTTTGAGTTTTTAAATGGCAGTTGTTGACCACCACCTATCTATAAGCCTATCTTGTGATGATGTTGTGTAGAAATCTCTGCTTTCCAGTCTTTCCAAAGTCTTCACTGTTTGTCTAGATTTTGGAATGGATATACTTCATTTTGCTTTTGTAAGGTGAATGCCCAGGGAGGTCGAAGTGGAACAGTGGTGAGGGAGAAGATTACAGTAAAGGCAAACACGACCAATGACTTCTGCTGAGGTGACAGCTGAAATAGGTCCAGTGTGGGTCGTGGTTGCTGGTGCAGTTGAGGACTGTTGGTGCTGGCATCTGACAGGGCTATAAGGTAAGCCAGGGAGAGCGATTTTAACTTGGGAGAGGTGATTTGGTCTTTTTTTTTGCCAGTTCAGATGTTTAAGTTGTAGAGAATACACAGAACTAATGCTTTTTTAAAAAATAAATATCTCTAATGTAGAATGCTCAGTTCTAGACAACAATATCCTGGGTTTGTAGCTAACCTAAGTACAATTTCCTGTGCACTAAACAATTCAAGTGCATTCTTAAGCTTAACAAGTGAAATTTTGAATCTTGAGCCGCCCAAGCTGGCGACTGAAATATTGCTTAGGGTATTCACTTAGCTATTTCCTATAACCTGGGTCATTTAATGTATGCACTCAGTTTATTGAAGTCACTACTGAACACCAGGGTTGCAAAAAAAGAATGAAGCCTACACCTTCCAAAATGATTGCATTAAACTAATCCCTGATTTTAAAAGTCTGTGCCTGCCAGAGAGACTTTGATGTCACTGTAAACATAGATGCCAACCTTTTTCAGCGAAGTACTAGTATATAGCCTTCAAGACACGACTGAAGTGTTCAGGGACATCTGGTTCCCTGTTTTAGCACGTAGAGAAACAGTGCAAGGTGTTACTTTGTGAAGCAAAACTATTTGGTTGAAGCGGGAAAGCTCATAAATCCATCTCCCTGTTTTCTATGCTTATGTTGCTTATGTTTTCATCATTTTATTTCATGTTATTTTGATTCTGCATTGTTAATGTTGGAGAACACGCCTCCTGCTTTACATAATGTGCTATGACGTTACAGCAGTCGTGGATATTCAATTCTCATTTTTTGGCAATCATAGATCACGTATAAATTAATCTAAATGTAAATGTATATCAGATATAGACTTAATAAATCTCACTCTGCGTATTTTGAAGAACTACCAGCGTCAACAGATAAAAGCAGCATAAACAGATTTCTTTCTTTGGTGATCTTGACTGTAAGAAGTTTAAATTAATCTCCATCTTCTAGCATCAGGTGGCAGCTGTCTCTGGTTATGTGATAACTACTTCTCCGTTCATTTTCCAGTGGTCTGTTAAAGCCGTGCACATTGTCTTGTCACATTCAGTAACGAATTCAATGTGGACAGAGTCTTCAGAATCCTCAGCATATAGAATCAGTTAGATTCGGCTGCCTGTGATGGAGTTCGCTGCTGTCCTCTTCTCAGCCGGCTCCATGAAATTGAGAGAGATGACTCGAGACATGAGGTGCTGCTCAGCTGGACAAGAGCTCTGGCAGAACTCGTTCTGTAAGTGCTATTGCTGAGATTTTAGTGCAGCACTTTCCCAGCAGCAGCACTGCAGCACTACTGGCTAAGGTAGGCAGAATGGAGTTTGCTGATGTTGAGGAAGACACAGGCTTTATGTTCTGGATGTGATTTTGGTCATTGGGAGATGCGTACATGTGCACGATATAAAGACTCGAAGACAGTTCTCAGATCCTGTGTTATTTTGGGCATGTGTTTGTCATGGCTCCTGGCTCTGCCATACAGCTAACACATCAAGAGTTCAGCTGCCCATCTAGATTGGACATACCGGCATTAAAGCAAAAATTGCTTTCCTCCGAGTTTTGAAGTGACATGACAGTGTCCCCTGGTGGTGAGAGGGATGGAGTTGTACATTTGCAGCTTTTCTCACCTTTCTTTTTTTTTGATCTTTTAAATATTTTTTTTTAATTGGAAGGGATTGTGGCATAGCTACAAAGGAAAAGGCTGTACTTTAATCACTAGTGATGTTCTATAGAGCAACGATGTAGTATGGATATCTTCTAGATATCTTCTTCACACGCAGAGATGGAAAGAAGAATGTTTCCCTTTTGAAATAAAGAATGTGTTCTCGTACTCTGCAGGAGGTACAGCATAATAAATGAGTTCACAGCACATTCCTAATTAGCTTGCAATGCCAGTACGGCACGGACGTTCCTAAAGTCACTCACTCGTGACATGTCTGCCCGGCACTCACACTGTACCGTTCTCACTATGTGCTGCAGCCACATTTTTTGTGTTGCACACTTGAATATCTTCAGTGTAATTAGTAGAAAGTGCCCTTATTTACAGTAGCCTAATGACTAATATATAGGGCAAGGACAAGTTTCTTGAAGACAGATGACGTTTCAGAAGAATAAATGCTGGAGCTTGCTGTAGTACGTGGTAGATTACACTCTAACTTTGTTTCTCAAGCTGTTTTCACTGTATGTCCCTTAAAAGCAGAACAAAACAGCTTTAAACTTGGCTAGGCTGAATTTGTAATTAACTAAAAGCTAGATCCTGTGAAGTAGCATTTCACAGATGGGTATTACAGTTGATGACCACGTCAAATGTGGATATGCAACAGAAGCTCGGAATTTTATTTGCTAAGGTGCGTGCATCCCACTAAACAAAAGTGTGACTTTTGTCCTTCAAACGGGCGACTGTATTTACATTTCTATTTTTTCATAAACTACCGAGCTTGAAGCCAGGAAATATTGGCAAGATTGTGACATATCAGAGCATTAACGGATCAAAGTATGACCTTCTCACGCTAAAAGCTGTTAAGCTATTGAATGGGAGTGAAGACTCATCACTTTTGCCCCTGTGTGTGTGCCAGAGAGAGCTGCAGGCCAGTCCTATCTCCAAGTGCCCTTGGCCTTTAGGACTCAGCATTAGGTCTCCACATCTAATACACTCTCATTTTAATGTAGGTACAGCTTCATCTTTCAAGATTGAAGAATATAAACCAATTCACTGCATCAACGTGTAAATGCCTGATGCAAGAAAGGACTGATATTTTTAATGTTAATAGCAGAATTCAGTTAATCCCGATACCAAGGGAGACAGAAAGTAGGTTTTAAAGCACATAAGGAGAATAACATGCAGATTTTTCAATGTTCAATGTTCAAAATTTTCAATCATCATTTTACTTTGGGAAATGTTTTTCCTTGTAACTCTTAGGGAGGTGGTTTGCTGCTTTTATGTTTTCAGTGACATCGCATTTTTGTAAGCACTCCAGATATTTGAGTTTTCTGAAAATAATTGCAGTTCCTCATTAAATGTATAACTGGTATTGAAGTCTCGTCCCACTTCAACCAAAATGAAACCAGTAAGTCAGAATTGTCTTTATCTTAATTTTCGCTGTTGTGTCTAGCCCTGTTCTTCACTTCCTGGAGCAATGGGCTTCAGTACCATTTTTTCTTAGATGATTTATGGAAAACGTGCTAAATGCTGCGGCTGCAGTGTTCAGGCCCAGGTTTTCAGGCTGACTGGCCTGTGTGTGCAGACTCTTGCAGATACAAACATCACCTGCCATTCTGTGTGCGGCAGGAACTGGGTTTTCTCCGTTCAAGATGTGAAGTGCGGGTGTAACCGAGCATTTCCAGATGTGAGCGTTTGCGTGCATGGATAATGGGATTACTGAAACTAAAGAATACTAAGTTTTCGTCAAAATTCTACTGAAGAATCTCCTTCTGTAATTACATTGTGGGCAAAATCCCAAGTGGGACAGTAGTTGTTGGATAACTCTGTATTTTTTGTAAAACACTGAAAAAGGAAGGTAGTTTGCTGGGAGTGACATTCACTGTAAAATTTTCTGAAATACAAAATGAACTTAAGGGGAAAAACCCAGCGGCAGGCAGCGTTAGAGAAGTGATGTGTGCTGATGCTGTTTGGAACACCTTCCCCTTTCCGTTGGGTTTGATCTTTGAAAATCAGGGGAGAGAAGACCCAAACCTCGCAGGGACTGGAAACAGTTTAAGGCAAGATACACCACATTGCACTAGAATATGAAGACATTTTGTAGTGAGAATTAAATCTCGGGTTGGAGAGGGCTGGTCCTCTCGTTAGCAACATCTGGGCCCTCCCATGTCCCATCTGTTGGTTGGGGGGTAAGGTATATTTTATTTCATTTCATTTCATGTTATACCTATCTCTGCCGTACCCATACCTGCTGAGGAGTTCAAAGTAAAAGATGTTGTCTGCTTTCGCCTCTACTTTTTTTGCCCTCTCTTTAGTCTAGCCTTAGAGAAAATTAGCTTATTCTGGTAACGATGCTGCCGGCTGTGGGGAGCTCGTCCTTTCTGGCCATGCCCTGTTCTTCCCTCTCCAGGCCCAGCACAGTGCTTAACTTTGACAGTAAATGCTCAAAATGAACATATATTCAGACTTTTCAGCCGCGGAACGCTGGGCCGCTTTTCAACTTCAAGGGAAAACCTGAAAGTTGAAGTGGTACTTGTTGGAATGAAAGAAACCGTTGTAGTTGTTGCCTGGGAAATTTTCAGATTATGGCCGTTATAAATGACTGCGTAAATCCTGTAAGGAAATGTTCAAAGATAGATAGATGGGTTTCTCACAGAGAAATGATTTGGGTGCCTAACTGCCCCTTCTACCTTAGAACACGTTCCCCTTGATTTTCAGCCACACGGCTGAATTGTTGAGAAATGTTGTGTTTAGCTATTACACAGCTTCTGTCTTGGAAGAAGAAATAGTATTTTTTTTTTTTGTCTGAACAGTGTATTAACCATGGATGAGTGCAGTTGTATCTCGGATATTTCAACAGCTTGATTTTTCCGTACAAAAATAGACAATGTCTGATGTGGAAATGTTGCTTACAAACTACTGGTGTGATTTATGAGTTTTCCGAACATCTATTTACTCTGCGAAGAAAACATGCCAATTAGCTGTAGTGACACAAAATATTAAGTCATAATAAACGAAACAAACCATGCACACTGGTGGTTTGATGTATGTTTTCTAGTATCTTATAAACAACAAACACACTCTCTCTGTGGTTAGAGAGCTGCCAGAGGTCACATCTGGGTGCAGGTTCTACATTTGGCCGTTTAAAATACAGTGAGACAAATGAAAGTGGTGGAATGGGATCCCAGATATCAGAGAACTGAGAATCTACATGGAATTCTGTATGCTTCTCAATCTCATCCCAAAGAGTTCACGTTTGGGTAGTGAATCTTCCTCATTCCATCCTTGATTTTTGTTGTTAGCCCATCCTTTCATTTTGGAAGAAAACTAAAGTGAATTTATTACAAAAGCACTTTTTCCCCACGCTAATTCACCGCTTTTATTTTCTTGCATCACCTTGTTTGATTCTCACAAATTCCATGATCCTAGATAATCTCTGTTGAATTTCCAATAATATCTTGTTCACGAGAATACGCAAGTGAGCCAACTTGGAGAAAAGCCGGAGGTTGTTCACTGCACCGCGTAAGGTGCTGGTTGTGGATAAGCACGGGTGTTGCAGCTGGAGCACAAAGAATCTCGTGGTCTCAGCGGGCAGATTTCAGGATGAGAACTCGAGGAGGGATTCAGCAAAGATGCTGGTAAGCGATGCCAGCGGCCCGTTTTACCTGAGGCTGGGCAGGGTCAGCGTGTCTCACAGTCCTCTTGGAGCTTTATCACCTGCCGGCGGTGGGAGATGTGCCAGCTGTCGAAGTTCAGTTCGGCTGTGGCAGGATCCTCTTGCTCCTATCGTGCCTTACACGCCATCTGCTCCTGGCTCCGCCGGCTCAATAAACTCCCTTTCCACCTGCTTTGTGCTGTCAGTGTCACGCGAACCAAGCGGATCGGGTAGAGAAGCTTGCTCTGTCTGTAATTATTTACAATTTATTTCGGCTCGCTCACACGGTGTGTGAAGACATTCTAACACCATAAGGTGTTGTAGGGAAAACAAAGCAGCATGGATTGAGTGAAACTAAAGGAATTGTTAATTGGAGTCATAAACTTCCTAAATTCCAGAACAAAGGTAGCATAGTTTAGGTAACAGATCATGGATAGAAAATAATCAGGTAATTCCCGCCCTGTCACGTATCGTTTCATTTACAGGAAATTGATCTCTGAGAAAATAAGTTTTAAACAGATCATTTGTCTCAGGTTTCATTGCAAAGCTGTAAATCCTGGAGAAACAAGCAGAATGACCCAGAGTGATGTCTTAACTGCCTGCATGACGCCCTCACCCAAACAGCAAGGTTGCGAGAGCGAGAAATAAAGGGTAATATTAACAACGGCAGGGGGGGAAGCTTTTAAAGTACACAGCACTAGTAATGTGAGAATTTCTGCATTTTATAACTTCATAAACAGCACAGTAATGTTCATTTATTACTGTGAAGTGGTTCAAAACGCAACCTAGAGATACTAAGATGAAAATGGCTTTGGTGAGTAAGATGATGCTATTGCTTACAGATATCTTTTGAAATCAGAATCTCAAAAGTTAATTATACTTAACAAAGATGCTAAACATTAATGCTGTCACCTGAATAATTAACTCTTGACATCCAGATATTTTAGAAGATTAATTGTGGTGTTCAACTAGCTTAAATATTCTGTGCCAAGAATAGCATGCGGTTGAAACGGAAAATAATTAAACGATCAATATGTGATCCAGAAATGTCTCATGTTTTACTTTTAATCTTGCAAATGGTTCATATGAATTCAGCTGAACAGCAGAATTGCTTCGAGAGGCATTCTGTGATGTGCCCCGGCAATTCAAGGCAATAACTGGGGTTAGTTGGAAAGGCAGAGGGAGAAAACCACTAGCGAATCAACCGCACTTTTTCAGTGAGCGAAGAACAAAAACCTACCAAATAACTTAATGTATAAAAGAAAAATAATCGATTCCTAAATTCTGTAATGTGGGGAGGATGATTAAACATATATGCACAGGTGATTACAAGTTTTGATTTCTAGTAATGAAATCGTGGGTATTTAATAAACTAGCGCAGCTTTTTAAATGTCTGGTTTTATTAGAGACATAATAGTTAAGCAACATAAGCCTTTCTTCTTACTAATTTCAAATAAACGATGTCTTCAAGTGACTGGATTCCATGTGTGATTGTGCACAGTGTGGGTGACGCTGACCCTTTGCTCTCGTCTGATCTGTTTTTATTCCCCTTCGGGCATGACTCAGGGGTGGATTCTGAAGGGTGTGTGAATCAGACTGTGCAGACCGAGCTGCTCACAGAGACACGTGGGAAATCCTGTCCGATTTCTTCGTGAACAAGGAGAACCACTGCTGATTCCTTTTAGGTCTCGTGTATTGTAACAGCACTGCGGGGTTTGTCCAAATCAGTGGATGGAGTGACTGCATTAATTTACCTGCAGCACATATGTGTTTCCATTAGGGTAATACCACCAAGCAGAGTCCCCTGTCCCAGCTTGCTTTGTGCAGCTGTGGGAAGACGTGTTACCGGCTCGGTATTTGGTAGCACGTTGAGCCAGAGTAACGTGCTGTCTCTGGTTGGTTTGCTCTGGGCTTTAACAGCTCCAGAGCTGGAAGCTTGCCTAAATTTTCCTCTCTGCATGTGTCTGCGCTTTCTTACTTGTGTCCTGTTCTCAGTGTTCTTCCAGTAAGCTTTGCAGTCTTTTCTTTATTTAAAATTTGTGAAACACCTCTGCGGCCTATTTCCTCATTAGCAGTGAAATCCTTGTAGAGTTTCAGTACTATGAGTGGGTTTTTGTTTGGTTTTTTGTTGTTTTTTTTCAATATTAATCTCCCTTGTTTTGGCCAATGTTATTACATTGCCTACCGCCTTTCAAAGAAATGTGGCATTGCTTTTTCTTAGAAAATGTACCATTAAATTGCAGATGTCATGGGTGAAAGCGCTGTAACTGCAAGAAAAGAGGTTTGACATGCAAATATGTTAGGATGTAATTCCACTCTTGCTGAAGTCAACGGGAGTTGTAAAATTGACTTCAAACGGGAATGGAAGCAAACTGGCGATGCTGAAGTTAAAAATGTAGAGACCTTGCCATTTAATCGGAAGCGCATCCTCCTCTTTTGAAGCCAGTTGGGTTTACAGAGTAGCATTGCTTAGAAGTTACTAGGTTTAGTTATTTGTCACAGGGACCCAGGGGGTTCCCAGTCCTGTGCTTGGCCCCTCAGGACCTTTAGTCATCTCCTAGAGACACAAAACGTAAAGTCGGTTCACTGGTTTAAGTAGGAATCTCCAGATGGGTTTCACAGCTGCTTCCTGGGGATGCCTTTGGCTTATGGCTCTGTGAAGCAAAGTGGGAACATCTTTTTTTTTTTTTTTTTACAGTTGGCTTTATTCCTTGCTGGATTGTTTTCAAGCAGGTGCTTAGATCACAACACAGCGTGTGCTCCTTATGCTGCTGTGCAAAAGTCATCCGTATGTGTAAATACAGAAGGACTTTTGTGTATTGTGGCTTGTTCGGTACTTGATCTTTAAATGTATTGTTTTACTCAAATACGTAAAAATAAGAAGCTATGCTGGTGCATTCTGGTGCATGTCAATGCAGCCATTGTTTGAGAAAATGACCTCATCAAAGCTATAAGAAGCAGTAGCCATTTAAAAAAAAAAAAAGAAGTTGAGCTTTTATGAAAGGTGGGGGTTTTTAGGAAAGCTCTGTGCAAGTTTAGCACAGTGTTTGTCTCATAGATATTGCTTTGTGAGGGTGCAAAATGCTTTCATTTACAGAGGGTGTTTGAATTGAGTGAAGTCTGTAGGATTTGGGGGCAAATTCTCATGCATTAACACAAGGCCTTACTTACAAGGCTTTTCTTTTCCAAGAAAGCGAAGCACAGCTGCTTAAAGCAGTGATAAAATGTCCAGACCTCCTTTGAAAGAGCTGAGAGATGCACTCTGAGGCCCAAGATACACAGTCTCCTCTGCTTTCAGCCTCCTTTGCTCCTCAACAGGCCTTTCTTTAAATTCTCCTCAACAACCCGATGGATCCTCTGCATTTTTGACAAGAT
This sequence comes from Caloenas nicobarica, assembly GCF_036013445.1. Classification (NCBI taxonomy): domain Eukaryota; kingdom Metazoa; phylum Chordata; class Aves; order Columbiformes; family Columbidae; genus Caloenas; species Caloenas nicobarica. The sequence continues at coordinate 38,154,740 of NC_088251.1, read as the reverse complement.
ACAGCAGTCTTAAAGGAGAGCCAGTTTGATGTGTGTCCCTCGTGTACCCCGTGTTAAAGCTGGGCACTTTGGAAACACAATGCTGTTTAGGGTGTGTGCTGCGGTGAGGCCATGTATTTCACTTTGGATTAGATACGGAAGAACCTTTGTGTGGTCAAGTTTCTCGAAAGTTTGTCTTGGGCGTTTTCCATGAAGCGAGCAATATGTATATTTACTAACTTATTTCTATTAGCGTGTTTTTTGTTGTCACTCCCTCAGAAAGTTACTATTTGGGGAAGAAAAAAATAAAATCTTCCAAAAGTAATAAGGGTTTAGTTACAAGTTAAAAAATGAGGGTGGGTTGAATTACAGACACACATTTTCAGCCAGCATGAGCAGATTGGTTGATTTGTAGTTGACCTTTTTGGAGAAATGATCCGAAGGCTGTCAAACGAGTAGGTGCTGTGAGTTTTCACCTCCCGCATTCAGGCGTGTCTGTGAAACGTTTCTGTTTCCCTTATGTACCGTAGCAATTCCATTTCTGTAGAAAACACGAGCCCGTTCCAGTTCTTCCCAGAGGCGAATGATGGTCAGGTAGAAGAAGCCTTGCTGGAGAAACTTGGTTTGTGGTGCTGCTGTGTGAAAGGACTTGCCATGGCACAGCTGGACCGTGATGGTTCAACGCAAAACATCTTAAACAAGGGGACTAGAAAATAGGGACTGTGACCGTGGTAGGACTGAGTATTAACGAACAGAGTTCTCTGTGCTCCAGCTGAAAGCTTGGTAAATTCACAGCCTGTTTTCTCAGTGGTGACTGTGTGATCTGTTGGCACACAGTATAGAAAATTTATGACTGTCTCTGTGCATACTACCATGTAGGATCTTGGTTCAAGAAGGGTTTTGGTAAATTGCAGTTTCGTGAGGGGGTCAATACATATGATCTGCTTCACAAAATTAAACTCATTATGCACATTTTGCAATTATCCCCAAGGTGTGCTTAGAATTTCTATTTCAAAATGGTGTGCTTGCTAAAACAGATAAAATATTCAGATTCATAAAGCTGCCACTAAATGTTAAAATGCACTTTTGGAAGAATAAAGGCTGAAGAAACTTTTGATGTGATCTCAAACAGGCAGCATTTTTGAGTGTCACGGACAATCAAGAACATGATAACACTTGAGTTTTTCATTTTGAGATTATGAGAATTTCTCTAGTTTCTTTATACCTAAGTGAAAAGAGATTTGACTGAGCCTCGAAATGTGTCACATACAATTCAGCGATATTTTTATACTTGTCTCTTTAAATTGCGTCTCTCCTTTGTATGAAAGGGATGCAGATCTCCAACCGGTTTTGCCTCCTACGTGTGAACCAGTCTCCATTTACTCTCTCTCACCCCGTGACGTGTCTGTGCTTTCAGAGGTGCCTCTTTGGCTTCCCTTTCAGTGAGTGATTGCGATACAAATAATTAAATTGAATTCTCCCACCCTACTTGTTCTCATAGCCGCTCCAGCATCCTCCACAGTACAGTATTTTCTACGAACCTGCCTCTGTTACACAGTTAAGCTGTGGTTCCCTGTTATCTCCTGGGTATTTCACCATCAGGGTCAGCACCTCTTTGTGTTTCTAGAAGAATGTTGGCTAAAATGAACTGGGGGAGAACACCTGGCACAGATGTAGTTTTGATTGTCTTGGTATTTAGAACATTTTGTGCAGCTTCCGAGATAAGTGCTCTTTTCATTTTCTGTAAGTGAAGCCACTAAGCAGAAATATTGGGTGGTTTTTTTTAGTTTTTTTAGCTTGTTTTACTCTGATAACAACCTATTATTCTCAGGCTTGTCTTCCTTTTCTTTTTTCTGTGGTTTTTTTAATATCTTTTCTGTTTATTTTTTCCTCCCAGCGTAACCTTTGAGTGAACATGGCTGCTGCATCAGGGCTGCGTGCCTATAACAGATAATCACAGACGTTAACAACGTCCGTATTCTCCTTCGTGTGAACAGGTTTGAGGAGCTACTGAGATGCAAAGGGAATACAGAAACGCTGACACTGAAGGATGTTTACATAAATCCGGTTTACTAATGCGCTGGAAAGCCCACACCATTTTTTTTGTTTCAAGTACAGAAAATAATTCCTGCTAAGTGGGTAGATGTGAAAGCCATTGCAGGCTGCTCACCATGGTGGAGCTGCGCATTGAGCAGTGTTGCTCTCAGAAGACATCGGCCTCATTACCTTCCAAAAGGCAGTCAAGGATGTTTGAAGCCTCTTCTGCTTTGACATCCGTGATGAGTTTTGAAAAACAGAATTGCAGATAATGTCAAGAAAAAAATGCATATATTAATTTCATATTTCGCCTCGTGGGGTGCATTCTTCCCCAGCGTCTCGTCCCTGTTGTTTAGTGAGTGTAAAGAGCTGCTGTCTCCCTTGACATTGTCACCACAGCTGGAGCCTTGGCTTTTCCTGCTCCCACCTTGTTGACCACAATGCTTTTAGTGTCCTTGAGGGTTTCGTTCTTTCTTGTCTTGCTATTTTTTAAGCAGTATTATTATAAAAGAAAAATTATTATAGTAAAAAACCAGCATTTTTAACACAAAAGCCTAGTATGAGCTGTTTCCATACGTCAAGAATTTGCTAATAGACTTAGCGGAGTAAAGTACTGCGTGAAGAAAATATAAGTAGGAGTTTTGACAGTAATGTAGGTTATAAGTAAATTATTGTATGTTCAGCAAGACACTGTGATAATAAAGTTAAATTCAAGTGCCCTTAATGCTGAAGTAAAATTAACTTAATTTTATACTTTCTGCGTGTGCCTAATGGTTTCTTCACGCAGCTTGGATATGGTCCGTATGATTTTGAAGTATTCTGCTTTGTTTTTAATTGGGTCTGTGTTTTTGTTTGCTTGTCTGTTTGTTTTGACGCTCTGCCTCGCTGTTCTGTGATTAATTTGGCAGCGAGCTGAGTTCTGTTTTCTGAATTTGTGGCTGGCAGAAGTGAAGGATGTACAAATGTGAAGTCGGTGATCACGCTCTCCTTGGGGACAGGAGCAGCACACACGCGAGGCCAGCCGAGTTTTGTTAATTAAGGCTGGAGGGAAGGGAAACATACCCTGATGGCACAACTGCCGCTCCTAATGCTTATGGCTTTTTTCCAGGTGATCCTTTAGGTGCTGGCGAGCGAGCAGGCAGGCTGGGGGGGCAAACGGAGACAAAACGCATCCCTCCAGGTTGCGAACGCTACTGGGAAACATCTCCTGTCCCCGCAATGCTGGATCTGCAGTCAGTTAAGCCTCCAAAATTCGCATTTCTCTGTCGGGTTGCTGGATACAGATGGGGCGACGCCACAGTGCTCTGCGGTGCAGCTGCGGTGCGGTGTTGATGGGGGCTTGGCCTGGCTGCAGCTGCAGGCTGGTCCTTCCAGCGCCGCGCTCTGTGACAGGGCCCAGGGCCACCCAGCAACACGGAATTGGAGCTGGTTCACACGTTCACCTTTTCCTGCAGGTCTCAGCTGCGCGTGGCTGTTGCTGTGGGATCTCACGGGATAGTCTCAGTGCCAGCGCTAGGCAGGATCCTCTCAAAAGCACAGGTCACACCAGTGCGGGAACGCATCGTTTCTGCTGGCTGCTCCCCGTCCTGCTGCTTGGGCTTGCAGGAAGTGCAGCACTTTTTTAGGCAGTAATATTGATGTTCAAGAAACTGTGGTCTGTTCAAAAGCTAAATGTGTGTATATTTTGTGCACTTGACCTTTTAGCAATGGCAAACAGAGTAACATTTTTTTTTTTTAATATAAAATACATTTATCTCAGCAATCCTTGACCTGGGCTCAGTAAATGAAAATGTACTAGCAGAGCTGTATCCCCACAGGATCAGAAGAGGGACATCGTAAGCGAAGGAGAAAATGAAGAAAAATGTACTGGTGCTTGTGCTAAAGGATAGCATGGCAGAAACTGCCTTCAGGCTATAAAAGCGATGATGTTTGGTGGGCAGAGGGTCCCGTCTGCACCTGCCTGCCAGCAAACGCTTGTGTTGGAGACATCACCGTCTGGGCTCCGTGGTGTGGAGGTCTGCTCGCCGTGGCATCCTTCATTTGCAGTTGTGATTGTTATTATTTACAGCGTAGACCCAGACAGATCGTTTGATGTCATTTGGTAGGATTTTAATCGGGGTACGCACTGGCGGTCCGTGAATCGGCACAGAGGGGGCAAGGCGTTGCGCGGGGTCACAGCTCTTACGCTTTGGTTTAAAGAAACAGAGGTGTTGCTGACTAGAACTTAAAACTTGGCAAAAAGCGTGTGCTATTGTAGGAATACTCCTGCATTGGGAAGAAGCGAGGCAAATTACCTGAGTGTTTTAAACTTAGGATATTAGTGGGACAAATGAAAAATAACTGCCCAATTTCTTTTGTTATGTTCCCTTGGAGGTTACATTTTGCCTCTGCAGATCTGGAGCAATAGTATTTCCTTCTCTTTTCTTGATGAGAAACCTCCTGTAGTAACACAGCCAGCTTTAACGAGGGCACATAAAAGTATCCCTGTTCTTCACAGTGCTTTCCTCCAGGAATCTTCTAGCTATTATTTTGTAGACAAGAGCGGGAACTAAAGAGTTGCCTTGCAAGAGTATTGGACAACATAAGGAGACTCAAGGGAGGTCCTGAATGCAGTTTTAGGATGAGGGGGAGGTGGCTTGGTTCTTCAGATGCTGGAAATCAATAGTTCGTAAATTTGGGAGCGCCCACTCCATGTGAAAATATAAAATCAGCTGTGAATCTGAAGTCCAGCGATTATTTCATTTTTTACATTTATGTTGCTTAAAATTAGTTGAGTGGTTTAATAGTAACAAGGTTCTTCTAGAGTATAGTTAGTTAAAAACTGACAATGTTTGTTGAAATCGTGCTGTGTTTAGGCGTGGAGTTGTTGCTGGAAAGACTAGCACAGTATTTCGGACCAAGATAAACCCTTTCGGTGCAGAACTGCCGTGTTCAGATGAGTGCATAGTTTTTAAAAACTGATCCGGGAAATAAACAGGAATATTTGGGAACCTGCGATGACAGGAAAAGAAAACAGCGTTGCGTGTTTGGGAGGAATCGTGCTATGCGGGCTGTGTCAGGATCTACAATACGGTTTGCAATTTTTTTCTTTAAGCTATCTGTACATGTGTGTAATTCTTTCTCAGAGTTAGATTGCTGTTTGGAGAACTCTTTAAAGGATGTAGCCAATAAAATGGCATTGAAGTACATTACTAGAAAGTTACTTTAACATTGCTTGTGAAAGGTTGGTATTTCCGTGGAGTTTTCTTTCTTTCCTTCTGCAAAATATGTACTGGCTGGTTAAAATGAAGTGATTGCAAAAGGTATATTGGAAACTTTTGGTTTCTTGTCAGCGATTAACTTGTTGCAGTCCTCCTTTTTGCTTGCTTCTCTTGGAAATGTATGCATTTGTTAGCCTGGTTGTGTTTGGAAAGCTGAAATCCCAGTAACGCGTGTGGTTTTCACCTGGGAGGTTACGTGTATTCAGCTTAGGAGACGCAGACTGCGATGCGATAGTGCTTCCCCGTCATGGGTTTTGTTTCGCAACAAAGTGTTCATCTGGCCAAAAAGAAGCCCCAGTGGGAAGAAAACCGTAGCTGGGTTGCAAGAAAACGTGGCAAATGTAAGGGGATGTGAAGGTTGTCACACCCACTTTATTATTGAGGGAGTAGTTCAGGATATATTTTCTTTCCCTGTCAGTATAATAACGATTTGTTTGATTTCTTTCATCTTAAATATTGTGAAGAAATGAAAGCTGTTGGGAAAATTTGGAGTAGACATCTGAAGGACAATTCAGCTTTGACTGTTACCCCATTTGAATCACTCACTCTCGAAGGTTCTGATCTTTAAAGACGGAACTCTTACCTATTTTCCGATATTTTTTCACACACAGTGAAACAGAAGAGATGGCTTTTGAGTGAAAGCTATGACAACCAAATACCTACCGTCACGTAGCCTCCCTCCAATCAAAATGAAGGAGGAGGTTTTGTAGATTTGCTTTAAACCCATATTCCCTCTCCCATTCCCTTTTTCTTCCCCGAGCAGAAGATTTTGCTTTATAACCGTAAAGACATCATCAAACGGCAATGACAAGGGGACAGGAGTTGTGCCTTTGAATCCCTTCTGGGAAAACAGGACCCTGGACCCAAGTCTTCCACTTCCTGGGTGAGAGCTCTGATATTCTTACTTTTATCCTATAACAAGGCTCAGGAGCAGCAGTGGTAAGAGAAAAATATCAAATACTGGTGCATTTTCGATAGAACTCACTGGGAGTTTCCAGGAAATTGCTTTGGTTTTACCTTTCCACTATTACATACCTCTGTGAACGTGCCCTTTGATGAGATGTTGTACAAGTGGCTGCCTTACCAGGGCATTTTTCTCTCTCGCTTCTGGCGAGTTGCAGCGTTTGGAGACTGGGGACCTCTGGGGACCTTCCAGCCGGTCCTGCAGATGAGTACATGTGTACCTGGGGCAGACGGCACTAGGGTTTTACCAGATAGAAATGCAACTGCCTCATTTTTACAGTGGGCAGTCAATCTGGGATGGAATGAGAGAGCTGCCTGGAGCCTCAACTCAGTCAGGGTTAGCAACAGAATCCAGATATCTTGCTTTTTCATCTCTTGCAAAGGTCATCTTTAAACGTTGTGACCATCTCATGTACCTGCATAGAATTTACTTCAATGAACCCGTAATTTTTCCTTTCGATATAGAAGAAAACATTTGTAAGAACAAGTAGTTCAAATGTTTTATGCTATTGCAAAACTTAATCACAAGAGCCTTTTTTTTTTTTTGGTTTAGTGTTACGCTTTGTTTAACAACCTCAGTAAAGACTGGGCCATGTTAGCTGTATACATGTTTCTGCAAGCTGATCTTTTGAAAATATTATTTCAGCTTCTGATTTGCATGGCGTGGTTTGCTTTAAAATAGAGGCTTTTAAGAGACAGTACTGAACATTCATTTCTGTATGTTTTTCTTCAGCTGGGTGCATCCATTTGAAGCTCTTTTAGTTGAATGTGAACAATTAACACTTAGAATGTAGGTAGCTCTGAGTGCATTTCTGATGTGCTGGTTGAGGCAAACTTTTACACTAGAAGATGACAGCCGTGGAATTTTAGCCAGCTGTTTCCCAGCATGAAATGTTCTTGTGGAAGTGTTTCAGTAGCAAACGGCATCTGTTGCGTTTTAAAGGTGAGACTTCAATTCTATTGGCTTTGTCGTCTCGTCATACAAAACATTCTTCTGCGCGCCCTAATGAATGTAGTTAATATTTTATAGCTTTGTTTACCTGTAGCGTCAAGCTTCAGGAGTACAATTGGAAATGTTATAAACTGGCAGAGAGGGCATGCATTTTATAGGGCTGATTCCAGTCAGTTTGCAGTTTCTGTCTTAGAGCAAATCTTCCTTTCTGACCCCCCACTCCACTAACAACCTTTAAACTTTTGATCAGCACCCGTAGCAAAGCAGCTGTATTTTGTATGTCTCACTGTATGTGCACAGAACCGCATGTCCACAGATGACAAGCTTGGAAAGCAACACACCAGACAAACGCAAACGCACGTGATTGTGATTTGCCATGAAAACATATTCCATGACTCTGTGTTATCTGAAATCAGAAAATAAGTTGTCCCGGTATCACAGATCAGAATTAGTGAACAGTGAAATAGTTCAGCAGAATTTTTTTATGTGACTGAAAGAAGCCTTCACAATTGCAAGTGCTGTAGAGGTGGTCATGGCAAGTTGTATCTGTTAAATAGAGAAATGACCTTGTAAGTGATGTGTCTAAAAACTGAGGGTGAGTACGAGCTGTCCAGAGTTAGATTATTTAGCTTGCTTTGTTGAGATCCCTGCCTACATTCAGTGGGAACCACTCAAGTTTTTTCTTTGTATGTTTATGTCTATATTTTTGTTCAGGGTAAATAAACCACAAAATATTTTACCAGAACGTCTACAGGTATGGCTTTCTGCGCTGGCAGGTTTCCATATTAATTATTATATATTGATGATTTGAAAGCAGAGCTGAAACCAGTAGTTAAATTGACCCTGTTTGGAAAAAAAACCACCAAACCACAAAACAAAAAAACCAAAAAAACCCTGCAAACATGACTGTGTTAAAGTGCCAAAGCAGAGCTGCTGTTATAGGTCACAGCATCGATTGCGTGAGCAGCCAGCGCTAACATTACACTGCCTGGGCTCACAATTTAAAACATCAGCAAGTCATTGCTGAAATTTGACAAGGTGAAGCGAAGTCACCAAATGGATGAGGACTTAACAAAATAATGTGTGTAATTACAACCATGTTCTGAAAAACAAATGATGGGAGACCATGACTTTAGAATTAGGTAATTGTTTTTTTAAGGTTAGGCATCTTGAAATGTTTGTGGTATTATTTAGTGAGACAGTGTTACTTAAAATAACCTCTCTGTCGTCTTAATTCTGTAAAAACATTTTAAAAATTACACTAGGTGTGTTGGTATTGAAGAAAAAGTTTTCAGATTTGTGTTCTTGTAAGTTTGCTGGATCTTTGTCTCCTGGCTTCTCTGCTGGGTTGGCATCATTCTCACTCTTTCTCTGAAGTGCCTGCATTACCGCCCTGGCGAAAGAACGTTAATTAAGAAAACCCAGTCTGCCAAACCCGATTAATACAAATGCAGGTTTAATTCATTGAATTTCTTTTTAAATGTTGCTCAAAGAAAATGTCGTTCTTTAAGGCTCTGAAAAGCTACAGGAAGAGCAGGTCCCACAGTCCATACGATCAAGAGTAGAATATAACTGTTTCCGTCTTGTTCACTAACTGGGAGATACTGGAAGGGGCTGTGCGGACGGGTGGTGCACTCACATACGTGGATTTTACCTTGTCTGATATTTTTCACTCCTTTAAGAAGCAGCTAGTAATACTTAGTTGGGTGTTGAATTCTTGAAGAGGAGAAAAATAGCAGAGGAAAACAGAATAACTGTTTCATTATTTCACCTTCTGTTGGGTTATTTCTTGTGGTGAGATTGTTCAGAAAGTTCCCAGCCAGAGCCGTTAGTGGTGTCTGTCAATACTAATCCTGCTTCTTTCTTTATTGAGTAGTCAGCCTTTGTTTCAGCTTTATGTATTTTTTTTTTATTTTTAAACATTACACAACATCGCAAAAAAGAGACGTTTTGGCTGCTTGAGCCCTGTTGAGTGTCACTTGTGGCATGGCCTTCGTGGTAGGGGAAAAAAACCAAAGCGAAGAGTCCTGCAATGGTATTGACACCTTGTTTTGTGACAAGCTTAGAGTCAACTTCAGTTTTAGCTTGTGAAAACTCTCTGTGTGTTGTACAGTGACACAGGAACTATATTGGACATGAGAGGTATGTGACCAGCAGAAGCACAGAAAGAGGTGAAGCATCAGTAGAGTTAAATAATATGTAAACTTACATTTCGGGTTGGTAGCGCATGGACAACTACTCCAGAGGAGAACCCCTGGCGTAGCTATTTGTGTGCATAATACAGAACAGGAGCTTTGTTAGCCTGGCTGCAAGGAGAAAGATACACAAAATGTGCCTGGGCTGTACTAATAAGGCAGCGTTTAGTATGATAGGATGAAATTGGAGTTGTATTTAAGTGATTAGGATAGCAAGAATAAGCTTGTGCCTTACATGCAGTGATAAATAAGTAAAATCTCCAAATGCAAACTACTGTGAAAATGTGTCTAGCCAGCTGTTGCTCCAGATGTCTGAAATGGCTTATTAATGTCTGAATATCGCCTTATAACCGTATCGCTATTGTTTGCAGAGCCCTTGGTTAGGATCAAGAGCACTAAATCGAGAACCAGGATACTCTAAGAACAGGTGATTGGCTTTTCGGCTGAGCGTGCCCTAGGGAGCAGTACACTAATTAGACAATCCAGTGTGTTTCTTCAAGGAAACCTTCAGAAACTTCACAAACCAGGCACTTTTTAAACGTCATTTCGTATAACTGGTTTAAGAAGCCTGGTTGAAGTTGTACATCTTGAGGCTATAAAAATCAGACTCTGCGCTGTTGAAAACACGGCCAGCAATTTGCGTTTTGGTTTTGTTTCTTTCAATGAGATCTCTGTACGTGCACAACTGGGGGGTGCATATGGAGATGGGGGGAGAGGATTTGATTTAACAGCTGGAAAGAGGAAAAGAGGAATTGGAGGGAGGCAAGACCTCTGCTTTCCATTATTGGGAAGAAATACCAGCCATGTTTCAGGGAAGATTAATTAAGCCTGCCAGAAAGACAGTTACAGTTTTGAAGAGAATAACTCATTTCTGATTTGTCTTTTGTATTGTCTTGCACAAGCTGCTTGTGGTTTAGCTAGATCCTGTCAGAGCAGCGGGCTGGGCTGGATGAGCTCCCGACTGCTCCTCTCTTTAGTAATATGACAGACTGGTGCTGGCATGAGGAGGGAAAGAAAGAACTGCCTTGGTGATGAAAATCTGCCACAGCAGAGCACAGATGGGTTTGAATCTCCGAATACGCAATAAAAGAGCAAGTAGTTATTCAGAAATGCAGAGAGCGCAGCCCTTGCCTCCCCGATACGGTTGTGGTTTGCGTCTGCTTTAACGGGGGCGTCATTCAGAGTAGCGGGTTCTGATCCTGGAGCCTGTGATCCCTGTGCACCACCACGCACCATGGCAAATGAGAACGGAATCCAGCTGCACTGGGTTTGCACGGAGAAAATACCTGGGGATTTCACTTGAATTTCTCTTAGCTCAAGTGTTCTGAGGGTGCTACAGGCAGAGGCTGAAAGAAAAATTTGATGGGAGCAAAAGCCACAGCAGGTAAAAAAGACCTTATTCACACTTGAAGAGAAAGATTACTTCTGAACCGTTTCTAAAGACACTTGCTTGAATCTGCTTCCAAGGCTTAGGCTACTCGAAGTCATCCGGCAGACCAGGAGAGGATTGATTGTTAAATGCAGATGAACAGTTCCGGACAGCTTTGCATTTGATCACCTAGAATTTGCAATTTTGTAAAAGTACCTCTATGAGGGTCGGGTAGGTACTTGCCCTGATGTGGAGGGACCCTGCCATAACTGGGAGAAATCTGGAGTCATTTTCAGAACCGGAGTTGCAAAAGGTCTTACGTTCCCCCTTCCCATCTGTGAAATACTCATATTTAAATGCGGTTGTTAGTGTGTTTTCAAGTGAAACTGGTACCAGGACCTCCTGCATATTCCTTGTAGCTTCTGTAGTCCAGTATACAGATGGATAAGAAGATTCATTTAGCAACAGTATAATTTTAAATTTAGTTGTAAGACTTATTTTTCTTTTAAATGCTCTTACAACTCAGCTGAAGAATTGATACGCTGCCTCCCGTTTGTGCGTACCGTCCTGATGTCCAGGTCTGCCTTGCAAATGTTTGCAAGCAGCCCTTGAAGGAGAACAACTTGACATCACCTTTTACTGAAATATCCTGCTTACCCAAACACGTTATTCCGTTAGGGGAAACTAAGGGAAAGCTGGGACTGGGAAAGAAGTGATACTGTCATTAGTTGAAGAACATACGTCGTCTTTTTTTCATGTTAAATAGTCTCAGTGTTTCACCATTTCTCATACGCATGCTCATAGAAGAAAGGCGAATGATAAAAAGTGTTGTGGAATACCACAAAGGACGTGTTACAATAGTACTAATAATTAAGTTTTTGAAGTGTGCTGTATTTCATTTTAGATGTGAGAAACTAAGGAGAAGAAACTCTAGAACAGGGAGTCTATAAAGGTAGGAGTAGTTACATTTGCACAGTCCTAAAATCACATTTGGCCCTTTGAAGGCAACGGCCAGGCTGATGTGGCCCCTGGTGAAAATGAGTCTGACACCCCTGCTCTAGAAGGTTAATATCGGGAAGTACCTTCAGTGAAGGAGAACTTGCACTTGGCACAGTTTGTTGTCCATGTTTTGTGTTCCTCGTAAAGAACAGATAAAAATATTTTGAGTTATCATCATTCAGAATGAATAAAAGACTTCAAATTAATGAAGTCTATGTATTATTTCAGATCCTGATCAGTAAACCTTTTACATATAATTAATCATGTTACCCTTGCTCATGGTTAACAATTGTGGTAATTGTATTTTAACTTAAAAAGAAGTTGAGATTTTACGTTGAGGATATGCAGGTTTTTGAGACTGAGGTTATCGCTACTTTTTGTGCAAGTGCACATGTAAGCATTGGGAATTCACCAGGAAGTTTTATTTTTCATTTCTGTCTTTTGGTATTTCATTAACGGTTGGAAAAATACCTAAAGACTCCGCCTGCATTTCATGTCAGATGTTTTCCAATAAAGACATTAGATCAGTAGCTTTGAAACAACAAGTAGATAGTCAATGAATGCCATCCTGTGCTGGGGATCATCCTTGTCTCATGCCTTTTAAAGTGAGCTGCCCAAATCAGTGCTGCCTTTCTCTCATCAAGGATTTTTAGATGCTATTGCTAATCATCCGCAATAATAATAATTATCTGTAATAATTATCTGCTGTTGCAGCCCCTGCGTCACGGGCAGAAACGGGCTGTGGCTGTTGGGAAGCTCCTGCACTTGCTGCTGGGGCCCCTCACTGCCTCTCTCGCTATTTTTTCTCCAACTTCTAAACACTTACTTATACATCTAGTATGTGGCATACTCTTATACTTCTATGTGATGTTTTGAAGAGTGTATCCAGACAAATCTGTTATTTCCTATTAGCTGTAGCGGAGCGGAACAGCATTTGTACTCCCAAGGCTGGCAGGGGCCCGTCACAACAAATGGTGTTGCTTTGAAAAGTGACTTTCTGTCCGTAAAGCCGTGAATCTTTCCCACCTGTGGACACACACCAAATGCCAGGTATGGAGTGCACTTGTTGGTGTTCGTGTGTGTAGCCACTTATGTTATTTTCTCACAGAGCTTGCTTTTGTTCTCCACCTATTTCAGTTCATGGAGGCTCTGTCCCTGCAGGATTTTGGATTCCTCGTAACGCAAATGCCCGACACTGTCCGCTCTCCACTGTGTTAAGAGCCACGTGCCTTTTTGGGCAGTAAACTTTACCAAGGTTTAGTTCTCCACTCGTCTTTCTCTGGTTCTGAACAAAATCTGTTTGTCTTCAGGGTTTGTAAAATCTCTGATATAAATTATTTGCTCTTTATATTTGCATGTTTGTACTTTGTGCTTGTATTTTCTGTTTCAATCATTATTGATATGCTTCCTTTTTTTTCCTCTGTTGAGAGCATTATTTGGAGCAAATTTCCTTGACAGAGTATGCCCTTATATTTAGTCACTATGCCTAAACTAAAAGGAAATACTGTACACAGCAAATTCTTTAGAACAAGCCTCTCTAAAGATACAGTTCCGCAATCCCAGTCTCCAGCAGCTCCTATCTGCTACTCCTGTTTCTGTTAGAGAAGAGGAAGCAAAGCGGATAGATTGAACGTAAAGAACAAAGTATTCCTGGATTTTCAGGTTTTTTTCTTCATTTTGTTTCACTTTCATCTCGAAATAGAAGTGTCTTCCTTTTATGTGGGTTGTATTCCTAGCAACTGAGGACGTTAGTTAGTTCAGACTTATGCTGAAGGGATCAAATCAAGTTGTATGTGGGGGGACAAGTATTTCTTTAGGTCAGAGATGAAAATCTGTCTGTAACTTCCAGTCTAAGAACAGGAAGGAAAGTTTCCAGGCACCTGTGTAGGCTATCAGCTCAAAAGTATGCTCAGTGTAAGGAAAGCAGTCATATTTTTGGTGTTGGAAAACGTTACTCTCCAAAGCAAATGGAAGAGAAACAAACTTGAGGCCTCTGCATCCAGAGAGAACACGGGGAGCGATGGACAAGTCAGAAGCGAGTGAGGGTAAATGTAATTGGAAATGCCCATAGCACAACACATTTCACGGCCATTTCTGTCTTTAGATCTATTGTATTTGGACTTCAGAAAGTACTTGGTATGTTCTTACGTGAGGAATTATTAGTAAGACTACAAAAGATAATGATTAAGTCCAGTATTGTTCAGAGAGCAGGAAACTGATAGGAGCAGTGCTAGCGTTGTGACGGGGAGCGAATTTCCAGAGATGAGAGGTTGGTTGAAAATAGTGAAAATAGTCCATTTACGGGGGAAGTTCTGTGCAGGTCATCACAGAAATGAGCTGTGTACAGGCACCTGAGTCTGGTGCAGTGTCTTACCCTGAAAACAGCAGGAAAAGAGGGGGACACGTGCCTTACCTTTGCTAATAATCAGATCGGGGTATTGCAATATTGCTAATTGGTTGAACACCTCAGGCATGGCAGGAGCAAAGACGAACACAAAAATAAAGAAACAAAAGCACCACCAACACCTCACAAGAAAACCAAACCAAAACACCCCAAAAACCAACCAACCAACCAAACAAAAAAACCCAACAAACTATTACATTTAGAATACTCTTTCCCCTGTATCCAGATAGGCTTTTATTCATTTCGGGAACATTATTCAGAGAACACAAAATTTCCGAACCCGTGAAGACAATACAGATCTGAACTCAATTTCCATGGAAGTTAATGGAAAAATTTCTAGGAACGTTTTGTCAAGTCCTTGAAAAGTGAAAATGATAAGATAAAATAGAGCGATTCAGTAATCCTACTGGGGGAAGATTGTCATCTCTGTAAAGACAAGGGTATTCATTTTCACTTGTTTTATGAAATGTACTGAATATGTTTCTTAGTTGGTGTCATATGTGATAGTCAAATATAAACCAGATACTGGGCTGCTGTCGATTTGGCAGACAGGTCAGAAAATTCATATATATTCTGTTTTGAGAAAAAGGAATCATAGATTATTTTTTCCCTTTCTACAAAAATCATAGCGATTAGAAAAGTGGCGTACTTGAATATTTTGTGTACGTGCTGAACCATTTGCTCAGGCTGCAGTCATAGAACTGTGTTACGTTCTCATTGTGTGCCATAGGTAGGTGGTGGTAGAGGACGGATGGCTTTCCTCAGTACGACACCTTTCCCCACAGTATCAGCTTCGTGCCTGTACATCTTCCTATCGAAAGGTCAGTCTTCACGTACAGAGGTGCGAGCGGGACCTCAGGACGGAGAGGTTGGAGCAGCCGTCGCGGGCCGCGATCCCCGCACAGGTTTGCGGGCGCTCACCGCAGCGCTGGCCCTGCCTGCCCGCTGCTCCCGGGCTCCTTTTTTGCAAAAGTACCTAATTGCTTGTGACTCGGTTCTTTTCCAAACCTCAACATACGATCTCTTGTTTTTCAGGCAGTTGCTTTTCCTGGAAGCGTTCGCGTTAGTCTGACCCTTCTCCTCCAGGATTTGGATCGCGCCAATGCGGTTTCCACTTGATCTCCTTTTTTGCCTTGCTCGGAGCCAGCTCCTCATCTTTTGCTATGTGACTCGGTCTGCAAACCTCTCAATACTTTTGCTTGTCCTTTGCTGCACTTTTAAATCTTTGCAATGTCCTTTTGATCATTTTAGTTTTCAGTAGGCTAACATATTAACGTTATTGACACACATTCTCTTGGTGGGAGAAGTCAAATGTGCCAGTTATTTGGGAAAACTGGAGACTCCCATTAGGCATAGATGGTGAGACACTATTTTCTCTCTGTTTATCTTTGCTACTTGATACTGAATTTATGATGGAGATTTTGTTCCTGCTTCCACTGTTCAACTGCACTACAGATAAACTGGAGAAGGATTTTCTCCTTCATGTGTTAACAGCTCTGAGAAGACCGAAAGGGAACTTTTCCCTTGCACAGTTGTTCTCATTCCTGCCTTTACATTGCCATTGCTAAGGTTTTCCATTCGGTATCTTTTATTTGCTCTCTAGGGTGGTCACTGTCTCACTCCCTGCAAGGATCACTTGTTTTTCCTGTTACGCGGATTCCTAGAGAAGCAGGTGTGTGTAAGTTGTCTCATTGTGTTCCTAACCTTTATTTGTATCTGGGATTCGAGGGTTATGTTCTTTTCCTCCCCAGTAGATTTCTCATGAGAAATAATTTCTGCAAGTCGCTGTGTGTCACATGATGTTACTTTATATTTGCTTAAACTTTAAAAATTCTTGTATTGTGACGCTAGGCTTTCAGATGTTTTCGTGTGATGTCTGAAAAATGTATATTCATTTAGGCATAAAATTACCCAAAGAAGGTCAGTTATAGAGTGTACTAGCCTGGGGCGTAAGCCAAGTTTCACGTCATAAAATTCAAAATAGCATATGTAAAGACTACATTTAGTAATGTGTACTTTCATACATTATGCAGTCATTGAGGGCATTTCAAGGAATTGAGGCACCCTAATACAAAGTTGATTTTCTCTTGAGGGAAGAGATTTAGTCTGTGTTACATTGTGTCTTGTATTTTTTTCATTATTTACATGAGCAATGGCAGGCTTACCTAGAGGAAGCAAGCATTCGATCAAGGTACTTGATAAAGTTTGCGAGTTCTGCTGATGTGGTATGCCTTTTATTTATGATAGGGATCAGGTTAGCTAACCTATTTGCATCTTTCCTTTTTATGAACTGTGTCTCCATGAATCACAGACTTTTGGGGAAAGGTGAAAATGACTCTGAGGGCGCGTGTCCCTTGAAGACAGTGGTTATAGAACTCCTGCTCAGCTTGTTCTCCTCGGCCCTGGGACTTCACTTGGCCTTTCCTTGCTGACTATCTGGAATTAAAACCTGTTTGAGCTGGATAATAACTGCCGTCAGGGTTATTCAAGAGAGAGGGGTTTGTATAACTGAATGTTGCTGCTTATGGCAACACACATCCCAGCAGTGGGTTGTGCCGCCTTTGACGAAGTAGAGACCATTTGCTGAATTTCATATGTCTGAAGTTGATAAATATTGTGAAATGTATATAGTTATTTTTTTAAAAATATACAGAGAAAATAGCAAAAGGAGCATAAACTTGAGTGCTGTTGCCTCCTTTGAGGCCCTCTCTCTTGCCCACGTGCTCGGCGTGTTTAGAACTGGTTGAACAGGATGGTTTCCCTGTCCCGCATCCACGTCCTCACCAGGTGTGGCCTCTGGGACTGTGTCGTTGGAAGATATCGTTGCAAAATGCCGAGGCCAAACTCATATTTTCTTCTTCCCTTCCTAGAGTGAATGTTTCCATATAGCATAGAAAATGAGGCTAAGATGTGTTTGCTACTTTATTTTTTTTAAGAAAAGGCAAGTAAGCAGGCAGTTTCCCGTATCGTGATTTGCTGTTATAGAACAGGGGAACCCATCTGATAAGGAATTTATTATAGAAAGGCCTTTGACGCTGGTTCATTGGGATTAGTCTATGCTACCTGAAAGCATGTGCTTCATAGCAGTTGACTCAAAGCTTCAGCATCCTTTTGGAAGACACCCGCGTGTGCTGGTATTCATGCAAAGCTATGTAATAAATGAAGGACAAAAATACTTAGATTGGTTTCACAAAACCGCTCTTCATGGAAAGCAAGTTCTCTGAAGAAAAGTAGTTCCATTATGCACTTACAGAGCTATGGCATTAATCATTGTGTCACTAATATTATGACATTAATAATTCTTATTATCATTTCATCCTTTTTAATCTCTCTGCTACAAGATGCAAGAATTAAAAACAATCAGACTCACTGTTTTCTAATATATCTTCAGAGATGGTTGATTATTAGGTGATGTGCGGACGTCAGTTCTGTTAATTAATTAATACCAGATTTGTGAGCAAGTTTAGTTGTTCCCTCATTCTCCGTTTATCACACAGTGTTGCCATTCTTTTTAATTTAGACCCTCGCCTTTTCCTACTCTTTTGAGTGTTCCCAGTGGAAGATTAAAATTGTGGCTTCTGTACTGTGGACTGGACAGTGCGTACTTGTTATCTTCGAGTCTTCCAGCTGCCATCATGGTATTAGTGGGGTTGAATTTTCCTGGGATTAGCCGTGGTGTCCTCACAGACTTGTAGCTTTTGAAGGGCTCAGAGAGAAAGATAAATTAAGTGCTGTTCTGACTCCCGTCTGTGTGGTTGAAAGACACACTGGAGAAAGTCTGTACGTCCGTCCTGAGCTCCTCACTGGGAAAATGGGCCGGTTTTAGTGAGCACGGGTCTTCTCCTGGCTCATGGGAATTAAGTGGCAGCTGGGTTTGTTTATGGACTTAGAAATGGTTAAATAAAAGCATAGTGTTAAAAGGGTGATGTTATCAAGGACAAAGTGTTTATAAAATTTAACAGATGTGGGTTTAATTGTGTGGCATCAGCTTAGAGCTGTACTGGAGGACATTTGGAGATAATACTAAGGCAAATGAGTATATGCATTGTAAGCATATGGGTGAAGAGATAAGGTTCGATTTGCATATTTCTTTCATTTTAGTTTCCTTGTTTTCTAAAGTTGCATTTGAGGACAAGCGCAGCACTACTTTTGTATCAGCTAAGTTATTCGCCGTTTGCTTTTTGAAGTATTTTCACAGAACCAGAAGAGCTGTTTGACGGGTGGGATGACGACTTAAGCCGTTGCGTTTCCAATGATGGTTTTCAGTAGAGATGCGACTGTGGCTGAGTGAAGAGCCCCACTGGAGCCCGGCTGTAACGTGCAACATTGCCCGTTCCGCATCCTGCTCCACGTCTTCTGAAGCTGTAAGCACTTGGGGGCGACCCCTCGTGTGTGCAGACTGGCTGCTCTTTGTCTGGTGTCCTTTGAGGCTGGTGAGACACACGCACAGCAGCAAACCTCAAGGCCAAGTCCCCTGGGCTCTCTAGTGGCCAAGGGCCCGACGCTTTTCTGTGCCTTCAAACCAGCTTCCTTTCAAATCAAAGCATTTCTGGCACAGGAAAACCTCCCCGATTGCCTCCTTTGCCATTCCGTTTTCTCTTTACTACCAGACAGTTTCCTCAGGGCCCACAGACTTCGTACATATCCTAACATACTATTTACTTCCTGGCCGTCCAAGAGGAGAATGGAGTTTTTCTTCTGAATCTGTGCAGCTCCTGTCTTGGGTACAGGAAGAAGGCAGCAGGTCAGACTTCACCTGTTCTCAGCGCAGGAAGGGTCAGGCCCATGCAGCGTAAGGCTGCTCTGGAGCGAGGCTGTCAGCGCTAAAGAGATGGACGCCAAGCACTTCCCAATAGATGTATCAGCTCCACGAGGAGAAAAAACATTGCGCTGAAGGTGTGTATGTAGAGTTATCTGGTTATCGTGCCATGTTTGAACAGCGTTTGTTTCCTAAATGCATAGCAAGCGCTGGCCCTGGGAGAGGAGAGCAGCAAATGAGCAGGTCAGCTCCATAACCAGAGTTCTCTGTGTTTGGTGCGAACCAAAAGCCACCTGGCAGCATTGCTCAATATAAAAGGATCACAAAAGAGATAAAGAGTAACATTAGTAGAGTCTTTCTCCAAGTTGTGTTCCAGGCACTTCCATTTACTTCTCTTTCAACGGTGCCTCCAGAGGAGTTTTGTAGCTGATGCAAATAAAGAAGGGAGAAGGAAACAAAGCATGAATGTGCTGGGTGGCATGAAAGGTGTCATTGTCCTTGACAACAAATTGTTGCAGTTGACAGAAGACAAAAGTAAGATGCTGAGAAAGGTGGGTCCCGGTTTTGCTGGGAGTAACTGTGAAGGAAGAGTGTGAACTGAAGCTGCAACTTGGAGCTCAGCTGTTTGAAGTGGCAGCTCTCAGAGACTGGCACCCGCTGCAGGGGGAGAAGTTCTTAAGAGAATGTATTAAAAAGGGGAAAAAAAAAAAAGTAGTCCATAGTGTATAGATGAAGTATATGCTGCTGTGCTATTATACTTGCTCTTCTGAAGATATATGTATCTAACAAAGCTTAGAGTGCACCAGAGAAAAAGAAAGATTTACTACCAATTTAATATGACATATGGCCACCTGTCACTTCTCTGAAAATTTACATGTTAGTTAACCGATAAGCCTGTCACACTTAGCTTTTAACATTAAAAGCATGGTCTTTAGGAAAAGAGCACGCTCTCACAAATTGCAGGCGGTCTAAGAATAAGATCTCAAGATTTTATGTGATTTGGCATGTATAGTAAGTTGAGTTGTCTAATAAACTGGAGCAATTCATCATCTACTTTGGAAGTCTGAAGTTTAGTAGGTAGTCATATAGTATGTCTTTTGGTGCCTAGACTACCTCAGGAAAAAAAAAATCATGGATTTTGGAAGGGCAAGGGGATTATGGCTTGATTTATTTGGCAACAAAATTGACTATAAAACTACTTTTACTATGCTCAGGGGACCAAGGCATAGAGATGTCATATTGAGTAATAACATCAGGATCATATCAAGGTCCTTGGTCATCTCACTGATTTCACGCAGGCGAAGCCACAGATATAAAACACTTGATACCAGAGGAACAGGACATTTCATGTGGATAATAAACACCCAGGAAAATTAATGGTCTGTCTGGCCAAAAAGATAAGCCCTGAGTCCCAGTAAGTGAGAGCGCTGGAGGGAGAGCCAGCTACGTGCGGTTAACTGTTTTAGTGCCAGTGAAATTATCACTTATTATCAGGAAAAACATGGTTCATACGTAATATATTCCTGTATGAGAGTCAGTGCTGCATCAAAGAACTCGCTGCAGTCTGCTGAGTGCCGCCGAATTGCAAGAGTTAGTGAAAAAAGTGCATTCATTATAAGCATCCCTTTTTCCTACTACACATTTCAATGCCAAGGTTAGAAATGAGGTTTTTGTAACTGGTAGTACCTAGTGGCAGGTGTTTGAATCGATCCGCGGTCACTAATACACTGAAAATCTACTTTTTTCTTTAATTTTTTTTTGTTTGTTTTGCCTGCAATACAATATTTGGCCTTTATACCAGTGGCTTTTTCCTCCCATATGGCAACCAAAATTGGTTTAAATTGCTTTAAATGGCCGTGCAGTAGACA
Source organism: Caloenas nicobarica (assembly GCF_036013445.1). Classification (NCBI taxonomy): domain Eukaryota; kingdom Metazoa; phylum Chordata; class Aves; order Columbiformes; family Columbidae; genus Caloenas; species Caloenas nicobarica. The sequence continues at coordinate 38,133,955 of NC_088251.1, read as the reverse complement.
TGAGTATGTCTGCTTCAGTAAATATTTTCAATTCATTTAAAAAGAAGGAAAGAAAAGTCTGTAAGCAGTTAAAAGCAACCTCCCGAGGCTTGGGGGGGTGTGAGTTGGTGAATGATGAATCAGTGCTACCAAAACGGGGCCAAAATACAGAACGGGGAAAAGACCAAACTGGTGTGCATGCACACTCCACATGAAATGTCTACGCATTCCTACCCTCGTGAAAAATAAAAATACTTGCATTGAAACTGAATGCCATCCCTGTGGAGAGAATGCCGTAAGCTGAGATATTTTCAGATCCAAACACAATTTTAGCTTAGGAGCTGGAAAGTTTTGGAAAACAAAAGCGGAAGATAACAAGAGTTGATTTACAAGTGTAGAAATGGAACCTGTGCTCGCTGTCAGTTGCCCTATAATTTGTGGCATGTATTTTATCCGAAATGTGTGATTTTAAATGAAAGTTTCCATGAGGTTTGACCATTCTGATATTCCTGATACTGAATTCTGTAGAAGGCAGAGTTGTAAATTGCTCCAATATTTACATTTTTAACACCTCGTTACATTTTATGAGTTAGTTATATTTTCCCGTTTTGTGTCGGTTTAGTTGGTCTGTACGTGGATCGATGTTAGTGGCAGAATTGCCATCTGCAGCTGCTCTCTCACAGAGAAACTTCTCCAGAATGGCCAGTAACTCTTATCCTGAACCTCTCATTATAAAATTTCTATCAAATGGCTGACAAATTTGTACCGTATAAATGGTAGATTGTGGTGGGCTGTGAGTGCAAACAAGTGATGAAAACACTAATACGTCTTGTTAATAGACTGTGTTTAAAAAGGAAATATTTATAATCCAGCACACGTGCACGTGTATAAACCTGACATTTGTCACCAAACTTAGCAGGACAGAAGTATCTCATTGCCTTCATACGTGATTTTGAGGAAGTTTTAGTATACAACTCAAAGAGAGTTTAAGAAAGAAAATACTAGACTGGGTGACTCAAGGAGATACATAGTAAGCAGGGAGGAAAAGAGAATTTATGATCCCGAGACCTCAGAAAAAATAAAAATGCAGATAGGGCTCTGGCAGATTTCCACTCGAGGAAAAGCAAATACGATGCTTTTGGACAGCACAAGAGAAATGAGGGAGTCTTCCCTATCAAATAGAGCAATCTATTGCGAGCTGTTTCCCACTGGCTTTAATAAAGGAGCGAACTCAAGCCCAAACAGAGTTAACGGAAAGTTCAAGGACGTAAGAGGAGGAGGATGTAGGATGCTGAAATTCAGTCACACAAGTCAGTAAGTCAGTCATGCTGGAAGTGCTTGAACTCATTGGAGGGGCGCGTGAGAATCCTGATCTGATTCTCTTGGCAAGTTAACTCATTTCGAGTTTTTTTTTTCTTTATTTTCTAAGTGCCAGATCACAGTAAGTCATTTTTCACTGTGGGGGCTTGCTTGCAGAAAATGTCTGAATGCTAATTGACCTAAAGTATTTGAAGATGGATTACTGAGAGCGATTTACCAGATTTGCTTGATTAATTCAAATTCCAGCAATGCTCTTCAGAAGTTTTTGTAGTGCATACTCTGCTGTTGTTTCACTTATTTATATTCTTCTTGAAAACCATTGGTGATTTTGAGATCATTTAATTCCTTCATTTATTGAGGAGGGAAGAAAAGCTTTTGCCATTAGCATTTCATTAATTTTACAAGGATATAGAAGATGAAGAAAAAAAAGTACATTATTGTGCAGAATTATAAGTGAGATTGCCCATTTCTTCTGTAGCTTTCCATGGAGCATGGTAAATGGCTTTAAACATAATATAGGGGGGAGGGAAAGTCTTCACTCCCCAAACCTATATACATGTGGGTTTTCTTACCTCTCAATTTGCCCGTGAGTCCCGAAACAGCATTTTCACAAGTAACCCCGTTGCAGTAGTAAATGCGGTTTAGGTTTGTAGATCTAAGATTACATGATGGAATAATGACCTCGTTTTTCTTAAATGCATGCAGTAATATCCTGTATAGATGACATTTTGGTTGCGTCCCAAGGCTCCGTTCTTTAGTGCTTTTAATGCCAAACACAACTAGAACAAGGAGCTGGGATATTTATTTTTTTTCTAGCTGTGACGAGGTGAAATGACTGACGGACAGAGCCCTGTCGGTGCGGCTGGTGCTTTCGGACTGGAACCTTTTCTAAGCAACGTAGATTTTCTCCTCACAAACTTCTTGCCATCACAGTGGCAGTGGGTAATAATTGTTTCAAAAATGATAGCCTGTTATTCAGGCTGCTTTAAAAGTAAAACGAGATGCATTGGTTGTATTATGGCCCACTAATTTAAGAACCAAAGCCATATTCTCTTCAAACCGATTATTTTTATTGGGCCAGGTATATACTACCTCATATATATGAATTCAATTTTCATCCACTTTTTAAAAAGGAAAAAAAAAGTCGCTGAAACTACATGCAAAGAAGTGAACTGTAGATCCTTGATATTACACTGAGTTAAGAAGAACATCGAATGGTTGGCTTAGGCAATTTCAATACAGCTGTGTTTGTGTGGTTGTTGCATAGACTGCAACTGCCAGCGCAAGGAGGAGTTTCAGAGGCTCGTTCGTGTCTTCGGACTGAAAATGATGCTTTACAAAGGATGGTCAGGTTCTCCAAGAAGTGCCTGCAGCTAGCAAGGCCAACTACATCTTTCCAGTTGAGAAAAGCAGGAATCTTCCTTTGGGAAAATGCTTAAAATTGGCCAGATTGCCAAGTGCTTTGACTCTGCAAGAGAGCAGCTACATCTTCAGCTGGCTTCAGTCACTGCCCAGGCGCCCAGCTCAGTCCAGCCCTCTTGATTTTAGGTAACCTTTGGCAATTCCTCATATTTAGAGTAATTTAGTTCCAGAGGAAAATGGTGTTTTAAATGAACTCGCTAGCCTGCCTTGTACTACCACCGATAACCTGCTGGGGCCCGGAGCAGAAGAGGTTATCTAACATTTTCTGCCTTCTCTTATCCATTAGCACTCGCGGGTCAGGGTCAGTAGCGTACAACACAGAGCTGAGGGTGTCAGAAGAGTTTACGGTCTAAGACCAGAACCGAGCAGTTTATTCCGTGTGTCGCGGGGTGCTGTTCGCAGCTCTGCATTGGCAGATTTTTGGAGGGTTTTGATCTCTCAGACTCTCTACGAAGTGTCACTGTGGAGCAGCTTATATTGCGAAATTGTTAGTGATATATTTGCTTTCCAGCCTCTTCAGTTTTCAGGTCTGGCAGAAGCTTTCCTGGAACTTGAGCTAGTTTCAAATACATTGTTTCTAATTTGGGTACTATAAGAGTCAGTGTTAATACTCCATGTGCTACATGATAAAGGTCTTTAGTTACCATAATGTGACTGATGGCATGCGTATGTTAGGCAGAAATGCAGCCAGGAGAATAACTTTCTGATTCTCAGAGACTATATTAATTTTCAGTAGGTAGTATTTTCAATATTTATATCTCTGCAGAAATAAATCACACCACTTTATTCAGCAGAACCTCGGCGTGAAGTCAATCTCGCAAACAGCAGCAGCAGCAAAACAAATGCATCTTCCATAAGAGACCTCGAGCGACGGAGGCAGCAGCAGAACTGCTCCGCTTTACACGGAATCCGGCCCAAAATTCGAATGTTTTATTGTAATGTGTAAATATCGCCCTAGATTTTTGTTAGTCGAGTCCTTGGGATTTTTCTTCGGTGATTTCCTTAGAGCAGGGGTTTCAAACTCATTTTCCCCAGGGGCCAAATCCTATATATTTCTATATATATAAGAGTAGGAGTAGTTGCATTGATAACAGCCCTAAAATGACATTCGGCCCTTTGAGGGCAACCGCCTAGGCCGATGTGGCCCCCGGTGAAAATGAGTCTGACACCCCTGCTTGAGAGACTCTGACTGCGATCAGGGGTATTTTGTTTCGCTCAGCGTGCCATACTTCATTTCAACAGGGAAAAGAGTATTTTGGTTGGGTGTGTCAGGCTTGCATACCTGATTAGTTTGAGCTTTTCTGGTAAACGCAAAAGGTGCTTATTGAAATCTAAAAGCTGTTGTCCCATTTGACTGCCTCGTTGCCCAGGGAAAATACCATCCTTTGAAAGAACAGCCAAAAATTATATGTACGATGACCAACAGTTCCCAGTTGTAAAGCTTACTAAACTGGATTTACAGTGCTATAATCTTGAAAAATTATTTCTGCTCCTTAGTGTCAACAGTAGCGAATTCAAACCTGCTTCCACCATCTGCACGGATTGTGATTTCAGTGCAGATATCCTAAAAGAGCAGTGAGGTTGGATCCTGTGAGACGTAAGCAGGCTGGGCTCATTTGCTTGCAGCAGAACCTCATCTGTGCTGCTGGGCTGGCTGGGGGGTTCCGATTTTACCCAGAGCCCCAGCAGAACGGAGGATTTCTGTTCTTCAAGAGGGACTCGGTTACTTTCCAGACCATTTTGAGGAATAATACACATCTCTTGGTGCCTTACTGGTTCCATTTCTGGCAATGAACTTCATGTGCAAGAGCATCTAACCAGCGGCTGGGCTTTCCCTGCACTTTCGGTGTTTCTTTCAAGTCAAAAGGCCTTTAATTCCTAATGTCTGTCTGAGTTTGTACGTCTGCGTATTCTAGCATTCGTATGGTTATTCCCAGCATGTTTCCACCAAACAAAGGGGCTTACCGGGAGCTAGCATTTCTGCAGGAAGCTATGATAACAGCAGCTTTGCTTCAGTTTGCCACAGGGTTACTTCAAGCAATCCAAGAATTCTTTTTGTCTTGTTTAAATATATATATATACATTTAAAATAATAGACTCACTTCCAATAAATTGCCTCACTGTTATCTCTAACAGTGAGTTAAAGTTTCTCTAACAGATTGTCTTTTCTTCTTCTCTAATTGACATGTATTTAAATCAAAAATTGGATTCATTCTTGTTAGCAGCATTTCAGATATGCATATACACTACAGTTATCCGAGATGTAATGTATAGCATTTTTAATTATCTACAAAACTGAAATTCTAGGCTTTCAAAACAGATAAAACCCTTGAAAACCTGAACCATAAAGGTTTGGACACAAGAACAGTAAAAATGTATAATTAAATAAACACCACTTAGAAAATAATTTCATATTTGAGTGGGGTATCGTAATTTTTCAGGACTGCAGAGATTTGATCCTAGAAGGCTTTTTGCGTACACCAAGGAAATCTTGGTGTTACTGGCTGGAAAGCAGCGGGACGAGATCATTTGGTTGGAGGGTCACGTTTTATCCAGTTCTCTGACATCCTTTGTTGTGCTGCAGGAACTGAGGATGGTAAATCCTGGTGCCATCGCTTCGTGGTGTCTCCATTCCTATAATCTGTACAAAAGGTTGCACAGGGCATACATAGGTTATCCAAGAGAGGGCGTTCTCTGTTTGATTTAAAAGGCTGTGAGCTGGCTAATCCGAAAAAGCGATACGGAGGATTTTTTTGTGCTGTGGTTGTAATCACAATCTTTCTAATTATATCAAGTATAGAAGAAAACCACAGCTCTGAGTTAGTGAGTTCTAGTTTAAATCTGCAACACTCAAAGAGTCAAGTTTTGAAGTGCAAAACTCTCATATGAAGTTCAAAACACAACTAAAATTATAGGTCAGAGGCAATACGATCCATTGCAGGTTTTTCTACACGTCATTTACTTTCCTTGATACATAGTCCACGCTTGCAAATGAGTTTTCCCCATGCCAGTTTTTAGAGAGAGAATTTTCTTTTCTGATGGTGAAATCAAGTTTGCAGCGTTTTCTGCTTGCTGATGAGATGAAACTTGTTTTACCTTTCCCCTCCTGGTGAGTGCATGTAGCCAGAGGCCTTGCTGAGTGCCAATAGACTCCATTCGTAACTTCAGCAAATTCTGAATTGAACAGCTTCAGAATGGTGATATGCTGAGGTAAGAGCTTTTACTGAACTATGGAGGATTTAATTGTATTAAGTTCCCACCTCGTTAGATAAGTTCGAGAATTTGCCAGAAGTAAATGCTGTTTTCCTGTAGTGTATTTAGTGGTGAGCTTGGTATAAGGGTTTTAGCTTTTTAATTAGAACATAAATATTCTTTTATACTTCCGTAGTAAAATGATTTCATATGTATAATTAATTATGCCTGCGGAAAGTTTCTCTTTGCGTTCTTAGGTTTATGGTAGGGCTGAGTAAAAAAATTCTATTATAGTCACTAGCATTAATATCTATCTGTAATGCATGTTCATATTAAAGAAAGGAGTATAAATACCGCGATGCTAGTTACAAGTACTGCTTTTCTCCTTCAAAGTTAAAACGTTAAAACCTTGAAGGGTGGTTTTGGTGTGAAGAAAGCAAGGAGAAAAGTCCACTAGCTATTAAGGCCCGGAGTCATTTGTCATACCAAATTAGCAGCTCTCCATCCTTTCATCGCTACGTTTGAAATTGTCCCCTGGAATTTTGGCCTCCTCTCCTAATTTTTTGCCTGAGAAAACATACTCCTTGAAGCCCCGCGATGCTGAAGGTGACACAGGTAAGTCACCTTCCCTGCAGCCACCCGGCCGTTCCCATGGGAACGCGCAGTCCGAGTTACTGCTAATTCAGGGGTGGAAGTCAGCAGGGGCCGGAGCTCCCTCCGTGGACTCGGCTGAACGTATCGCATGGATGTACTCGGAAAGGGGCTGGCTCAGGCAGGACTTGAGGAGACCATCTCCTTTCTACAAAGCCTTAACAAGGTCCAGGAGAAAGGTGATGAGGGGCTGTAAATTGCTTGGAGTCAGGCTTGAAGTGGAAGGGCTGAGAGCAGCTCTGCCAGAGAGCTGGCTGTAGATGAGCAGAAGTCGTTACGGGAATTGTACAACTTACTGTAAGATAATTCCTGTGCGACATATTAAAGTTGCAGCTAATGAAGTTATATATTACTCTGTCATCTACAGAACAATAACATCATTCACCTGGCTGAGGAGGGTAAAATAGACTTGTATAATGTGTCATTGTTTTTCTTGCCATGATATTTCATTTCTCATGGGAAATGTTGCAGTATTATTGCCCCCATCCCTTTATGTACACTTTTTTAATTGCTGTTTAGTACCTTTATAGATGGGGATTAAAGCTCTGCTATAAATATTAATACATATTTCAGGATTCTCTCAGCAGGGCTTTTTGCATAACCAGTTAAAGATGTGACCACACGTATTTTGCTTCCCAACCAGCTGAACGGTGGCCGTGGATGTGGCTCTCGCAGGCAGACCTGGAGCGTTTGAGTTCCCGAATTGCTGAACTGGCATGAGCAGAGTCATCTCTTGGTTTTTTCCTTCTGTCTGGTGGAAGCTGAAAATAGAAAGAATATGTGTATTTTCAAAGAGAAACATGGGATGGAAGATTGGGCTGGCTGTTTTCCTGGGGTGGGAGGTGAGAAAGATGGACAGAACCTGTGTGGCAGAGTATGAACTGCGCTTGGTTCTTGGAAGATCTGTCAACCAGAACCAAAAATACTGTTGCCTTTCTGGAGAGTCGAGACCCCGTAGGCTTATTTATTTCTTCCTCATGTTTGTAGCTTAGTTAACCTTCCAGGTTCTTCAGTTGAATTTTATCCCAAGTGTGATGAGATTTGCGGTTTGTTGGGGTGTTCGCGCACTTTCCTCTGCCTGGGAAACTTTGTTTGTTCTTGTGAACATCTCCCATCTGCGCTACTGAAATAAACAGTCCACAGGAAATACTGGAAAGGAATGGGATGTCCCTTTCTGAGCATTCTCCTGGCAAGCAAAAGATTATCGCGAAAGGGGATAGTATCCAGGTTGCAAGACTTTAAGCCTATAATGGAGGCTTTGATATCAGTGTGAGTGAAAGGATAATGTGATTCCAGGATTTCTGGGCTAATGTGGAGTCTGTGGCTCCCCACGTCCCCCTGGTCTAAGCTGTGCTGATACAAAGGGCTCCTTGCTCCCTGACCTGGAGCTGAGGTTCTCCCTGCGTGATTCATACGTGATGTGTTTGAAAAAATACAGCAACATCTTGAAAATAGGGGGCCTGTTTATTTCCTGTCCTTGGTTTGGTTTCTTCTGCATGTTGCCTCTGCATTTTTGTCTCCTGGGACATTGGTCAGTCGGATGAACAACTGTAATTTATGATACAGGACGTTTCTGTTAGTTCAAACCAGAGCTGAGCTATTACATTCTGTAAGACTTAATAATGTGTATTTAAAACCAGACCCGTTGAAATAATTAGATATCACTGCTGCTCCAAGGAAGATGACAGAATTGCTAATCTGAAACTGCCTTTTCATCCTTATTAGACATAGGCGTATTGCCTTAGTTCTAATGAGGTGTTATGGAGAAGGGAAGTTTATAGAAGAAGCGAATCCTGTTTTCTCTCCGTTGTCTTCTGTTCTGCCTTTCTCACACACTGATCCAAATGGATAGTCTGTTTTATGCAAGGTTAAACAGTGTATCTTCCAAAATCCCATTGTCACAGGTTGTCTGGAAACTCTGTGTCTCTTTTAATTGATACTTACATATTTGGTTTCAAAGAAATGGGAGTTGCTCTATGGTTTTTGATCTGTGGCAAGAAGTGCAGAGCAGGATTTTAAGTCCTTAAATACCCATTGGCTTGTTTAAAATTGTAGCTGTTGTAGTCGTCAAGGAAGAATTGCTTAAGACAGCATGTAAGAAGAGTGCTGCTTTAGAGTTTGTCCTTTTTGGAAAACCAGTGTTTTTCTCAGAGGTTATTTTCTGGAAAAGAACAATAATTACTCGGGTTGCTTTGAACCACACGGGACATTTTAAACTGTATTATTCCTTTCAGCAAAATCTTGTAATAATAATTTTCCCCATCTTATGGTAAATATTTCTATTCTAAGGGGTATTGCATACGTGATTTTTTAATATATTGACTGCTTTTATAGAAGTACTAACCAAACCTGTCTCTGGATTTTCAGAGAATTTCGTAGCAGATTTGTTGAATGGTCTTTAGAGGTTATAGCAGAAAGTAGGAATAGTCCTTGCCTAGATTGCACCTTATAAATATATATGAGATATATATATTTGCATCAGCTGCTATGAGCTGGTTTCTTGGAGGATTTGATGGTAGCAATTAATTCTATAACTAACCTGTCCCTGAGTTCTAGGTTAGAAGAGCTTTTCTCTCTTTATTTATTAAAAGGATCAGATTTAGTTGTGATTAACCTTTGTTACGTACAGCGGAAGTTAGCTGGGGAGCAAATTTTGTGTGAAGCTACTGCGCTTCATGTGTTTAAGGATAAATTTAAAAGGAAGCTTTGAAAAGGCTGCAGAAAAAGGATGCATTTGAAACCATTTGAGGAATTGCTGGTGCGTTCTGGTGTGACTATTTTCAGACTGTAAGTGATGGCATTTCATTCAATCTGTTTTCCTCAGCTGGTGGAACCGAACACCCATATTTAGCACTCTATGACTGGGTCCCATGTGCGTTGCTTTTAGCTTGGTTATTGTTTCGCGGTTTGCGTCTCACCTCTTTGCACGTCGAGGAACGAACTGGTTTTGCAATGCTGGTAATGTTGCCGTATGTTACTTTATTATTATTAAAAATAACCTGGTGGCACAGGTTTATAGAGGGCTTTTTCTTATAGGTAGGAAATGTTTGTTTCCCTGAAGGGATCAAGTTGTTTCTATATTTTCACGGTGTGTATGTGGAATTAAGCAGGCACGTCACACACCTTCATGGAGTGGCAGTGAGATGCCACTGAGAGGTGTGATGCTGGAGCTTTAGAAGCATGTTTCATCCAGCTGAATGCTTCAGACCTGACCAGGAATGCAGAATTGTTATTCTCCTGTCCATCCCTTCCCTTTCCACCGGCCTCATAAAGGTCTTATTTACCATAACTTGATTTTGGATTTAGGCAAGAGTCTCGTTCCAACCAGTAGCATATTCCAGGTAGTGAAGGTAAAGATATATTGACACTCGATGGATGGAAACTTGACATGCAAGTCATGCATTCTTCACATTACAAAAGCAACTCATAAAAAAAAAAAATTGAAAATACTGGTGATGTTCAAAGTGGTGCCTTGTCTAATATTTGTCTTAGCGCAGAAGCAGATGTGTAGTATTGTGCAGTTTTGCCAAAGGCAGGGGTAGCTCCTCGCTAACGTGGAGAAGCATCAGTCTCTTTGGATATTTTCTTATATGGAATTAGTGTTTCATAGTGACAGTGACAATAGAAATGCTCATAAAGTACCTTCCACATGGAGATTAAAAAAAATTTACTCGCCCTAAAAAAAAAATCAGAACAACTTCCTTCTGCAAAGATAGACTTCAATCCTGGAAGCGCTGTATAAAAGAAGCTGGTTCATTGACCTTTATTTGGTTTAACATTTGAGTATATACAGATCAGTTTGAATGCAGCCGCATGACTAATGTATTAAAATGCCAGCCTCCACATTGAGCATTCCGGATTGTTCATCGTCTTTTGGCGCACTTTGCCGCTTCCATTCCTGTTGGTTTTTTTAAAGAACACAACTCTCAGCGTTTTTATTGTTTCTCAAGGCTGGGTTCCCACCTCCAGCGGCTCAGTCCTGTGTGCACGGAGGAGAATCCCGCGGCAGATGCACACCAGAATCTTTTCCTTGAGTCGGTCGAGAGCAAATATGACAATCCATATTGTCTGACAAATATGACAATCCATAAAGTCTGCGTCCGTTCCCGTCCTTGGCAGCGGGCAGAGCAGCGGTCCCGTCCCAGCCTTTGCTTCATTTGTGGCCTCCCCACTGTGACAGCTGGCAAGGAGACGGTGTCACAAGGCTCCAGAAATCATTGGTTTCTAAACTTTTTTATCCAAGTGGGATATCTTTCCTGTTTGGATCCAATCCTCTTTTTTGTCCTTTGGAGAAAAGATACTTTTGCCATTTCGCACATGGAGCTGCCGCTAAAAGACTCCTCAGCAAACAGCTGCCTGCAGCGATGCCGGCACCCAGGCTCATATTCTGCCTTCGTTTTGTGTGTAGAAGTACAAAAGAAGATGCTTTTGATTAAAGTTTGAGTAAGGTTCTGTACAGGAAACACATAGAATAACGGATTCATTTGTTTGTTTCATTTACACAGAAAATTGAAATTTCCCGTGGCCTTCTGAAGAGAGAAAATACTTAAGTGAGTCTTGCGTTCATTTCATGCCTCAAAAATATTACCAATTCATTTAATTAAAAGTACATATTGTTAGAACAATTTAGATTTTTTAGAAGCAAGAGGAATTTGAATGAAAGCAACTGAGAGTTGCAATAAGCACCTGTAAGTGAGACGGAGCAAGGTGGCGTATTTTCAAGGAGGGACAGATTTGAATAGCAAAATCTACCAAAGGAATAAAGTAAGCTACTCATTTCTAGCTGTAATAATGGGGTTTTTTACCTTACAGTCAGTTCAAGAGAAAGTTGTCTTTGCTGTCATGTTAGCGCTTGGAATGTTCTGTGAACACAAAGTTCTGTTCAGCCCAGTGCTATGTGAATACACTGGATTTAAGGGCAAGTTGTCCTTCCTTCCCCTTAGGTGTAAGTTTGGACTCGTCTTTCTGATCCTCCGATTTCGTACTTTGCCCTTGGGCAGGATGTGAGATATTCCAGGTGTAGCAGCCCAGGTGAAATGGGATCAAGTCCGAAACCACTTCCCAGCGTTATCATAGATAAGAGCAGCTTTTGCGCTGCTGCATGTTTTGTTTCCATGCATACAAGTCTTGAAGCCCAAACCAGTCAAATTTCATGTTCCTTTTGCAGCAATCGCCTTTGTCTTTTGTGCAGTAATATTGTAGAGCGCGCAGACCCCGTTAATCTCATTAGTGTGCTTTACACTTTCCTCTTAATCTTTTTTTGCAAAAAAACCCTGCTAACTTTGTTAGTCTAGTCTTCCTGAACACAAGAAAGAATAAAGATGCTACAAACTGCCAGTGGATTGGGGAAAAACACTGAGCATAAATAAAGTTGGCAAACTTCAGATGGATATAGTAAAATACGAATCTATATTTTACAGTTTCAGTAAATATTTTTCTTGCGGCTAGCGCTTTTATACAGAGAGGCTATTTTTGAAACTAATAGCAAGTACTAAGCATAGTAGATTTTAAAAGTGCTCGTGTTTCTATAAATTAGCCTCTTCTACGTTAACATTTTTCTATCCCAATATATCCAGGAGAAGATAAGATGTGAGAATTAATTGGGAGTGGAATGGGAAATAGTGTCTGTCTAGTGTGGCTTCCTGAAGATGAGTATTCCCTAAATAAGTACTGAAGCTGAAATGGCTGTAATTCACTGTATGAGTTTGTTTATTGGTAGTTTCTGCCACTTGAGCTTAGATTTTGCCGTCTTCAAGTTGAAATGGGCATTGCCGATGATTTTTCTTTTTTTGAGGTTTTTTGTGGGGTTTTCCATGTGTGCGTTTGCTCGTTTTTCTGATTGCTAACCTTGATTACCGCTTGTCCTTCATTCGAAAGAGTTGCTGATTGTGACAAGTCTTGGTAAAAGTTACAACAGTGAACTTGGCGTTCAGCGCATGTGTTTCTATGTGCTGTTTTACTGGTTCTTTAAAAGCTACATGAGCATTATTCTGACAGGGTAGTTATTTCTTATTACAATGTACTCTTGAGACAAGAGTTGAAATTGCAGTTTAAGAGAGGTTATTGTAATTTACTGCATCATATATAACTTTGCTAAGCAAAATATTTGTTCATAAATAATGACGTTTGGGTTTCTGTGGCGCTGAACCAGTGACAAATAATAATAGGTGGTTGTTTGCGTGCAAAATTTTTTTTCGTGTCTTCAATTTTTAATTAAGCTTATCCCAATTTGTCTCCTTCACTGGTTACTTATAATAATTGGTTTTAAAGCTATATGTAAAGCTGACTACAGCTGTGACCTCTGCTCTTGATCAGTTTCCCGACAATGCCCTCTTTTTTTTTTTTTTTAGTTACTTAATCAAAAACGCATGGGTGAATATATCTGTATAAGCACCGGTTAAATATTGCAGCTGTTGGTTATTTTTTCCCCTGTTGCTATGCAGCCGATAGAGTGAGCAGGTGTTTCAGAAACCCCAGGTTGCAGCATCCCCAGGCAGTTTTTGCTTCAGTCTCCTTTACATGCTGTAGGGAAAAAATAATAATGTAAAGGTAGGTAAAAGCTGGAAAAGAACGGTGGCTGGGCCCAAACATTAGAAACACTTGATATGCATTAGGTGGAAATCATATATCTGTATTTGGTTGATGGCCGGCCATAGGCATGGCACGTTCTTATTGTGGAGGTGCCTGTTAGCTCTTTACGTATAGCGTGTACGTATCACCATACGGGATCTTCATCTAAATAATTCAAATAAGGACAGGAGAGAGGCAGATCCGTTTAGCTAGAAAAGTTTGGGGAAAACAAATAGTGCGTCGGTACAGCACGTCCCTTATTTGGTGTGCTCTGCTGAGCTGGGGTTGCAGCGACCCGGAGTGCCCAGGGCACCAAGTGCCATCTATTTTATTTTACCTTTTTCCCTCTCACTCGATGTTTTGGGTTGGTTGGCCTACACAAGAATGCAGTAAATAATAATAATGTTAATGAAATAGAGATTTCCGCTATCGCTGCTGAATCAGCTGTCTCGGCGGCTTTAGCACAGCTGCGCCGTGTCTGCGGGGCCGTCAGTCGCGGCGGGGTGAGGGACGTTTTGGGTTGTGCCGCGGTGCCCCAAAGCCCGAAGTGCTGGTCCTTGCCTTCTGTCGCCGCTCTGCAGATGTCCTGAGTCCCCACAGTTGCCATTGCTTTTAATAGCAAAGCAAAGCTGCCGTCGTGTCTTGAAAGTTACTGAAAGTATTGACTGCACCCTTGCTCCCTGGAAAGAAACAGAAATTCGTCGATCATGTGAATAGTGATGCTGGTACTCAGTGCTGTTGCGTTTGGTGGTAGGTCCAGCCTTGTTGCCTCTGGCGCCACTGGTTCTTCCCACTTGCTTCAGTGCTTTTATGCTCTTTCTCATTCCACTGGCATTGATAATAATGACCTTGAAAGAGGGGGAGGCAGTTTAAGAGCAGGATTACAAGTGAGCACAGGAGTGAGAACCTCCTGGACACATTTTTTCCTTGAAGCTGGAGCTGCAGATCAGTAGGGAGAAACACAGGTCGCATTCAGTTCTTTGCACACAAGACCTGTGGCAGCTGCAAAGTATCGGGCAAGGAGGAGAAGAGTCCAGAAGCGGATTGGGTCTGTTGGGATGGAAAAGGAGTGTCAGGGTTCCGTGCTGATGCCCTCTCCTTTGTGCGGCCCTGGGGGTCGTGCCGCTGCGGGTGGTCCTGGGGTAAGGTCAGTCTGAGCGTGCGGCTCTTCGGACACATCGCAAGTTAAACAGCAACCTGGAACATATCTGAATTCTGGGGTTTATTTAAGAACCTAACAAGATCAGAGCTTTTATCCTACTTGATTATCTCACTCGCTCACCCCTGTGAGCCACCCTCAGCCCAGCATCACGTTCATTATTATTAGCTCTTGACTTTCCTTCCCATCAGGCAGAGAGCACTGCTGGCTGGGAAGGTTGGGCAGAAGGTCCTGTCTGTTCACGCTCTGCGGTTGCTCAGTTGCCATCATGGTCCCCGGACATCCCATGACATTTGTCTGCGTGGATTTCCCCCCATTTCTAGGGTGTTCCTGCACTGCCAGCATCTTTCTCCCGCCAGGGTGATTACCACCTTCTTTCCAGGCCCCAAGCACCTGCTTTTCCCAACCGAAACACTTGATCTGCTTCCTAATTTGTGGCTCCATCTCGTGCCTATTTATAGGCAGATTCTCAGGACATGCTGATTTTGTTTAATCCAGGTGTTATCAAAATTTACCAGCCCTTCGTGATACAGATAGCAAGTAAAAGGCTTCTGCTTGAGAGTCCAGAAGTTGAGTTTCATGCACTCTTGCACGCCCCTGCACAATTATGTGCCGACTGTCTATGCGCTATTTAAACCCTTTGGAGGACCTGAGGGCTGCTGGTATCTTATGACACCAGTTTATTTTCCAGTGCTCACTGTCACAAAGCCTGGATGAGCCCATTCAACAGGCGGGCATAGTTGATTAGCTGGGGTATAATTCTTCTTACACTGGACAGTTTTCCAGGCTGCGTACAATCCTATAACAAGTTGTACCTTTTAGAGTAATATGATTTCTTTGCGTTAGCAGGTCAATTCCAGGCCAATTCTATCTGGCTTAATGGAGCATGGGAACACTTCTCGAAGCGCTTGGCTGACACAAGGGGAAGATGGATGGGTTGTGGCAGAAACCACTGTTGTTGCAAGAGAAGCTCAGTCCGTCCCTGGTCTCTCTCTTCCTGCCCTTCTCAGGCTCCGCTGGGACAGCAGGAAACTGTTCTCCAGCGCTGGAGCACTTGAGCTTTGCTCTGGGGCCAAGGGTCAAAATCCAAGTGGGTTTTGGCATTTGTCATTCAACTGGAGCGAGAGTTTCAGACCTGCTGCCTTCCCTGCTCAGCTCTGGGCTTGTGTATCCCCTGGTTGCCATTTCAGTACACGGCGTGGGGCCGGGGCTGGCACACGTCAGGGCACTGCAGGACGAGAGACAGGGATAGAAAGGCTGGACGAACGGCAGGTGACCACGGACCATGTTCCTGCTGCTAGAATACTCCAGCACGGTATGGAGAGACAATTCGGAAAGTTTTAAGTGAGAATTTCATCTCTATGGGAAGGCGGTTGTTGCTGGTGAGAAGGAGTAAAAGTGCAAGTTAAGGGATATTGCAGTTACTGAGCAAGGAGCAAACAGTAGTGAGACTCTCTTGAGACAATGAGGACTTGTTGCTGCTAGGACACAGTGTCTGAACTTCACGGTGCGCCTGTCTCGCTGTCTGTGGGGAGAATTCAGCGATGGTAGAGGATCCGTCTGGCTGTGCTTGGTGTAGATTCACGTTACAAAAACTTAAGCATGGTTTCTTGGTTCTTATTCCAGCTATCCAGAAATAGTTTTTCTTCGGGACGTGACCGATTTTACGTGTGATCTCACAGCAAACGTGTATACAGCTAGGAATGACACACTGACTATGCTAATGACGCAAAATAAGACTGTTTGGTGTGAGTTGTGCTGAAGAGTATTACTTTAAGCACCTTGTATAGCAGCCAGGGAAGTTGCATTCTAATGGTTATGTGGAAAATGTCAGAATTCAAGAGCCAGACAATCCAATTCAGAAAGCTCTTTGGCACCACTAAATTATGATCGTTCAGAATGGAGATCATCACCTGCTGAAATACTCATTTAAAAGACATTGCCTCACTTTACAGGCACCATTGTTAAAATACGCATCTGCAGAAATATATTGTGATCGCTATATTTACCTTCTGTGCTCACAAAGGGATTTGTGTGCATGTCTGTAGTGAAAACAGATGGGCAACAAGTACAAGGTTGTCTTCTGGTGTTTTTCCACTAAGAAGTGGTGATGGTCAAACCTCAGTTATTCAGTGATTCTCTGAATATTAAGTGGACCAACCTGCAGAGAACAGGAGATACCTTGAGTATGAGTGCTTCAACTCAGTGTTGTACCACCTTTCTTATAGTATTCAATAAAAAGGGCTAGGCCAGGTATTTGCAGTAAAATAAAAAGTGAGGTGCTGAAAGTTTCTGTAGAATTGTGTTCACCGTGGCTAGGCTCTCCCCAGATCGTTGGTATCCACCCGTGTCCCGGATCACAGCTTTGTGTATTGTAATAATATGATCTTAATTTTGGAGAGAATGCAATAACTCTGAGATAATTACTTAGTGAAAAATGCGTTCTATAATTAGAGATTGACAGTTTATAGATTTAATCCTACTTTCCCAGTAATCACTGATACATTTAAGTAGGTGATATGGCTCCATCTTCAATTATATTTAAACCATAACCCTGAAACGCTACAGGTCAGCTGGGAACATTAGTGCTTATTTGCATTTCTTTCAGCGTGGCCAAGTCAGTCGCTTTAATTTGCGGTATTAATACTATTAAATAAGACCAGGATTAATAGGTCAAAGACTAATTTAATCTACTTGGTGACTCTGATTTCTCTATATTAAAAGAAGTTTAGAAGTAGAACAACAGTTACTGATTGAATAGTATCTATGCAAACAGTTGCACGTGCTGTGAAAACCTGGGTCGCTTTATTTGGCTATGTTCAGTGTTGTTCAGTAATTGCTAAACTGAAGGTTGAGTGGGAGTTCAGTTCTAAAAGCAAGAAAGAGGAATATTAAGCATACTGTTGTATTTGATTATTTTTCACAGCTATAGTTCTAGGTTAGTATGTAATCCCTTTTTGAAAGCGTGATTCCAGAAGCTGAATTTATTACTATTTTACAGCTGCTGTAGAGAGCAGATGAAGCTGCTCAGTGGTGGTGCCTCCTCGTGTGTATCTGAACCCTGTTCAGCATTCAGCGCTTAGGACAGATTGACCATCAGCCGGGGTGCAGATTTGCATTGCTGGCCAACCCCCCCCGTCCTTCTCCTGAACAGAGTCCTGGGAGTCAGCTGGATGCAATTAAATCTTCTCTGAAACCTGGCCCGGCACTCATTTCATAACCTTACGTGGCATGTCTTCATTTCTAGATATTTTTCCTAAATTGTATTTCTGTCTAATTTAATATCTACTTGATGGCTGTTGTTTGCTTATCTACCTATTCAATGAGGAATCCAAAATGCAAAAGCTACCTACTTTTGAAAGCTGCTTGTCATGGGTAAACCCATAAGACCCTGAATGGCATCTCAGTGCTCGTCCTCGTTAAATGGCTGTAATTGTAGGGAGGAACTGGAGAAACTGGTGGTACCTGCCCTTGGGGACTTCCTATTGCTATTGCTACCGGGGGTGTCTGGAATCACAGGTTAGGAATGATCCAGCGCCTGTAACACGGAACAGGAGAGAAAGGTTCTTGCTGCGAAAGTCTTGTCAAAAAATAAACTGGACTTAATGGGCTGAAATGGGTTAGGAAAAGCTGATGAAATATATCATGGCTTGGGGGGCATTATGGATTCATTAGTCTTAGTAAACCAGCAGCTTTTTCAGCCATCAGTACTTTTGCTACTGCCAGAAATCCCCTGCTGACTAGATGGGCTTACTGTGGAGATCCGAGCTTACTGTGCTTCAAAATGGAAAATAAGCTTGAGAGCAAGGGGGAACAGGGGTGGTGATTTCTTTTTTTCCCAAAGGACATGTAAAGATTTCAGGCTCTTTCTAGATGCGGGTAGCAGATTGCTAACAAATCCTACTTTGGGAAAAAACAGTGCCAGATTTCTGTGCTTCCCTAAGAAGTGTAATCCGGGTCAGTTGAAAGGTGGAAGCAATTTATCGCTGGCTTTTGAACCGCATGATGAAGATACCTGGCCCCATCATTCCTGCATTCCGCTGGGCGAGCAGGATCCACGTTGGTGGGGTGATCCAGATGTTTGCACACCTGTGGCAAGCCTGCCCTCGTGAACCACTGCGACCAGAGGAACTGCAGCAGTATTACGGCGGAGAAGCGACCGTGGTCCCTCTGTGTCAAGGTTGGGTCGGCTTGCACGGCAACGAGCGTCGGAGAGGCAGCTCGTTGTGGTAGTTTGCTGCGTTTGCTGTCTATCTAACGGCCTTATTCCCACTGTGAGAAAATTGGAATATACCCAGGGAGCAGTCACTGCGCTCTGGGGCTAATTCCACTCATCACATACATGCATCGTAACCTGGGCAGTTATTCACACTACTGGGCTGCTAGATGAAACCCAAAGGATGCTGAAGCGTTGTTCCGCATCAGCCTCTGACTCCACAGATGGAGAAACACTAATCCTGGTTTTTCAGCAGTGGTGAAGGTCATGTGGAAATGTCAAGAAGTTTCTTTGCTGTGTCTGCTGGAGGAAAAAAGGTATCCCCAAAACAAACCCGAAGATACAGGTTGATTTTCATGAACTGAGAAGGAGCACAAAGGGTCCTTATCTAAGTTTGTCCTCAGTTCAGAACTTCCTTCAGTCCTCTGTTGAGGTCAGAGAAGCAGCCGTGATGCCACAGCGAGGAGAGGAATGAAATCTTTACTCTCCCTTTTCCAGGCCTAAGGTAAATTAATGTGCTGCTGCAGGGAAAGAGATGGTGGAGGGAGCACTTCAGGGTATAATGCTGGTGTCCAATGGCTCTTTCTTACAGCCAGACACACACAAAAAAGACAGCATTGCGTTAGCTTGCATTTATCCTGCTTTCTGTGCATTGCGAGCTTTTTTCCCAGAGCTCCTTAATAGAGAAATCAGACTAGCTTCCTGCAGCCAGCAGTATCTCTCTGCAGGACACGTGGTGAGGCTTTCAGTTCCAGAACCACCAAACAAGATGTTATATGCGACCAAGGCCACCAGCAGAAGACTTTGAGGCCAGGAAGGCGGGGAAAGGGTTGTGAAGATACACTTGAAGAAACTCAGTCATTTAAATCACCGTGTATTTAACATAATTGCTCCCGAAGGCTGTGAAAACCCTGAATTATTTCACATCAAGTTTGCTCATGTAGGTTACGGGTAGTGCCATGTTTAATTTGCTGGAAATTAAGTGCTGTGAGAAAAGATGTGATTTTCACATTTGTATAATCTTGGTTTGTATCGTGGATATTTAAATATATATATTAAAATAACAGTGCAAACATTGACTAATACACACGATAGTCTTAGGTACTTCTTGATATAGTGGAAATATATTGTGTGAAATCAGTAACATGCTTTTTTTTTTAAATGAACACGTCCCACAGGTACATGCTTTTACCTCTACATTCAACATCTCACTTGAAAGTGCAGTCCCTGGTAATCTGAAAACTGGTGCGAAGCTGACTGGGACTGCCTGGGAGTGCGAACAAAGAGAAAACGATGAAGCCGTAGACTGACTGCACACATCCTCTTGGTCTTCCGTTACATTATGGAGTTATTCTTAGATTTGGTGGGATTTTAAGACCAATAGATAGCATTATAAAATTAAGGATGATTTTACTGTAGTGTTTTATTTGTGTGGGTTTTGACCTCCAGAACTCCCCCTTTCAGTTTCAGCATATCTATCACAACGTGATTTTTGAGGGGGTTCTTGTTTTCAAATCTCCCTGAAATAACACCTAATAAGAATAGCTGTCCAAGCCTGAAATCATTGCAGGAGGAATGACCAAATGCGTTCACTGGTTGGAAGCCCACTGCTTCGTAGCTATGAAGTGGTAATAGTCAAATATATTTAATATTTTTGCTGTCTAAGGAGGCTTGCCCTTCATGTCTTTGTGAAGATCCTAACCGACCTCTGCCCACTTGAAGTTCAGCAGATCAATGCGCTTTTATGGTTGGGACAGCCGTAGTTGTGAGGCAGGTAATTAAATATCATCAACGGCAAGGTTTCTTAAGGTTGCTATATACCATAATTCCATACTATCTTCCCCATACAGACATTTGCCCTGGGAGGAGATATCAAAAGTTTTATGGTGTTCCTCTCTAGGAGTGAAGCACTGTGGCTGAGTTACGTGTTCATTTCTGCAGGGGAGAGTGGACATCGTTAATGGGACTTTGGATAGCAGTTCCATTTCCAGAATGATGCCTCCTTATCTTTTGAAGTTTCTCCCGTGGAAATCTTTGAAGCAGACGCGAAGCCATTCAAATTGCATTTTACAATCTGCCTTTGTGAAAACAAATGTTTGTAAACACATCTCTCTTTTAAAGCCATAAGAAGTAGCCACTGTACATGTTATAGCCACTATACTTATTATAGATCCTGCTGTCTTCCCCTTTTATCTTCTTCATATTTTTCCGCCAGCTCTCACGCACTATTTTGGTTCAAGATTGCTAAAGACTCTTGCACGCACAGAGGAAGCCGGGTGTAGAAAAGCAGCTGCAAAAGGAAATCTGCAGATTCTGGGGCCGTGCGGGTGCTGATATTACTTATTTTCGCTCATAGGGTACTGATGAGAATTAAATTGGGGTCAGTCCTGGGCATAAGGATTTATTTGGTAGTGTTGGTGTTGCACTTCTATACACTGAACGGCTGCTCTCAGTCTGGTTCCAAGCAGCAGAGCAGACAGCATTATCTTTGCAGGTTCAGCAAGGAAAGCTGAGGGCGAGAAACACCCTTTCAAAGGATGGCTACAAGCTGTGCAAACAGGGTGGGGAGAGTCTGCTGGGGCCCGTCGTTCATCAAATTATCATGATGCATCTTCAACTTGTTTGTTTTCTCCCGCAGCTCCCAGTTTCTGCAATCTTTCCCTCTGGCAGCTGTAAATTTAGCCCTAAGCGCTCAGCTTTCTCATTCCCAGCCTCGATGGAATCATTCTTGCTTCGATAGCCGTTTGTTATTGTGTGAACTAAACAGGGAAGGTGAGCTGGGGTAGCACCTGCTCTTCGGTGATATTTGGCCCAGGAATATTTATAGCCAGCAGCGTCAGACTTGTGATGCTCTTCTAAATGAAGCGCACTTTTCCCCGTCTTTCCCACAGCCTCCTGTATAGAAGCATACAGCGATATTGATACTAAGCCGAACCCACACGGTTATGACCTCTTTTACATGCTTTTTGCTAGTCACAGATGCTTTTGTTGGTGTGTTATTCTCATGTGTTTTGAAAGATCAGGTGCAAAGCGTTGCAGCTGTGGAGCACCATTGCAAGATAGCGCTTCCCAGCTTGCTGGGTTTCATCACGTTTTTCATAGTTGTAGGTAATTTCCATGGACAAGTTATTATTTTTTAAATTTAAAGTACACTTTTTTTTTCCCACGTAGAGGAATTATTGATGTGTAAGTCGCGTTCTTACTGTTATGAACAGTGCGGTGCTGACCCCAGAGGATCAGTGAGGCTGCTTCCCACACCAACTACGTTCAGTCCCTGGACAAAAGGAGTGCATAAGGGTATATGCCCAAAGGTTACGTGATACACATCTTGGTGCTTAATAATCAATGGCCGTGCTTACTTCTCGCATCTTACTTGGGAAACATACCCGTAAATTCAGTCAGAAGCAAACAGGATGTTTTGAACTATTGAGACTTGAAAATAAGTCTGTATTTTTGGTACTGGGAGGCCGTTACGTATCATCAGGCTGAGATAACGGCACTTCCATCTTAAAAACAAATCCAGGAGAATTTCCGCGGGTCAGAAGAGCAGTGGGGCCGGTGACAGGAGGTGTTCCGTGTTGCTCCAGAGGGGCACACGGAAAGCACAACACAGAGCGGCCATCAGAAATGGGAACGTGTCACCTTGGCCTGAGCGTGACTTACGTCCTTTCCATCAATCTTTCTAATTTTCTCCCACGCGCGCTGCCCCTGCACTAGTACGAGTCGGTGACGTTAAATCTAATGCTGTGTGATTGTGCGGAGGAAGAAGGGTGTGAAATTGCATCTGTTTAGTTTACAACAGCACCGTTGTTTGTGTTATACCTATGGCAAATGTTTTCAAATTGAACTCTCGTTTTAATTATAAGGCTCAAACTATAGAGTAGTTTGGGGTTGGTTGTGTTTGGTTTGTATTCCAAAAAGTCACGGTATTTATTTATCAGGATGTTCCACTTTCCTGAAGAACCCATGTTGACAGCCGGTATAATTTGCATGGCATTTTTTCGCGTTTCAAGGCTCATGCTGTTTATTCAGGAACGTACTTTAAATTTGTGATTTGATACGGGCTTGTTTTTATCTCGCTGTTAAGATATGATTTTGGTTTGGGGAGGTTTGCTCTCCATTTCCACTTTACGAACTCATACAATATTCAGATGCTGTGTGGAACCCGTGTTTCAATTTGGGTCATCATCTGAAGAAATATGGAAAATGTTCAGCGCTGTATAAACAGACAATTTAAATTCTGCCAGGCCTTTTGCCAAGGTGAGAAGGCGCGTGTTAGGAGTGGTGAGTTGAAAAAGCAAACCCCGAATTACATACGGTTTGTGGTAGGTTCCAAGGTGAAGATCCTGAGGAAATGGCAATAATGCAGGAGGTTTGTCTTGGAGAGGAAACCTGGAGATTCGGCAGAACCACGAGTTTAATACAGAGCAGAGAGAGGGAACAGTTTAATAAGATCTGGTTTTGTCTAGGGAAGACACTGGCAGAAATGACATTTTTCAGTGATGAAGGCTGCGTAGTGATACCTGCGCTATTCCCTGTGCCCAGCTTGGGTTTGTTCCCCCAGCCTTTGGCCTTGTGGGGACATTGATAATATCACTTGTTTGGGTTTATTTCATTGTGATTGTGGTTCTGAAGTTTTTTCATAATTGCATGTTGTCCACATAATGTTACTTTTATGTAGAAAAAAGAAATACATCCACTTTTAGTCAGGATTTTTTTTGGTCTTTTTAGTTTTGCATTTTCAAAAAAAAAAACAACTGTATTTTTAGGTTTTTTTTGAGTGTGATTTTCTTACTGCAGCCTCCTTTAGGCAAGTTCTTGATAAGAAACAGAATAATAGAAGAACTTTCATGATAGGAGAATGAAATGACTTGTTTGTTTTAGGCTTGTAATTATTCTCAGTGATGGTTTTATAGTTGTAACTGATTTGTAAGCTTTAATAATCATAGTACGCAATCATACCTCGCAGCATTTTATGTATGAATCCATCTCTGTTTGCAGCTTGGGATATCAGCACGCTTAATGCGCTTGTATTTTTTGTGGTTTAATTAAAACTATTAATTAACACGGTTCTGGCAGTCTGCGGGTAGACGTAACAAGGATCAAATCTTTGTCTTCCGAGAACGCAATAATTTACAGTGGAATTTGTTCAGCTGGTGACAGCTGGGGTGGTTTGCGGGATTTTGGAAGCCAGTACTTGTCTGTTTGCAATATGGGTCGTAGGCATTTTGTAAAATGAGTTTTGTATGGCACGTGGGCAATGAGTATTCTGTTTCACGGAAAAATGGGTATTTTTCCCTCTGAATTAGGAGAAGCAGCCTGAATTACCTCCTGCCTCTAATGTATTTGCTCGTTACGAAACAAACAGGCAGGGTGAAAATCCCCCCGGTGTCCCCGCTGGGTGTTTGCTTTCCAATTTCACTACATGATGAGTTAAAGGGGGGAAAAAAAAAAATCATCTAATGTTATGTTGTTACATGCGAAATGTGGAAGGAAGTTGAGTTCTTTGATGTCCAGACCACTTTGACTTAGTAAATGTAAATGTTCTGTTCAAACGGGAGCAGCAATCCTGGCCAGCACTTGGGAATGAGCAAGAAGATGGGGAAAAATGCCCCTTTTTCAAGTGAACAAGTGTGTTTAACTGTGGTCTCCAGAATGAAAACACCACAATCATCCAGACTTTTAAATAATTTTGATTTTTTTTTTTTTTTTTTTTTTTTTTTTAAATTACAATGTCTATATGACACTCAAACGTCCCTGGAAATGAATGCTATTACAAAACCTCAGTAGCCTGAAAATAATTATTCCTTGCCCGTAGCAAAGGCTCAGAAGCACACTGTGATTTGCTAAAAGAGACACTTCACAGGAAAATTGTCCTTTTCGGCTATTCTACTTATTGTTACGTGAGTCAAAGCCACGTTTTTTGCATTATAGTCAATGCCCTTAAATTATTACCCTGCTGAAGAGCAGCTGTAGTATTTCAATGTTCAATGCTGCAATAAGGAAGGAGAAAAAAAGCCATAGAAATGTGTTAACCCTGGTCACTCTGAATTCTTGGTTTTTGAAAATCTCATGTATTTGAGCTAGAGTGCTGGATGTCAGTGGTTTCTCCACCTGTTCTTTATGGCTCCTTTTTTAAATTTAGGTAGAGGTAGGATCAGAGGATCTGTTTTTCCGAGGATAAATATGAAATAATATTGTATATTAAGTGTAGATAATAATATACAATATACTAGATATTATTTAACTTTTAAGTAGTGCGAGCATCATGTTTGCTAACAACAAAGAATTCATTGTAAGAAAGTAAGTTAGCACTGGTGGATCAGAAACCAGTTTTCCCCAACGTGGCGTAAGAAGAAATTACACTTCTCATAGATAGCTGCACTGCCCACAAATGAGATCAGTTAGAGGGGAATGCATGAAAGGAATGGAATTAGTATTAAAAAAAGCTTTGCTGAACGTCTAATTGCCACACACATGAAAATTAGAACATTTGTTCTGTCCACGTTCTGAATTCAGATACAGGGAGGGAAAAGCTGCGGCTCATCCTCTGAGCCAACGCTGCCTGAGTCTGTCACACGTATTCATAATCTCTTCAGCATCATTTTTCAGCAATAATTCTTCTCTCCATCCTCAACTA
This sequence comes from Caloenas nicobarica, assembly GCF_036013445.1. Classification (NCBI taxonomy): domain Eukaryota; kingdom Metazoa; phylum Chordata; class Aves; order Columbiformes; family Columbidae; genus Caloenas; species Caloenas nicobarica. The sequence goes on along the minus strand of NC_088251.1, from coordinate 38,108,806 downwards.
CATTTCCAAGATGGAGACACGAGCGATTTGATGATTTGACTGGAGCAGTGGTTGTATTTTTGAATGAGAGCAGATGATAAAACTGAGACAAAAATGTGGCGTGCCGAGTCTCAAACAGCGGCTGCCGGCTTGGGATAGAGGTGTAATTACCATTGCAAGGGATTGTTTTCTACATGATTGCTTTCTTTGATTGGTTTTCCTTCTTACTCAAACAAGCGTTCAGTTTTTATTATGCTTCAAATTTATGTTCACTTTGGAATTTAAGAAAAAAAAAATCAAAATTTCTTATATAGTTTTCTCATTAAAATTCCTCTGGCTTGTCATTTCATCTACTGGGACTTGCCGTTTTCTTGCCTAGATGTTTCCCTGCTTCTATTATTTAATTATAAAACAAATAGAATTTTATTTGGAAAAGAACAGACATATTAACAATGCAGTTACTTTTCTGCGATGAAATCCTGTAATGAATGGGCAGAAAGGAGAGAAAATTCCATCTGATGACTTTCTTGTGGACCTTCTTTGTCATTTGCCGTATATTGAGGCAAAGACTGACCTCTCCAAATGGATTTGCATTTTGAGGATGTTGCCGGCGTCAACAAGAAGGTCAAGACAGGACGTGAAGCAACATTAATGTGACGCCCACCAGAATGGATTTGAACATTCAAGCGGTCTTTTATGGTGCCTCCTCAGCTTTGCACTTGTAGAAACAAAGTGTTCGGAAGGAATCACTTGGCACAGAATATTATGTTTGCTTCCAGAAGAAACTCTCCTCTTTGTAATCCTGATTAGTGAGGCTGTGTGCTTGTGAGCTGGCATTGCTGGGAGGGTATGAACAAGTCACCTTCCAGGTATAAATGCTTTTTTTTTTTTTTTTTTTCCCCCTGGAGCGCTGCTGGGAAAAGGCAAGAATTGGCGGTGACTGCTCAAGTCGTTCTGCACTGCAGCATATTCTTGTAGTCAGAAAACACGAATAGGCTGGAACCTCCTGTATTTGTGTGTGTACGTGAGTCCAAGAGCAAGTGAATTGAAGTGGGAGAAGCGTTTTGTTTGCTTTTACTTTTAGTGATTTATTTAATATAACCCCAATTAATTATGCAGTATTCCGTCCTTTAGGTCTTCAGTTGTCCTTGTCTTGAAAAGAAATTAAAATCCTTGATGGCAGCATATGGTGGTTCTTGGCTGCAAACCCGTATCGCTCCGGAGGGCCCAGGACCTGTTGTCCCTCCTTCCTTTGGACTCGCCGCCTCTGGAGAGAAACGCCCAGAACCTGCCAGCGGCACTTTGGACAAGCAATATTGAGACTCCTCCGTTGTGCCCTTGGGCTTCGAAGGTGTCACGAGCCTGAGGACTGGCCACGTCGCCCAGTATAAACCCCCCTGGGTTTGCCCCTGCTTCGGTTGTTTAAAGAACGCCAGTTGGTGTGATCTGTGTTCAAACAGCCTCATGTCCCTGCGCTAGCAGGATATTCCGTCTCTCAGGAAAAAGTAGCTGCTGGTGGGGATTTGTCTGAGCCAGGAGAGAATGGACCAAATCACAGCAAGGGATTAAATGGTTCTGTTGATACCAAGGGGTAATCTTTGTGAGTAAGGCTTGGCAGAGGATGCCAAAATCAATTGATCCTGCAGCCCAGAATGTTCTTTTGATTTCCAGGGCTCTGATCTAGTCCCTTCTGACTTTGTTCTTTCCCCTAAAATGCAGTAGAAAAAGGCCATAGTGAGCAGTGTGACGCTAGGCAATTCAGATAACGAACCCCAAAATGTCAGCAAACTTCAGGTTATCAGTGAATTAGGAATGAGATATGGTGATGTTAAATACCATTCAATGATTGCTTAGCCTTCAAGGGGCATTAGAAAAAAAAAATGTAATGCTAGATGTGCGGTACTTTTGTTAGTTCTGTGAAATTTAAGAGATTAAGCAGAAAAAAGTCTTTGTCGCAGTATGAGGTTCTCCCAAAGGGCAGGATAACAGATAATCCCTTCGTACTAAAGCTATATATTTCGGCTACAACAGCAATCAAAGTAAAGCAGTGAGAGCCTGTAAAACCTGCCTGAAGGGCAGGCTCGCCCTGGGTGCTACACAAGGCAGTTTCAAAGTTGATGTAACAAGATCAATTCTCTCTTTTTCTGAACACCGCGTGTTGGATGTTGAGCCTCTTCTGATCCTGTCAGTAACTGTCCCGAGCGGAGCTCTCTGGGATGTCGCCTTCTTTAGTACCTGTGTTTAAAATACAAGTAATAAATAAAAAAATCTCTTTGGCTGAGATTTGTATGTTTGAGGAATGTAAGATTTTTTTTTTTTTTAATTAGTATTATTATTTTATTTCTTACTGGTACTGTTAAGCTAGCCAGGTGACAGCTCCGGTTGATATTTTACAGGCACAAGCACCTGCGGGAAAAAAGGGAGAGGGAAAGAAAAGTGGCTTACACGTACAAGTTGTAAAATAGGTTGTTAGTCTGAGCAATCAGAGCAAAAATGCCTGTGGGGTTTCCACCTCCAGCCTTCCAGCTGGGGCCACCGGGGTGCCATCCGCTCTGTCTGCAGCGGAGATGGATTTTCCGTGCAGGTGGGCGAGGATTTCTCATTTTGACCCCTTTTGCCAGGTTAGGGGAGAAACCTGTTGCAGTCACGGTCACTTTGCAGAGCCATGGAGGCGGTTTCACGCTCACGGTGTACGGCAGAGACGCCGCTTGTTTTGTGGTGTAAGAATACCTTAAAGCTATTGGAATCTGGTTTTGTGGAAATTCTTGAAGTCCTGCTTTCTGTGTGGTGACAGGGCTCATTCAGCAGGCTCTGGAGGCCAGCGCGGCGTGTCGCATGCATCGCAGGATGGGCGGGTGCCTGTGTTCCTGTCCCAGCTCTAAATACTCCACCATAACTGCCATTTGGAAAGAACGCTGCTTTACTATTCCCGCCACCATGCCTTATTTTTCCTATCGCTTTTCAGTTGTGAGATCTCTTCTGACAGCCAGGAGCCCTTTCAGTCATACATTATTACCCTGTTACCTTGCTTGAGCTGTGATTTTTGGGTTTATTGTAATTTACAGCCATGGCATGAAGAAATTCAGAACCATTTGGCTTTTGCCAAAACAGATTTTTGAAGCTTAAAATGCTCGCAACCTACTTTTTAAAGATTTTTCACAGCAAAAATGACTACTTTTGTACCAAATAAGGGACAGGACAGGTACAATACTATGCAACTTCTGCTGCACGTCCCAAGTCTAAATATTTGCTGGTGATGATGGCAGTTCAGAAATGTTCTGAATAACTACCATGGTGGAGATGAGTGATCAATAGGTGGCCCCATTTAAGTGTAATGTCGAGTTTTTCTTTGGAAACCACCTACTTTGTGGTGCGTTCCTCCCTAGTGTCTGCTGTGCTCTTCACACGTCGTATCTTTTCTCCTTACTCCTTTGCTACTTTGTTTGATTTATTTGCTTTTCTTCTTCGTGGATTACTTGAACGCAGCAAGTTGTTCTCCTTTATGTCAAATGAAACATTTATAACAGCTGAATATAAAGGAAAATGCCCCGGCTGTTCTCTTTTTTAACCTTTAGTTGCCACATAACCATAATGAAAGTAATGGAACAGACTATTTCATTTGGAAGGGACCAGTGAAACACATAATACCAACTGAGGATGACATGGTTCTGTACAATGCGTGTCGACCACAAGATGTTAATGCCAAGTCTTGACCTAGCATTACCTGCTAAATAAGAAAGCACCGTAGCAAAACATTTCCCCAGAAGAGGAAAGATGTACTGCTTTGACAAAGCGCTTGCAACAGTCTTAGTATTTAGTCAGTAAGCTAAAATGTCACACCCCTGCGTTCATTTGTGGGCAGTGACTTTCTTGAATGAGCAATTAGGTGTTTGCTTTGATCCTAGAGGTTTGTCATAGCCCAGAGGATGTTTGGGAACAAGATGGGACGTTGCAGCTGAGCCGCACAAATAATATCTGTCTTTCCCCTGAGCCGCCCCCCAGGCACATGTAGGCGCTGTGTAGAGCTTTTATTTGAAGAGCGTGTTTTTCTCATGCATTTGCGTTTGCCTGAGTCATGTAGGGACTTTTTTTCCCACGCTGCTGAGTGTCACCAGCGAGGTCCCCTTTCCGATTCAGGTCTGTCTTTGCTTTTCTGCAGCGCTGGGCATTCCTCCTCCTCCTGTGCTTCAAAGTGATGGGGACCAGCCCAGAACCCTCGCTCATGAGCAACCACAAGGCGCCCTCCTGGCATCAGTAGTGCTCTTCAGTGGAAGCATTTTATCCCGATGATGCGGGAAGCATGGAAGTGCCTGGGGAACGCTCATCCTGGGTAATCGTACATTAGGGGTTATTTTGAAGGCCACCGATGGAGAGGCTGGGAGGAAACCTAGCGCGAAGTGGGTGGCAGCAGCCACAAACCTTCCCCCGTGTTCAGAAAAGGCACATGTAAAACATCTGGTCTCGTTGCTCCAGGAGAACCCTAGTGAGCTGTGCTGCAGCTTTCACATAATAACATCACTTGGGCTCCTTTGGTACTGCCCTTCCTGCCCTCTCAAGTGGTAGCTTGTTGCATAGATAGAAGCAAAACCTTCCTAATTCCTCATTGTACAGAAAACACAGAAACTAGTAGGTTTAGGAGGAAAAAGAGTCCTGGGAAATAAGTCAGCTCAGTGATGCTGCAAGTATAAAACACACTGTAATTGGTGATGTAAAGAGGTTGCACAGCACAGAGACCTCCGTGTAAAGCAAATCCCAACCTCATTCTTGTTGAGTGATTTTCAACCTTTCAATTTCCAGAATTAGTGTGTGAATTCTATTAAAGCATCACTGTAGTAAAGCCTTGTGGACTGCAAAAGTAAATAATTAATCAAGGGACAAATTATACAGAGGTGCTTATGTTCAGCCGTAAAACTTCGTCTCTGCAAATACCTTGTCGGGAGAGAAAATCTAAAATGAAGATTAGGACAAAGGTATCACCCTATCAACTGTTAAACAAATATGTGAGATGGTGCTGAGATGTCACATCAGCTCAGCCATCTCAAAATCCTTCTGCGAGGCTTTAGACCTGAACAGTTCCTTTTTCTAACTTTATTTCTCCAAAACCTGTGGCAGTTTTGTACCATCTCTGTCTGTCAGAGGGCTGTGATACAAGATGATGCCCATCCGTTTGACATCAAACAATTGGAGTCAGGAGAGATGAACCAAACTTTGGGACTTGGAGTGTGAATATTGTTACACGCTCTTCAGTACAATAGCAATCTTAAGGTATTTTTAAATCTAGTTTTGTTACGAGGTAAGAGTAAAACGGATGGCACTCATTTGCCAAAAGATGAAGTATTGAATAGTATATTCTACAAATGCTACATTAAATACCTCCTCTCATTGCAAATATAATCAGAGTTTGTTCACTGATTTATGGAGAGAATGCAAGGGTCCAAGAAAGAATAGATAAAGTTAGAAAAGCAGTTAGAGAGATTATTTGTATTCATGTCACCAGACTAATGAAATTCACCTTAAAGCGTCTGCAGAACTGGCCAGAACAGCCTTGGAGCTGTTATCCCTGACCCAGAACTGAGACCGATGGGTGACAGGAGGATGATGCCCAGAGGACGGACAAGGGAAACTTTGTTCCATAAATAACTGGTTTAGCAGATGGGGACAGAGCAAGGGTCGCAGTTTGTTTCAGGTTTAGTTGCTCTTTTCAAAGAGCTATTTTTGGGACAGTTTGGCTATTCTTGGGACAGTTATTAATAAGACCCTTGGGACAGTTATTAATAAGATCCCTTTGCTAATCTGTAGGGAACTGTTGAAGTCAGTGACAGTTTTTCTCTATGGTTAAGGTAAGAAAGAATATATGTGAGTCTTTTTAGGCTGGTTGCCATGAAAACAATTTCATGACTGCTTTTATCCTGCAATAAATTACCCATAAAAGAGGATAGCAGATTCATTTTAATTAATTTGATTAAATCCCAATAGTGTATTGTTTTATTAAGCAATGCTGTGGCATAATTAAGAGTTGTAACTGATTAAACACTTTATAACCACAGAGCTATTAATTAATACTAAGTTACAATAAAATTAATAAAGTAACATAAACAAGCCACATAAATGTTTTAAAATGCCAGTGGTAATACACCAACTAAAAAGCTGGTTATGTAAGCCATTTCTTAAAGAGTTTGCTGAAATTAGTATTTATATAATAAGCTAATTGCAAAAATGGAAATGGGGCAAGAAGAGCATTCCTTGTGATTATTATTTTTTTTAATTTTAGTTCAAAAGACTCCTTTGATGAGAAACACATGTTTTTTTAAGCTGGATATTCTCAAGTGAGTGTTGAAGCAAAGTCCTTGAACCCAAAGTTACACTAGGCGGGGGAAAACCTAAAAAGTAAAACTTAATGTCAGCTTCAAGGCTTGCTCTGGATTTGACACGTGTTTGTCTTATTGGAATACAAATCTGAACAACTCGTGCATTGCTGAGCTTTAATTTGGGCAAGATGCATTCATGCCGCAGCTCAGATTCTGTTCTCATTTGCGGGAATGCCAGGAAATGTATGAAACTCTTCGCACGCTTCAAGGATTTGCTGGATTGGATGGTTCACAAATTCTGGAAAACCCACAGATTCTCATTTATCGTTGTGCGTTAAGTAGAGAAATATAAGATATTAATACATGATATCAAAGCAGAGGACTACAGTGGCCGGTGGCCGTATGAGATGCAGAAATATTTTTGAACTCTTTCAGACCTGGGGATCAAACCTGATTAAGACCAAATACATTACGGTAATTTAAAACAAGTCTTAGCAGCATCTGAGAACACCAAGCAGCAAGATTGCCAAGGTTTATGATACTCATCAGGCCTTGGCATTTTGTTCTCTATGGAGCGGGGTACAAACTCCTCTAAATATACCTATTTTTAATGTCATTTGGAATCTACTGAAAATTAAAATTGACTGTTTTGATTATCTCACAAACAGAAGTTCTACAAAGATACTATTTTTTTTACAAAATAAGTTACTCAAATTTACTCTAAAGCCTAAAATGATTGTGTTTATAGCTTGCTGTTTGAAAGATACTATGAGTGCCAAAATGATGCAAAATAGACCTTGCATAAGTACGAATGGAAGCTCGAATGTCTAAGTCGGCAGACCGCTACAAATATTGAAATATCTTAGAGTTCTACTTTCGGTATCTCAGGCAAAGTTTGGTCTTTCTTACGTGTTTTGTTACATCGGTGTGATTAATTTTGGATGAGTATATGGGAACATGTATTTCCTATGGGGCAGGTTCTCCTATGGAGTGATTTGTGGAAATTCCTATTCGTGACAGAACTGCACGTGTGCGATCTTGAACTTGAATGGCCTTGTAGATAGAAACTTTCAGGCTTTCAGGTACCAGAGTTTTTGCAGATGAGGGTATTGTTTTCAACAGTAAAGGGCTTGGGTTTTTGGTTTTATCTTTAATTATGTTTGTCAGTGAATAGCTGCCTGATGGAGGGAAAAGAGCCAGTAACGTATATGTTCAGAACCATAAATCTATACGTTTCCTTGGCTAATTCCATGTAAGTGGGAGGAAATCTTAACCAAGCCAAACACAGCCTAAAATGGGCTGACATAAATATTCCCCAGACTGGGGGATGGAAGGCTGTGGGAGCTTTTATTCCAGAATATGATGCTCAAACATTCCTGAACCTTATTAAGATGGAGAGTAGGAGGGAGATTTCAGGAGGACAGGGCTGAGTGTGAACAAACAGGGGAGAGCAACTGCTTGATTAAGAAGCTCAGTGTAATTATGTCAGACAAGTTCGTGTCATCCGTGTTTAAGAGGTTTTTTTAGGCTGGGGGAAAGCGCAGGGTGTGAGCGAGGGATCGTGTCTGGGACTGGGAACGTCTGTCTGCTGGTTCTGCCCAGGTTCACGATGTGGGGTGTGTGGCTAAAACAACATTGTTTTTATGGTCTAAGAGCAGCTGCAGCTCTGCGTTTGCTCAAAGTCCTGAATCTTTTCCTCTCTCGTGTAGATTTTGAATTCGGTGTCTCTTGGCATCAGTTTGTAACTGCAGAATATGTGAAACCGTTTGAACTCTGAATCTGTGCAGACTGAACTTGCCTTGTGGACCAAGATTTTCGAATGCCCACCGGGGGCACCGGTCTGTCCTGAGCAGAAAGGCCGTTACCCAGTTTCTCCTTGGCCGTGTTTGCTGAGAAGGTCAACCTGCTGCTCTTCGCCTCTCCCTACATTCCCACCTCCACAAACCTCATGACTGGGTGGCTTCTAGGAGTTCTACTGAAACCGTCTTTGTGCCGAATGGAGCCCCGCCTGGCAGTTCAGCTTGTTTCGCTGTGGTCGAAGCAGATTGGAGAGCAGTGCGGTGGGCTGCGCTCCCAGCCCAGCGCAGCAGCGAGGAGCAGCTGGACGTGGGCTGGGACGGGTGGGCGCAGGCAGCTTTCACTTGGCATCGCTGAGCTGGGCAGGGGTGCGCGTGCAGTCTCCATCTCTCCGGGTTTCTCTCCAACTCCCCTCCTTGGTGAATAAGAGCGTTTCTTGGGAAGGCGCTGGCTGGCACCGTGTCGTCTGCTTTTACAAAGAAATCGGAGGATTAATTGAGCTAAAACCTTTTCAGCCCGAATAAACCAAAGAAAGATACGAGGTATTTTCCGCATTTCCCCTCTCCTTATGTCAAAGCATTGGGATCATGTCTCATGTTGGAGGATCGATCTGTTGCATGCATTAAGGTATCCCCAAAAGGAATAAGGTTTTTTGGGGGCCCTAACGAGGCTGGAGGAGCAAGGCCATATTCCTCTGTTAGCTGAATGCTATATCCTGTCATACCCGGCAAAGAACATTTTATGAAAGCGCTTGGTTTACCTGGTGAGTGAGGTGAGGGCAAAAGAGGAGACGGAGGGAATGAGGCCCCTCTGCTGTTGGTCTGCAATGGTGCTGGCACTTGGATCCCCCACCATGGGGCACTTTTAAGATTCACCTGGACAGAGTGCTGGGCCAGCTTGTCCAGACCGGGCTTTCACCAGGAAAGGTTGGAGCAGATGATCCTCATGGTCCCTTCCAACCCGGGATTCCGGGATTCGTGGCACTCCCACAGCAGGATTGCACCCAGTCTCTTGGCCCGGCACGCCAGGACGAGCTGGGAACCTGCTGGAAACGCTTTTTGGCTGGAGCCGGGTGCAATGTGGCCAGAGGCCACAGCGAAAGAATTCTCACTTGCTTGGGAGATACATTTACCTATGCACAAGTTTGGAGAATCCGTATTCCAAGCTTTGGCTGCGGAAAGTGAAGGATTTTTTTGGAATATTTGAAAAAAGCAAGAGCTCACGTGCGTCCTCGCGGTGTATAGTTCTTTCGGGTCTCAGGCTGTGAAGAGAAGTGGTCAGTGTGCGTGGTGAGCACATCGCGGAAAGCAGCGGCGCAGCTGGGCTGCGCGAACACTGAAAATGGGAGTCAGGGAAGGGCCCTGCGAGCACACCCGGGTAAACTAGGATGGGAGGGCCCTCAGGTACATTTTTCTGTAAGAACTAGTGATGATCAGCTGAGAGATACCAAAGGAGAGACAAGCTATCGATAAATAGTGTATATATATATGTCTATCTATTTCAGTTGTCTGTCCTTTACGTGCCTAAGAAGCGTCCTGAATGCCATGAAATTCTGCACGGTTTTCTAATGTTGTTTTCTATGAACATCTTATTGTCTTCTCCTTTATCACGTTTCTAAAACGATTCCAATCCACACATTGCAGGGCTGTCAGAGACAACAGCACAGCGGTGAATCCGTGTAATCTGTTGATTGGGTTATGAACCCCGCACGGTTCAAGTTGGCAGAAATCTGAGGAGTTCAATGCCCAGGTTTATTCCATTTGCTGATTTAATAGAAATCCTTTCTGGACGGAAATGCCATGCTGACTGTTGTCCCAGTGGCAGCTTCAGAATAAACGTGCGGTCCCCGTTGATCCACGAGCAAACCTTTTGTTGAGGCACTGTGAAAGTTTGAGTGACCTTAATTTAGGAAAAAAATCACTAAGACTTTTTAAAAACTATTTGGATGCTTTATTATAGGCAGTAAACTCTTTAAATGTACTCTGAATGCGGTTATATTGCGAGTTTTGTGGCAAAGAGTACAGAAGAAAAAAAAATCGGAACTGAGATGGTAATTTTTGAATTTGGTCGCTGCTCCTGTGTTCAACCAGCCCTGTGAAACCAGCATTTACATGCATTGTAAACAGAGGCAGACATAAATATATATGAAATGTATACAGAAAGCAAGACACAATACTAAAACAAATCACTTATTTGACTCAAGTTTACTTGCTGTTCCCAAGAAAAATATGACCGAGTTGATTTTCCAGAAAAGGATTACAGTAAATCAAGTTTTCACTGCTCCAATTTGACGACAAAACTTATAATTAAAATGCCAGAATAATATTCTTCGCATATTATTAGTAGTTGATGGAGACTTTTGGAAGAAGGTGGTTTTCTAAGAGATTTTAGGAATATCGCTTGTATATGTTTTACCTGCTAGGAAGTAAGGATGTCGATTTACAAACCTGGAACATTTTCAGGCAAGATCAAAATGCATTTTTTCTGCAGAAGAAAAAATGTTTGCATGCAAAGCAATTCTGCTCCCCCCACCCTAACGCTACGTAATGATTGCGGCTCATGAATTTTCCTTGTAGGCAGAAAAAACAAAGTAGTGATTAGTCTCTGCACAAAGGAAATTACGTGAATATTTGAAGAGCTGTTCTTGAATTTCTTGAGTTACAGGCTATATCTTAGCTGCAGAAAAATTCAAGATCAGACACCGAGAGACACGTAGAGATGGAGTTGAAGTTATCATATATGAAAATGTACCCACTGTAAGAGTCATTATGGGCAACATTTGCTTAATTAAAATAAAGGTGGTAGTTTTCAAAGATGCCGGAGGAGAGATTTAGGATTCTTGCTTCATGAAAAGTGTGAATTTGCGCTCCTTAGCTTTGACAATATCGCTCTTCACGCTGATTTTTAACATATTATTTTGAAGTACTTACATGTGTCCCTTATTTTAGTGGAAGAGAGAAGAGGCCGGGCGAAAGGAGAGGTTCAGAGAACGTGCTGGATAGAAAGCAGGAGATTTCACATAGAAAAAAATGAAATAAGGCAGGAGTGAAGAAATCTCCGAACAATGTCCTGTGTGTGTTTCTGACGTGATTCCTGTTCAGATTTTCAGTGATGAACACGCAGGTGTTTAAGAGGCTGGTGTGGAAGGGCAGGGGACGGGAGTGACGCCGTAGGCGCGTGCAGTGACGTCACTGGTGCATGCTGTGACGTCACTGGCGCCGGGGAAGCTGATGGGTGAGCAGCGGGCGGCTTTGTGAGGCGGCCCTGGGGACGTGAAGAGCGTCGGGAGCGGAGCCGGCACGGTGAGGGGGATCAGGGGCGGGTGCGCGGCTGGGGAACGGTGCAGCACTGGGCCCTTGTGGCCAGGAAGGCCAGTGGGACCTGGGGGGGATTAGAAGGGGGTGGTCAGTAGGTCAGAGAGGTTCTCCTGCCCCTCTACTCTGCCCTGGTGAGGCCGCATCTGGAATATTGTGTCCAGTGCTGGGCCCCTCAGTTCCAGAAGGACAGGGAACTGCTGGAGAGAGTCCAGCGCAGCCACGAAGATGCTGAAGGGAGTGGAGCATCTCCCATGTGAGGAAAGGCTGAGGGAGCTGGGGCTCTGAGCTGGAGAAGAGGAGACTGAGGGGTGACTCGTTCATGGGGATCAATATGGAAAGGGGGAGTGTCAGGAGGATGGAGCCAGGCTCTTCTCGGTGACAACCAGTGACAGGACAAGGGGCAATGGGTTCAAGCTGGAACACAAGAGGTTCCACTTAAATTTGAGAAGAAACTTCTTCATGGTGAGGGTGCCAGAGCCTGGCCCAGGCTGCCCAGGGAGGTTGTGGAGTCTCCTTCTCTGCAGACATCCCAACCCGCCTGGACACCTTCCTGTGTAACCTCATCTGGGTGTTCCTGCTCCGGCGGGGGGATTGGGCTGGATGAGCTTTCAAGGTCCCTTCCAGCCCCTGGCATTCTGGGATTCTGTGAACAGTTCCAAGGCCTCTTCACACAGGCCCTTTAGCTGGTGTTGAACCACTAACCCGAAGGCCTAAAGCTCGGCCTAGCCCCCTCCTAGGCCGGAGGAGGGCAGGACTTGGAGGTCACAGGATCCCAGCCTGGTTGGTGTTGAAGGGACCTCTGGAGATCACGCAGTCCAACCCCCCTGCTAACGCAGGGTCACCAGAGCAGATCACACAGGAACGTGTCCCAGCAGGTTTGAATGTCTCCAGAGAAGGAGATTCCTGTAAAATCCAGAGTAAACCCCCAAATTATAGATTGTGTAGATGAAATGGCTGCGGCACCTCCCGCTTTCAGCTGCTCCTCTTGCGCCAAACACAGGCTGGTGGAGTATCCACAGCGTTACCTTCTAGCGCAGGACAAAACTCAAGAGCTGTTAAAATCCGAACTAGTCACAATCCAAACAGTTTTTGGGTTTTCGTTTGTTTGGGGTTTTTTTGTAAAATAGTATACAGAACAAAAAGCCCTTGATGATTAGAGGAAAAGTGTTCTTCAGCGTGCGAACGACACGCAGTGCGATGCATCTTTATTACAAAAATGGAAAATGATGGTCATTTATCATAAAATCTGCTGACAGTGGGCATTAATCTCTTAGTAAAGCAAGTAGTAAACTCAGTTCCCATGGCAATGCAATTCATTTTGTTCCTCTCTCTCTACTACATGTATGGAAGACTGGGCATTCTCTGGGTAAACGAATTGCAGCCTTAATGCTGGGGATTTTTGTGGGTGAAATACAGAATTATTTTGGTGGAATGTCGAATCGGTGGTAACCATGGTGTTGGTAGAATGTGCCTGTATTTCATCCGACCGGTACATATGCTCAATGAGCAGCTGTCCTCCCATCCTCAATTTTATACCAGCTCCGTTTAAAGGCAAGAACAGGAGGTCTTTCAGCAGTAAGTTTTCGTAATGTGTTTGTATGCTGGAAACAATTGGGGTTTTTTCCTTGAAAAATACAGTAGAATTGTTTGATGGCTTCAGAAATACGAACAGATGTTTGTTGTAATGAACTGCATGTTGTTTATGCTTTATTTTTGTCTGGTTTTACTTTTTTGTATATGAATATGTGTGTGTTTGTATATATGTATTAGAGACAAATGATTTGGTCAAGCAGCCCTGGGGAAAAGTTCTATACTCCCACACACATATGGTGTCTTGTTAATGAAGCTTACCAGTTTTTACTTAAACAGTTATTTTGAAGGCTAACAAAAAACCATGTTGTTTCCCCTTATGTGATATTTCGTTTGAAGTCAGCCCAAGAGCCATGTATTTCCACAAATTTCCATCAGCCTTAAAAGCCCTGAGTTATTCATAAATCCGACTATTCGACCTACCGTGTATTTGTTCCGCCGCGGAACAAAATATCAGTTTCAGCTACTGCAAACTACAAGTGCCTAAATATGCCTGCTTTCCTTTGAGAGCACGGAGCTGGCTCATTCCGATATAACAAACAGCTTCACAGCCCTGAGAAGCACGTTTGTTCTTCTCTTGGTCAAGTCATAGCTTTTTGCATATTCCGGACAATTGGCTCCTATTGCCTACATAACTGAGGGATACTGAAGTAAAACAGAAAGTAGCAACCTGCAAAATGTCTTTGTTCCATGTGAAATTGTCCAAAGATAATGCTGACAGATGCTCTCGTAGTAAAGACCTGGATTTTGCCAACAAAGAGAAGTGAAATGAGCCCAGAAACTTTATGATTCATTTTTAAAACCAACCAAAGACAAGTTAGAGTCTCTGCCCCAAAAGAAAAGGTCCTGTTCAGATGCAGTTTCAAACTGGGTTCCATTTCTGAGGTGTAAACGCTGCAGAAACAGCCCCCAAAATGCTCCTGCACCTCTGAGTTGGGCTCAAATGCACAGAGCAAGGGCTGGAAACCACCACTTGGAGATCACACTGTGAAATAGTTTAGGTTGGGGAAAGGCAGAGAATATATTTGAGTCTGAATGGATTACGGCTAAGTGCCTGATAGATATGTTTTAGGGCAGATACTTTATAAGAACAAAAGTTTTTATGAATTTTTCCTTGGTTTCCGAGCTGACAGCCTTTACGAAAATATGTAAATTACTTTAATGAAATCCTCAGGCCTTGTTTCCATGTTATTTTTCTTATTCAAAGCTGCCTTTGTCAGGAATAAAATAGCAGATATCAAAAGCTATGTCTTCTGCTCTTCTCTGCTTGGAAGGTTAAAAGTAGTTTAGTAAAAGATAAATGTGTGATATCCATTGCTTTTCTTAATCAGTAATTAAAATATGAACAATATTATTAATCTTCTCTTTTCTGCTTTCCAGGTGATCAACATAACATCTCAACAGCTCTGGCCGAGAAGTGCAATTAAGGTACTGTGATTTCTCTTGTGATTTGGACGTGCTTTTGCGAAAGCGATTGCCAAAATACTTTCTCCAGTAATCTACTTGACCTTATATTCCTTATCTTTTATTTTTCTGTTTTTAAATTCAGTAGCAATGTTTTAAGATGTCTGTATAGACTTACATGCTGGGAATAATGCTTACATGGTATACTTGCGACTGAAGGTCATGTCTTTTCAAAATTCACTTGGAAAATGTTGTGGGAAATGACAGAAAACCTGTCCATGGGAGGCTTCGGGAGTGATGGCTGCTGCACGCTTCGTGGCACCAAGAATTTAATTGTTGACTTGAATCACAAGATGGAAATCTGCTCAGCAGCTCTGCTGTACCACAGGGAAAAGACGGTTGGTTTTGTTGGAAACGCACTTATCATCACCAGAGTTCTCTCTCTTCAAGTCGTGTTTTTATTTATAAATTTGTAGTTGAGACTTCAGGTTCCTTTTCCTTGGCAAGTTGCACTGAACTTAGATGGCAGTGCAAACTTCAATGGAAAAAATATTTTCATTCCTATGAAAAATACAGATAAAGTAGGAACGAGGTAGCACAGCTATGCTGTCAGATTAAAAGCTTGGTCAACAGTTGTTCTAAAATGGCATCAGCACATTCTTGCCACAGCAATTGTCATGGCAGTGTTTCCACTCCACTTCTAAATGCTCAACGACTGGTTTAACATCACTGTTGAAGCAGTGAGCTGTAAAATTCTCCTGGAATACTGAATGACCAGTGTTCTTTCTTTTGGGAGGGGTTTTTTGTTGAGCCTATGTGACTTCTTTGAGGACAAGGAAAGGATAGAAAGGCTCTCCATTTTTGTTAGTTACCTCCTTTGGAGAAAATGAGTACGTTACTTTTCCGATTTTAGCTCTGCTCATCAGAAGTCTCCTAGCAAAAACTCTTAATATTTGTTTCACTATAGTGCACTCTGACTGGTGAATACTAACATATAAGCAAAAAAAATCCTGAAAAGTACACGCAAGCTAGGTTATTTCAATGCTTAGGACAGGTTTTGAACGAAGAGTAATCAAGAACATCATCATAAGAGAGAAGTGGGATAAAATACAAAATTCTGATCAAAAGGTGATTTTGTCAGACTAACTTAATATTTCTTTTTAGTGAGATAGTGAACATCTCGGACTACAGTAATGCAAAGGGTTTAAGCTATCTAGATTTCTAGGAGGCATTCATTCAGTACAGTTCCCAAAGGAAATTATTATTTAAAGTGGAGATGGTGCAGATTGCTACAGGATTATAAGCAGCTGGCTTAGGCAGATAAGGAGTTGGGCCAAGGGGGGACTGTGCAGGACGTGCTGAGAGTGTCCAGGCTGCAGGGGTGTTATTAGAAGTGTCCATAAGGGACACAGGGCTTGTGACCAGTGCTCTGGGACGCTGCCTTTAGTAACCCTGGCACAGGGTCTTTGATCCAGTTTTTTAAACTCCTGTAGTGCACAGAAGTGTTACACAGAATGATTTTGTTGGATTGTGGATTAGTGTAACAAAGGATAAAATCTAATAGTAATATGCACACTGCCATTCGATTAGGGACTAATCGCGGTGGGGGTTGCTATAAACAAAGTGTTTCAGCATATGGAAGTTCAGCTTTTTAAAAAAATATGTGTTTTCTTGTAGCACATAGCCAAAGCTTTCATAATCTGTATAATTTCCATGAACACCTGTTTACTATAGACTTGCAATTTGCTCTAGTTTATACCCTAGTTATTCCAATTCTATAAATTCTGATAAGATAAAATCTTAGATTTTAAATACCAAGTTCCAAACCTTATTCTGTAAAGTTCCAAGCGGCTCCAGGTGTGAACCTGACCCCTGCGTTAGGAGTAGGAAGCTGCCAGACTACTGAGTAGCAGGTTATTGTAGCAGCCGAAGAGCTGATCTGCACGTAACCAGCCCATCTGCCTCCCCTCCACAAATCCCCAAATAAACCAAAGACCTGGAAACAAGCCAGCGCAGATCCCAAGCGCTAAGTGAGCAGTCGTGTTACTCTGAGGTAAGAAACCTCGGCTAGGATGGAGCAGAAGCTCAGCCGCAGATACAAAGCTGGAGGCAGTGCAGTGACTGTAATGAAGCAAGGGGAAGCCCAGGTGGTATGGTGGATAAAACTGTACGGTTTTGCCTACAGGAGTGCTACAAAGCACGTACTGTGGGTCGGATCAACCTGGTAGAACGGCAAACTAACGCAATCAGTGCTCATCCTGCCTCTTAGAAGAATTACAGCACTTGGTGGGGGGGCGGGTCCACCTTACTAAGCCATTCCTCTAGTTGAAGAACCCTCAAACGACTGAGAAGGAGGAAAACGAGGAGGCATTTTAGCACAATCCCACCTCCAGAGCAGCAGCCCCAGAGTCATGCTCCAAAATGAGCAAATGAACCCCTAAATGAGCCTTCCCCAGCAAAATATGGATATGTTGTACTCAATGGCTAACCCTCTGTAAGGATGAGTGATGAAGAAAGTGGTACTTCATTTCTGTACGCTGAAGAATCTGCGCTGCCGTGAGATAAAAGGAACACAAAATTGGTCAAATGACAGGAAACAGAAGGTAGGGCTAACTGCTCAAGTTTCTGGGTGAGAGGATGACAGCAGTAGGCTCTCAAAAGAATCTGTGCTGAAACCTGTGCTGCCCAACTGATACATGAGCTGGAAACGATGGCAGCGTGCTGATGAGGCTTTATTCCGAGCACTGGCGATGAGTGCTTACTGTGGAAAACTGCAGGGGGATTGTGCAAAACTGAGGGAACGAAGGTGATGGCAGGTGAAATTCACTGGAGGTGGATGCCAAGTGAAGAAGGCAAAAATTCCACACGAGGTGGTGAGTGCTGAGCTGACCCTTGAAGTGTTGGGCGCATAGCTAGAGCTGTAAAATCTAGAGGATACTTCCCTGGGGACGTTAACTTTAGTTTTGAAAATGTTAACTTTAGTTTCACTAATGGTTCTAAAAGCAAGTAGGATGGCAGGAAAGGTTGCAAAAACATCCTGAAAGTGTCACGTAGCTACTGTGTAAGCCGGTGTTTCTCTTGCATCTTAAGTAGCGTACAGTTGCGTTTCTCCATCTCAAAAAGGTCTAGCAGGAGCTGGGAAAGTTTGGAGGATGGAAAGCGTGATGCGGATTCCTTCCAAGGAATTATTTAAGCAATGTGGCGTTCCTTGGCGTGGAAGGAGACGGAGGTCTGAACGACTCCCCAGGGGCTGCGAGAATGAGCGGGGACCTGCTGGTCCTGCTCGTTTTGGGGCTCGGGATTGGGGGGTGGCGAGGGTGCAGAACGGGCAACTTGCGGCAGGAGATGGGTGCTGGCAGCTCAGCAACCAGGCAGAGTTATGGAAGGAAAGCTCAACAGGGCCTGAAAAATATTATATCAAGACTTCTTGTTGAGGAGGTGAGTGAGCTGCGTGTGTTTGGGGTCAGGTGGGAGTTTTGGGAAATGCTCCCATGGGATGGATGCTCTGCTCCTCCTCGGGGCTGTGACTTACGGCTGGGTTGGATGGACCCTCCTGGGAAGGGCTGGTCCTTATGGAGCTGAAAATGAGAGGACCAAGGAGCCGCTGTGGATGGAGCTACTAAAAAAAAGCCCAAGCTGCTGAAAGGGGTTTCAGGCTGTGCCTGGCATGTAGGAACAGGGAAGGGGTTGCCCAGCTGTACGAGGCTCATTTAAACCATCATATTTGCTTTGGTTGCTTGTCATCAGAAGATCTATTTACACTTGGACACTTGTAGAGAAGGATGAGTAATTGCTTGGTGTGCCTGCAGACCTCCTGTTATAGCACTGATTGGGGGTTACTTGCTTTTGTAGCAAAATATGGAGATGTTTACTTTTTACAAATACATTGAGGGTTCAAATATGAGTGGGGGAATAGAACATAATAATATGGATAGAAAATCAAGTGGACTTACGTGTGTCTTGAGTATGTTTAGACTGGCAATTAGAAAACATCGTGTTAACCAGAGAGATGAGTGCAATTCTAGAAGGGCTTTCTGCCACAGCTGGGACCCAGAATCCCTGTGTTTTCAGATGGAGTTGATGGGAGGGTGAGATTCCCAGTGGAAGCACGCCTGCAGTTCTCAGGAACGGCTTGTGATGCGGGGAACAGGTGTTCCTGGGCTTCAAAGGAACCAGACTTGAACTACCTGTCACTTGTATTTGCTGTATTTGGTTATTCCTCTGCCTTGGGACTTCACAAGTCACCTCAGGAGTCCAGGAAGACCTTTTTGCCTCTGCTTATGTGATTTCTGGGATGTTTCCCTTCCTCCAACGTGTACTGGTCTTATAGGGTCTTACAGATGTTTTTGTGGCAATTCAGCCACCTCAGAGAGCTACGATGTCAGTCGTACCTCCCCTTACCTCCTTCACTTTTCCTGTCATATACTATAATTTTTGAGACTTTTCCAGCTCATCTCCTAAAGACCATAATTTGATTAAGGTGTGTGTTTTAGAAGAACGTTACTTTATGGCATGAAGTAAATGGAGAGGGCAGACTATGACATCCTGCGTGGCAGAATAACATTTATTATATGATTTATTATATGACTGCAGTTAGTGCGGATCGGTGAGCCAGGTGCTCCTTTCCAAGCCCATGTTCTGGTGCACACAGTGAATTTATTAGCTGGATTCAAAGCCTGTGTGGTTAGCATTTATCTGAAAGCGGTTGAAGAGCTGTGTTCCCTCGGAGGAGACATCTCTTGCATCTGCACTTCCACTCCTGCCGACTCAGAAGCCACAACTGGCCTTGGAGCGCACGGGAGATGGCAACGCAGATGCTGAACGGAGATGCCGGCAGTAAATCCGGTGCACCCTCAAGAAGGACAACAGAAACAATCATACATACAGGTCTGTGCATAATTCAGCAGCTAAGTATAGATTACCATGGCTCTTCCACGTTAAATATGGAAATTAAAAGCATGTGGAGCGTAAGACCTGCTCAGAACACACCTGCACTTGCTCCCATCTCCTGTGGCAAACCATAGTAATATTAAAATACAGTCTGCTAATAGTAACATTATCAAAAAGATACTCAGCATTGGGCAACAAATCTTCAGACTTCTAGAAGCACATACTGCCGTATTTTTACTGATCCAGTTAGCGGTGGAGGCTGGAGATAAAGGACGATGGCTTCTCCGCAGTCTGCCGATACCTCGTGTTGCTCTGTGAACATCCCTAGATGGGTGAATCCTTCTGGCAGAAAGGTGCATTCTGCAGCCTGAATTTGTGTGCGTGACGCAATAATGTTAGATATGTTAGGATCTAAAATATTTGGAGCCACATACGGCGTAGATGCTGCAGGTCTCAAAGTACATTCTGCCATGTTAAAGCATCTTAATTATACAAATAATCTTGCGGAGGTCTCTTATTCTAGTGAATTAGATGAAAGAATAAATAAGGCAGTTTAAAAGAAGGCTGTGAATATGAGACCCCTAAGCATCTGAACTAACACATTTTCATAGACTTGTTTTTTAAAACAGATTTAGAGCAGTGGAAAACATTTCCCTATCCTGAGGTCTGTCATTGCAAAAACAGTGTTAACATTTTTGCCTGGACTGAAAAAGTCATGAGGACTTCAAACAATTTTCTTTTTTTGCAATGAAAGGAAGCTGCAATCTTCTGGGGGTTTTAAAAACAAACAGAAAACCGTACACATACAATAAGATGAAAACTTGTCCCACTGTTAGCTTACATATAATAGGACCCTAAAGGACAGATGTTGTGGGAGAGCAGAGATCCAATAGAACATGATTGAAGGGGGAGATTTTGAAATGCAGCCAGGACCTACAGATGGAAACTTTAAATAAATAAATAAAAGTCAGCTCATCAGCAGCCAATATAAATAATGCAGGGAACGCACAGTATGTTGTGGATCGTCCAAAGCAGGGGGCAGACATGCGGCTGCGTTCTGGACAGTCTGCGGCTGGAGAGTCGCTTGCCCATGGGGTTGGCTGGAGGGGATGGAGCCAGCGCTTCTCCCTCTCTGGTACCGCAACAGGAATTATTTTGGGGATTCTCCATTCTAGATGAATTGTTTAGCCTGTTTTGAAGAGAAATAAAGGAGAAAGGAGAGGGAGGGGGCATAGAAGGATATTGCATGTATGAGATGATAAAAGATGGGTAAAAAGGATCATTCCAGCAACAACTTCAGCTACAGAATAGCACTAACTTGAGGCTTTTTACAGAATCATCCTGAAGAAATGCATTTTCTGTTATCAATGTAACGCCGGGGTTGCTGGGCATGTACAGCACTAGCCTGGCATCCACTAGTTTTTCAGCCAAAAACATAGTTTCTTAACAACGGAGGAACAAAGCAGAGTCTCTTGGAGGGTGGCCCCTCCGATGTCCCACCAAGTCACAGGTAACGACATCGGCAGCAGAGAACAGGGTGAGTGTTTTGCTGAGGAAAGTCCCATCTCAAAGTAGTTTGTGGGATTCTTCCCTTAGAAAGAGGACACGCACTAGCAGCTAGAGTTGATTTAATTGCGCTGATTGCAAAACACCAAAGCGTGAACTCATTAGCAGAAGCTTGGTGTGTCAAAATTGCCTGCCGTTCTGCTGTATGAAGGGAAAGAACTTGTCGCTGGACACGAAGGACATATCCCACCTCACTGGGTCCTTGAGCCCGACCAAGTTCTTCGAATGAAACCAGCCCAACCTCAGTTTCACTTGGTGCCTCCTTTCACCTGTCCCCATCTGCACTCAGGTAGGCTGCCTTCATACGACATGTCCTCCCTGATTATAATATTAACCTTTTTGCATAAATAGTATATCCACAGGAAGGCAGCAAAGTCGCTTGTGTTATAGCATCATGGTATTTCTGTACTATTTTCCTTAACAGCTTGCTTGCTTTTTTTCCATTAGCTGTGCAGTTATACGTTACCAAGAAAATATCTACATTTGTTAAGTTCCAGCTTTCACAGATTGTTTCAGGAGTAAAATACCGAAATTAGAGAAACTGATTTAGAAATACGTATTATTAAATAAATGTTAACTGATAAACATTCTGATAGGATTTTGATGTAAGAGTGAAGTTGCAGGCAGAAGCATGTCATAAACCAAAGAATTCACATTAATTACAGAGAAGGGAACAGACTTTCCATTTCTGTGTCCTACCAACCAGTACAAATGAAGAAATTATTTTAAACCACATGCAGCTTATTTGTGAAACCTGGTGAATTTGTCTGGCTTTTTTAAAAAAAGGTTTCCATATTACTTGGAAAAAAATTATATTCTTACACATGATCTTACGAGTTTCCTAATAGGCCACATATCTTATTTCACACTCATTCAAGTACACCAGTAGTTATGCTACAAACACACGCTTTCAGACATGAATAGGATCATTATTTGGAACTAATCCAGTTGACAGATATTCTCAGTTAGGCAACGGCAGGTGTAATTTGAAGAATCAAACTGGACGCCCCCTGCTTTCATTAGCCTTCCATCAGTATTGTTCAGGTTCTGTTCAGACTCCTCCAATAACCCGGATCTTTCCTCCTGTTTGTGCGTTGTAGTTTTACAGACAGGTAGCCCCATTTTATGGTTACTTTTGCCAGAATGTCCCTTAATTAGAAAACATCCCTTGGAGAAGTAGTTACTGGGCTTTCCAAGAAGAGAGGTGAGACAGAGAAATATTAAGGAAAGTGTGTTTTTAAGGACATTTAAAATTGGTTGAAAATAGGTGTCGGTAAGAGAAATTCCTGCGTGAAAATCAGAGTCTGCCTTTAGTGGATTTTGTGGTTTTGACCTCCCCAAGAAGAGCTGGCAGCCAAATCTGGGCTTGCTGCCTTAATAAATGGGCACTCCTGCTTTGTGATGCTGTTACATTGCTGAGCGTATTTCTATCTGCACTTCAACAAAATTAATCCTTTTGCATGTTTTTATTTGACTTGGTCTGAAGTCCTTACTTTTCTTTGCTGAAATCTTCAGGGATTGTTTCCATGGAGAGTGAGAAAGTCTTCCCTAAGTTAAGAGTAAAATATTGCTGCAATAGGAATAAATAACACAAACACTGACCTTTCAGTCCCAAGGAGAGTGTCTGCTTAAGGACTTCACAGCCTCTTGCCTCAGTGCAGATTGACATTTGCGAGGTTGATAAATTGGTTATTTGGATGTAAATCAACAGTCTCTATAGTTATTGATAGCAGAGTCCATTTTTTCTCTGTTTAATGTAACATAATGGATAATGTCTCTCAGGAATTCACCATCAATGCATAACTTAACTGATGGCTGCTGTAACATACCAGTGTGGAGGTATGGAAAGTTAAAAAGTTGAAAAATCTGCTACATTTAATAAAGAGAAAAAAATGCCTATTGGGGAGTTTTCGAACCATGCCTTAAAGCATCTTTGCAACCAGCTATCAGTGTTGATAGTATTTTAGGGATTAGAAGCAGACCTTTGAATATGAGTCACCATGAATCCTAATCAAGATGTGCTAGCATCTGACACAGAAAACTGAGAAAAACTGTGTTTTTTTCCTTTATTAGCACTGCCCTTTGAAGACCCTGTGTCTTTTCCTAGCTTCTCTGATAGCCAGAAAGCCTGGCGGTTCGCTCTGACCAGCCATAGCAACAGGCACACTGCCTGCACTCCTTAGTTTAGCCTAAGCTGCTTTCAAGTCTCCTACAAATCTTTAGAAACTTATTCTTGGCAAAACCAGGATGGCTGGTGCACACCTATCGTGGCTTCAGTTTAATGGTAGTTTTAACCTCGGAGCAGGGAGGCTGGGGATCCAGAGAACTTTGCACAGAGCTCTGTATCCTCTTTTTGCACACGGGCTCAGCAGAAACCCTCAAGGAAGGTGGTAAAGTCTTGTATGATGTTGAGAAGGGAGAGAAACATCAGACCCCAACCTTCCTGACACTGCTGGTTCTCTGAGATTTGAACACATCCATCATTTGTATCGAGACACTCGACAGTGCTGGCATAGCCTCCGCTACTGAAAAGATCAATGCGTAAGAGTGATCCTTAAGCTTGGACAGTCTCTGAAAGAGCCTTCAGCACCGAGACGTGCAGTGCCATTAGGAGATGACAAGTCTGGCTCAGATTCAGCTCACGAGGTGGTTGTGTCATGGCAGTGTGGCCCTACGGAGCAACCTTGTACTGTATTATTCTCCACATTGCCATTAGATCATCTTCTTGGAGGTACGGACAAGTTGTTCCACCCACTGTTGCTGTTCTGGGCAGATAAAACTGTTTATTTAGAGGCTCACCAGCTTATTCTATGCTTCTGACACTCAAGGACCAGTGACTAATTCAGAATGAGTGTTTCATTAAATGAGACTGTTTATAAAATCATGCTGTGTAAGACCCACAGCTTCTGAATTCTTTGTGGTCACTGCAAACCCTGCTTTTGCAGCCACAGTTTGCCTTCATTGACCTGTTGGTGAACTTTGAATCCTCGGTGGAGAGGGCTCAGAAAGCACCCTCTGTTGTTACACGTCCTTAAGCACACGCAGACAGGTCTGTACTGGGAGTCGTTCCAAATCAATCTGAAGCTGAGGCAGAACATCCTGTTTTTCTTGCATCCCAGAAGGGAGACTTTGAACACGGTATTTCCAAAATTGTGTATATTGAAAGATAGGAGCGCCAGCCTTTCACCTTTCTTAGCAATGCAGAGTGGTGCTTGAAGAAGGCAGCAGATTTGATGTGGGGGTTGGTGACCCTTCCCCGTGCTCTGCTCATGGGTTGTAATGTGAGAACGTTGCCCTTGGAGGTTTTGCTCCCTGTCCAGCCGCAGCAGTTGGCAGTAAAGCCTGGCCTGCAGCACACGCCGGCCGTGGGCGAAGCCTTCAGACTCAGCTCGCTCCTCAGACTCCTTCTGAACATCGTCTTGGATTAATTTCATGTTCTGTGGGACACTCCCAGGCTTTTATTTATCCAATCTGTGCCTTGTCCCCACCTCAACCCTGGAACTTTTTATTAAATTTCTAGAAAAAGAGCCTTACGGAGTACCTGTGTATTCATCTGCTTTAAAATTATTGGCAAGCCTCCATTCTAAATATCAAGGCAAAGCCAACACCATCTCCTTCGGTCTCCAAGACCTGCAAGTCAGCAGAGTGAAACAGCCCGCTGCCTTTTATTAGACATTATGCACTTGACAGCCAAGTCAAATGCCGAGTTTGGGAGAGCAGTAATTCAGTTCCTGACTAATACACTGCATGTGTCATCGCGTGAGCTCTATCTTCAAAAAAAGGTGCCTCCTCGGAGGCCACTGGTTTTTCAGGGCAATGCTGGCGGGGTCTGAACCCCGCTCCACCTCTGTTTCGTTTTCTAGAGTCTCCAGCAATATGGCTTAGGAACTGGGGAATAAATACGAGTCCATATCTATGCTGTCCCCAGAAAGACAGTAGGCGTATAGTAGCTATGAAAGCACCTCATCAAGAAAGTAAAGAGAGAAGTAGTTTTTAAATAGTCGTTTTATCACTACTTTTTGCAGGAAAACTAGCCTTGAAGCAAGCTAATGTACCTAATTACTTCACTGTGGTTGTAAGAGATGTTTCTCTAAATGCTTTTCCTCCAGCGTGAGTTAGGCTGTGTTTAGTACTTGCAGTAATGAATCGCCTTAAAGCATGAAGAGACTCCTTCCCAGTCCCCGAGGTGTATGGGCCGGTGCCTGCCTGCCTTGTCCTCCTGCTGAGCTTTTGGAGCTCCACATAAAAGCTTCATCCTTCTCATGTGCAGCGATTTGGTGACACCTCCTTCAGCCTTTGTGCAGAAAAGCGCCGTGGAGTGAGTGTCTATTCTCCTTTAAAAGCCAGCAGAGCTCAGACAGTGGCATCGACATTACAGGACGATGACCACATAGATCTGCTTCAGCCACTAAACTTCGGTGGGCTGAAATCATTTCTTAATTGTGCTTTTGCTTCGCAAACTACATCAAAAGCCCCTGAAGTTACTGCTTGCTTATTTTCTATCTACAAGTCATTATTACCCTGCCAATGTGTTCACTTTGCAACCACAAACTCTACCTGGAACTGCATTGCCCTTGAATTTTAAACTCAGCCTTTAACGATCAGGTTGTGGCATCGGGCGTCCTAATTAGAGCGCTTTCAAAGATGCATCTTTATATTATGGTCCAAACAGCCTTCAGAGGTGAATCAGAGGGTACAGCTGCAAATGTGTGAGAGACATCATGGTCAAGAATGTGCTTGTTCTCCTGGTGATAATTTCTGCGGTTTGTTTTGTTTGGGGTTTTTTTTACTCTTAAGTAAAATTTGAAAACCAGATGATTTTTTTAACATCAGCATACTTTTGCTTAAATGTGCAATTCATGTTATAATGGGTGATACTGTCTTTAAAATATGAGCCTATTTCTAGTGGGGAAATTATTAAATTGAATTGCGCTATGATGCAGCTTAAGAGTTTGGGGTCCAGACGTGTGCCAGGAGTTAGCCAATTTATTTCATGAATTTAAAATTGCCAGTCTCCTCTTTGATAGTTTGGTAGCGACACTCAAGATCAATGCAAGATTTCTCAAAGGGCACTGAAGTCTACAGACAGTCTGTGCTGTGAGGGAAAACGCTTTTCAGGCTGCTTGTCTATGAGATGTGTATTCATGATTTCAGAGCGTCTCCTAAGCCAGCTGCACCTCATCATTGTAAGAATATTTTCACAGTCTAAATTGTGATTGTCGATGGGAAGCGTTGACATGAAAGAACTTAAACCGCTTGCTTAAAATGTGTAGCTGCTCGCTGTTGTAAGCAGCTCCTTAAAACAGCATTGCAGCTCTTCCTCTAGGATTGGAACACGGATTCAGCTAAACGATTCGTTTTGAAGAGAAATAAGTTAGCACCAGAAAATTACGCAGGAAGAAAAATGTCCAGTCTCTCATCTTCATCTTTACTTCCTGAAGAAACACAAAATAGCAGCCATTCCAACACAAAGACAAATTGAATATGCATACCCTTAGTTTAACATCTCATACAACATGTCCCTCTGTCCTTTTTTTTTGTTCATTTTGGATTTTTCAGGAACTTTTAGAATGTTAAAAGGCAAAATAGACCAAACGAAGACATGAACAGAAAACACTTTAAAAAATACAATAGGTAAAGACATCATGGCTCTTGAAGGTGACAAAGACCAATTGTATAATTACATTTTCCATGCTTCTGCCAGCCCTACTGGAAGGCTCTGCACTGGTTTTAGGACGAGCCATCATTTCATCTGAACAGTTATAACTGATTTGCACCAACTGTAATTCTTTCTTACACTCTTGGGATAAAGAAAGGCAGTTCCTCAGGATAAAGCCTTGTATGTATATGAGCTGTCTCACACAGCCGTCTCTCTGGGACATAGATTGCTGGTTGCTCACTTCTTCTGGAGCTGCTGTCACCATCCTGACCCTTCTGCTGGCTTCTTGCCTCTTTGCCATCTTCCTGATTGTCCCTTGTGTCCCTGCCACCAGCTCCAGCAGCAGGACCGAGCGAATTGTGATTCCAGTACAAGTGCAGCTTAGGTTCCTCGCTCCCTTTTTCACACACAGGTGTCAGCTTTGGTGGTGTCCTCGTTTCGTTTCAAAAGCTGCAACAGCTGAGTTGGGCTCTCTGGCCCTTAGCCAGGATGTTTCAGGTGAATCTCCGTTTTCCTCTGGCCGGTGGGTCAGGAGGCTCTGTGTGCCAATTGAACAAACGAAGTAAGCCCACAGTATAACCAGGGGCTAAAATCAAGGTATGCGTAAATAATCCTGACTCAAACAAAACAAGAAGGTGGTTCTGTTTGCTTATTTGGATAGCAGCGTCACAAATCGCGTCTGCAGTGGTCTTGCTGTTTGATAGCAGGCTGAGGTGTCCTGGGCGTTCTGCTGGGTGAGGCCCTCGTGGTCGGCTTGTCTTGTTGAATTAGTTGTATTATTGCTATTAGACCTTTGTTATTCCTGCAGTCTTTGCTCACAGGTTGTATTTCACAAATGTCTTAACACTCCTGTCATTCTTGAATATCCTCCCCTCTGCCTGCATGTGTAAGTCCCAAACTGGACAGGTCGTCTCCCTGGGAAGCACCGGTCCAGAGCCAGAATTTCTTTTCGTTCCTCACAGACAATGTTCCAGCCAGGTTTAGGTTTCAGGATTACGTTGCAGCGTTTAGTTGGATGACTTCATACATGCACTACTTTGTACTTGCGCTTCTTCACTTGCCAGCTGGTGCACAGGGGCTCCCGTGGGGAATCTGGTTCAGGAAAATACCTAATATACTATGACAAAATCTGAATGTGACCGAGTTAAATTCTTGGATTTTTAAATTGTGAAGTGCTTCATTTGAGTGCCAGATTTATTCTCTTTCTCTATTGATATTTTTGATAAAGTTTTCTTCTACCCTGTTTCCTATTTGAGGAACAATAGAGTAAGTGTGAGAACTCACCCTAAATAATAATGATGATGATGATGATGATGATAATAATAATAATAATAATAATAATATCTCCTTGAGCTATTTGCAGCTGAGACAGCTTCTTAAAGACATTAGGCCGGTCCAGGTGCCAGTTTGGAGAGAGATGGGAAATTCCATTTCTGTCTGAAACCAGGGAGATTCAGCTGGGGTGAGTCCAGAATCTGGCAGCAATGAAATGATCTTGCCTTTCTTCTGAGGTGAACACGAGGAAGGCTTTCAAAGAACAAAGAAAGGCTGATTATAGCCATGCCTGGGTGCTGTTTGTAGCACTTGTGATGTGCAGGTGCTTTTCTAAAGCAGTGTGTGCTAATTATAGAAATGGTCTCGGGGAAAATAGAAAAGCAAAACAAAAACAAGGGTGTTGTTCCATAAAAATCCCACCCTTAAAGCTAATAAAAAATAAGGAACAGCTAAGGATTATGTTGGAAGAGAAAGGAGGGGAAAAGGATGGTGAAAAAAGCTAAATATGAATCAGAAGTGCCACTAGAAAGCTGTGGGCCAGCCAGTCTAGGACATACACCCTGCAGTGAGAAATCAATATTATTTAATACGAATACGAAAGGAGGGAGATTTGAAAACAGTCTTCCACTACATGAAAAGCTGTTTAAAAGAGGAAGATATTTTTTTTTATCCATAATGGTTGGCATACAGTTAGTAGGTATAAATTGCAATAAGGAGAGTTTGTATTAGACATTTGGGGAGACAAGGGGCATTAACACTTCAACTAGTGAATAGTTTGCCTGAGGGTAGTGAGCAGTACGCACAGATACCCATGCGGTTTTGGTTACAAATATGCAGGGATTTTCCTTAAAACTGTAAATCATAGCACATGAAGGCAGAAGTTCATTTTGCTCCAGTCAGAGTTTTAGGATGGTCGTGCTGCTGGTGAGAGAGCGAAGCCTTCCCCTCTTCCCATTAATTGTATTTTCGAGGTTTTTTAATTTCTGTTTTTTAATGAGCATAATGGCTGTGCTTACCAGGAGCTTCTCAATGTACTTGTCAATGAGAGAAAGAGAAAAAAATAGATCTGGGATTATTTTTACCAAGCTTTGGATTTTTTTTTTTTTTTTCCCTAGGGACTTACCACCTCCTTGATATACCAACAGTAGATTCATAATAGCATTTGTAGTTTGCCAGTGGCCTAAGTAGCCAAATTGTTTTCTGCTGCTATGCAACTCATTTATTTAGTTCACCCTGATCTTGCGTAATTGTAAATAACTATTTTTATAGGCAGATAGAAATCCTAGATCTCGTACGCTCACTCTTGCTAAAGAGGCCTCCTCTTTTCTCCTCTCTCCTCTCTCCTCTCTCCTCTCTCCTCTCCTCCCGTGGCTATAGGGAGTGATGGAGCAAGACCTGTCAGCTCACAGCGCCTGCACTGACCATGTTCCATAACGAGCCGTAACTGCGCCCGGGTTTGTAGTCTTGCACAAAACTGCGTCTGTGTTTGAGACGTATCCTTTTATGTTTACTTCTTTGGTTGAAATGAAATCTTCGTGTGAATGCCAGAATGCATTTCAGCTCAGCATTCAGATTACTCCCAGAGGAGCAAAGCATAAGCAAATAGTTTCTTTAAAGAATCCACCTTCTCTTAGTTTGTGTTCAATGACATGGTTGTTTTCCAGTGGGAGAGACAGAAAAGTTGCAGCTCTCTCTGCTGCTTGTCTGGCTGCTTTCCCTAATCTGCTCGTAGAGGGCGCTTGAATTCTGTCCAGGTCGCTGGTTTATTTTGCTGAATCCCCTGTGCCTGGGTTAGGGACTTTGTGGCGCACACCTGAGCACAAGATTTTTGCATGTAATTGAGATCATACACCAGCAGAGGCGTTCCGCGTTGTGTCTCTAACACCCCCTCCCTTTCCAGTTTGCAGCAATGGGGACGGACAGGGTGCTGCTCCCGCACCTCTGCACCATTTCCAGATTCAGATGTGCTCTTTCATCTCGCTTGTTCTGAGAACACAACCTGTTTGCGTTTAGGTGAGACGTGCTGCGTCTGTAACGACGAGTCTGATTGGGATTCATTAGTCAGGGCTGCGCCCGGGCTCCCTGCTCAAACAGGGAATTCAACCTCGCATCCTTTTCTTATTCCTTGTGGTTGGGAGGCAAGAATTTCTCAAGCTGCTTGAAAGATGGGCTTCGATTTAATCTTTTTGAAGAGCACTTACGTGCAACTGAGAAATCAGTAAAAGAGCTGCGTAGTAAAAGAGGAGCAACCTCCTGCCAAACGGATGTACAATCCCAGCTAGTGTGAAGGGTGCAGTGTAACCTATTTTAGCTTAAAAGAATAAACATGCTGCTTCTGAAAGACCCTGAACTAGCAGTGCTTTCATCCTCAACAAACAGAGTGCACTCCTTAATGATGTGCACCGTCGTTCTGCGGGTGGATGCAGCTGTAGGTATCTTTGCTGACTGATGAAGATGTAACAATATTAATGGCCTGGGGCCATTCTCAGCCAAAGCCACTACACCAGCACCTTGCCACAGCTCTGGTTCTTCTTCTTGCTCATTTTGAGCTCACTTTTTGAATCGCGATATGTTCTTACTGTTCTTTCTTGTTTGCACCTATCTTTTATTTTCCCTTGTGACTTCTCACTTTCTTGCTCTGCCTTCCCCATTTCCTTCTACAGAAAGGAGAAGTCTGCAGGTAGAGACCAGTCACCAAAAGCAGATTTATCCCAGGAGAAAAGATGTTCCTCTAGGCTCCATCAACAGTACAACATGCTGCTGTCTCCACCTTCCTGTACAATGGGCGACAGCTAAATTATTTAGATGCATTCTGTTAAAAGAGCATGAATAACGTTTTCCCAATTTTTGCCTCCTATAGGCTGTGGCTCCATGACACTGCAGCAAACCGCTGGAGCATGAAGACGGCTCAGAAGTCCCTGTAAGTGTGTATCTGCACGAACGCGAATTGCAAACGCAGCCGTTAGCTCTTTAGCCCTTTTAAATACAAGGGAATTGATACGATAGAAAACACTGGAAAAGGGATGAGAAGATTTCAGGGGCAGGAAAACGATAAAAAATCACAAACAAGGTTAAAAAAATGGAGCAGATAAGAGTGGATTATGAGTGTCTGACTTGTCAGGAGCAGTGACAATTTCTAATGGCAGTGAATCACCCAGGAATCTGGAAAGAAGGATAAGGCATTGCTGACCTGCTCTTCTGGGTTTCTGTGGTTTTTTTGGAGGAGGTTTGCAAGGAGGTTTGCTCATCTTAATGCCTCAGAGCCCTGGCATCACGTTGTACCACACAAATTTTCAAGCATTATTTTGTTGCGCTCTCAGTTTCTGGTGGTTTTAGGTGCATTTGGAGATCTACTCTGCATTCCAGAAATAAACAGGGCATTAACTTCAGGTGGGGACAGCTCTGCCCATGGTGATTGCACAGCCAGTTTCAGAATTGCACGAGGTTTACAAAGCCATCAGAGTTACTGAAGCATAACTGAAATAATATAATCACATGGGCTGTTGCTGTATTGATTGATACTCTTACTGTGCAAGATAAGACAAAGTATACTGTGTCTACTGTAATGGGCTTGTCTGCCGTGCTTAATTTAAGTTTTATCCCAGATTTTATATATTCCATGGGTAATGGGTTAATTGTATATGCTATGGTCAAATGTATGATGAAGTTATTAGCAGTATGCCTGATTCTGCATCCAGTACCTGCATGAAAACTGAAGAGGAATTATCTAGGCGGCTTCCTTCTGCTGTAGGTCCTGGCTGATTTAATATTGACTTGAACATTAATGTTATACTGTGGTATATTGGGTAAACAGGTCAGCTTTATTCAACCAGATTTTCCCTTTTTCTTGGCTTAGTGTGACTTTCTGGAGGAAAAAGAAAAATCTTGTTTGCCCATGAGCAGCACGGCAGTCAGCTGGCCTGCTGCACGTTTTAGCTGAGGTGCAAGAAAGTGATTTCTGTTTGAAAAAAGTAAATGACTGGGGAAGTGCACTGCTGTAAAGTCTGTCAGTGCAATCTGCCAAAGAGCAGGGGATTTGGGCTTGGAAAAATCCCATTGCAGTAATCCATTAATCCATAGAATTACCTGGAAGGTTTTCAATACAAGGAAGTAATTAGATGAGATCCCAATTTTTGAATTTGTATTTAACATTTATGGCTATTTCTGGTACTTTATTTCCTTTTATTCACTGCCCTCTAGAGGTCTTTGCAAATGAAATTAGACTAAGGGAAAACAAGGTTGCAGCAATGACTGTCTCTGGCTGGTGCCGCTCTGCTCTGACTTTTGTGATGTTTTAAAATAACTGCATAGATGCTCCTAGAGCTAAATGCCATTTTCCACGTTCACTAGGAGGGGGAAAGAAGTTATGGTGGGAGAAGTTTTTAATACAATGACTGGCAGTGCCAGCTTGTATGAGTACAAAAGCAACTATACGACCTTCCTCTAAAAGAGCCTACCTGCCTTATTACAGGTGGTAAGACTTCTGGCATGAAGTTATCAGTGCATGAAGTGTTTGTTTGTTTATCCCTTTTCAGGATTTTCTGTTAAAAGCATTTTCAGGGCGAGATCATCTTTACAGATGAACTGCAGAAATGCTTCTGAACCTACAGGTCTTGCTCTTAATAACAGACCAGTTGAGATTTGATGTCCTTAGGGCTTGTGTCTCCCCGTGGGGCTCTGGGTGCCCTGAGGAGGCATTTCCCTCTCCCGGAGACTGGGAACGACTCTTTTCAGTGGACTTTCCTTATATTTATTGAATGTGAAGTTTAATCTGCAGCATGTTGCCTTGTGGGCATGTTTGGGAATCGCGCTCCTCTGACTGCCTGCTTTCGTGAAGCGATTTGCATCTTAATAGCTTTGATACTGCCATCAGAGATTTTTTGGGGAAGGACAGGAAGGCAGTGGCATGATGTGATCAGGTGAACCTCGCTTCTTAGAGAAACACAGCTGAAAACAGAAATGTTGTCTTCAAAATATGGCAAGACTTCAAGCTTTGCTGCACCCACTAGCGGTTGGTATCAAGCTAAGAAAATATAAATTCATGGAGGAGCAGCCTTGGGCACAGCCCAGTGAGGAGCCCCCGGAGCATCTCAGACATGGACTCAGGTGTGTCGTAGGGTAAAATGCTTGGTGCTGGGGGCCCAACATCCACCCAGCATGTGCAAGAGCTGCTGTGTGGCCTGGCTGTAGCCTGGTCCCCTGAAGTGGCTGTCCCTCAGCAGCTGGAACGGCTGCGTGATTCCTGGATTTCGTAGTTTTATCCTCCAGGAATCCAGTTTGGGAGCTCTCAGCCCTCTGCAATGCACAGCGGGGTGCTGTGAAGGGGGGACAGTGAGGACAGTCACTTGGCAAGCATGTGTCTGACCTGACCTGTAGCACTCTAGTTGGAGGCTTGTATCTAGTGGGGGGCCTCAAGAGTCGGTACTGGGACCAGTACTATTCAATATATTCATCAACGACTTGGATGAGGGAATAGAGTGACTGTCAGCAAGTTTGCTGATGACCAAGCTGGGAGGGGTGGCTGACACTGGAAGGCTGTGCTGCCATCCAGAGACATGGACAGGCCGGAGAGCTGGGCGGGGAAAAATGTAATGAAATATAACAAGGGCAAGTGTAGAGCCTTGCATCTGGGCAGGAACAACCCCAGGTTCCAGTATAAGTTGGGGAACGACCTGTTGGAGAGCAGTGTAGGGGAAAGGGAGCTGGGGGTCCTGGGGACAGCAGGGTGACCATGAGCCACCACTGGGCCCTTGTGGCCAGGAAGGCCAATGGGACCTGGGGGGGATTAGAAGGGGGGTGGTCAGTAGGTCAGAGAGGTTCTCCTGCCCCTCTGCTCTGCCCTGGTGAGACCGCATCTGGAATATTGTGTCCAGTGCTGGGCCCCTCAGGTCCAGAAGGACAGGGAACTGCTGGAGAGAGTCCAGCGCAGCCACGAAGATGCTGAAGGGAGTGGAGCATCTCCCGTGTGAGGAAAGGCTGAGGAGCTGGGGCTCTGAGCTGGAGAAGAGGAGACTGAGGGGTGACTCATTCCTGGGGATCAATATGGAAAGGGGGAGTGTCAGGAGGATGGAGCCAGGCTCTTCTCGGTGACAACCAATGACAGGACAAGGGGCAATGGGGACAAACTGGAACACAGGAGGTTCCACTTAAAGATGAGAAGAAACTTCTTCACGATGAGGGTGACGCAACACTGGCTCAGGCTGCCCAGGGAGGTTGTGGAGTCTCCTTCTCTGCAGACATTCCAACCCGCCTGGACACCTTCCTGCGTAACCTCATCTGGGTGTTCCTGCTCCGGCGGGGGGATTGGGCTGGATGAGCTTTCGAGGTCCCTTCCAACCCCTGACATTCTGGGATTCTGTGACTCTTGTAGACACCCTTGATGCATCAATATCTCTGTCCTCAACGGGAGAATAAGATAAATCATGGGTCTCTGATGCAGTAATTATGTAGCCTCTATAGATTTATATATGATACTTATCTTCGTGATTTGTCTCTCCTGTGTACAGCTGTGAATTTATTTCCCCTGTTCAAGATACAGTTATAGAGAGTTTTATAGACTCTGCAATTCGAGCTTTAGTTGAATTGTACCTCAGCACTGGACCATGCCTCCCCAAAGTGCCTTTGTTCCTAAATTATACTCCCAAAAGGAGAGAAATCTTGTCAGCTATCACAGTTGTATAGTGGCACAAGTAAAGCCACGTAGATAACTAGAGCTGGCTCTGTTCACCAGTGCTTGGTACCTAAGTGGGCACCCAGAATTAGTTAGCAGTTTTTGAAACTTAGCTGTGGATGATGGAAATGGAAGATGAATTTACACAGATTTGCGGCTTTGCGTTCTTCTTCTTAATTTGCCAGTTGATTGGGGATTTGTTATATCACAGAAGAATTTGTCTTCCTTGGTATCAAAGTCTTGATGTGCAAATAAGCCACTGCAGATTGTCATTTATAGCAAAATGTTTTATTATTGATGAGATTTGTGAGATTTAAACAAGGAAGGAGCGCTGAAGCATTTGCCTTCTTACAGGAGCTTATGGTCACAGAAATTAGTGTAAGGAAGTAGCTAGGGAGAATTACTCCAAATAACACTAGGTAATAACAGTATGAGAAGATAGGAAGGTCGGATGGGTACATTTAGGATGCAGGCTGCCCAGGGCAGCGGTGGAGCCACCGTCCCTGGAGGGGTTGAACAGAGATGAGGTTCTCAGGGACAGGAGGCAGTGCCAGGGCTGGGGGAGCAGTTGGGCTCGATGATCTTGAGGGGCTTTTGCACCAAAATGATTCCGTGATTACAGTCTGTTTGATTTTTGCGTCAGAGCTTACGTTTGCAGGTAACGAAGCAAAGTCCGATTTTGTTCTCATTTTCCCCAGGTAATTGTATCAGAGGAGATCCCTTTCCCACAAATATATTGTTCTTAACATGAATTATACCTGCAGATGGCTTTCCTATACAACCCCCTCTCTGCACGTCTGTGTGTAATGACGGGGTAGTATAAATCCTCATGTTTTGGTTGAACGGTACAGCAGAGGTAGACGAAAAGCAGTTACCCTTTGCTGATCCCTCAGCTCATGAAGAACTTCACCATGCGGCGGCCAAGTAGCGACTGGCTGTTTGTGGCCTGTTTTCTGTAGTTAGGTCCCTTACAAAGCCATCTCTGCAGTGACAACAAGCCGACAGCTGGGCAGTAATGTCCCAGCCCTGCCCCGTTGGATGTTACGTGTGTTACATGTGCCCTCACACGGGTTGTACGTGTGACAACCGTTACTCCATTATACGCAAGTTCCTATAATAGAGAAAAGGACATTGCTGTGTACCTTGACAGAACGTGATAGATGCCTTGGAATGATGTGCAGCATCTATGTCTGCATTTAAGTTTCTTGACACACGCTCATCTAGGATTTACAAAAGACAGCTTCTTAATTTCATATATAAATCTGTATTTACGCATCAGAACAAACGCATACCACTCTACTAAATTCCTAACCTCCTGGAACTGTCATTCCTTACTGAGTCTTTGTTTAATATGAAAACAGAGCACTAAGTATCTCCAATAGATTGTTAGGCCACTGCTGCTTTTTTGTATTGTTGTCCCTGCTTAAGTTTCTAATTACTACGTAAATATAAAATTTGCCAATCTCGGCTGAGGTCACTGAGGATGCAGCAGAGAATCTGTAGGCAAGGGGAGGGATGGTGAAAGGCAAAAGAACAGCCCGGCTGGTGTGACCCAAGCCTGGATACGCTGGGAAACGTTCAGCCATGCGGGTACAGAGCAACCACGGATATCGGGACATTTGCTTGGGTGCTCATTCATTCTCAGCAGCTCTATAGTCAGAAATAAAGTACTGGACTGAAATATAATAGGGTTATATCTAAATTATCTCTCTTTCATTACCATTTTAAAGGTCTGCTTTTTCTTTCTTTCTCTTTGACTGGTATTTAAAAATGCTTCTGGATTGTTTACGTAGATGGAGACCAAGATAATCCTCAGACTACTTGAACGACTCAAGTATTTGGAGCAATTTCTCAGAGCTGAGTACTGAGAATTGACTAAATCGATTTGTCTAGAATCGAAGAGAGTTTTATTTTTTGCCTAAATGGAAGCAGGACTCCAGCGAGGTTGATTTTTCTCCCCAGTCAGCTTTTGTGCTCTGTGATTTAGTCCCTCCTTTGTGCGTGGCTCCGAGGAATCACGGGTTTCTCTCCTGAGTTGCTGCTCTTGTGCTCGATGCCGTGGCCGTGATTGCCAACAGATTGTCGCGTAGTACTGGCAACGCTACTAACTTTTATGGTCGTTAACAGTGCAGTGGAAATTACCAGCCTGGAATTGGGTATTTCCTGCGATTTTGGAATCTTCAGCTGGTTAGCTGGCTGCGTGGTCCCTGCTCCCGGTTACCCCAGCAGCAGCGCAGGGTGCTCAGGGTGCATTTGGCAGAGTTTTGGTAAGAAACACCAGCATTTGAATAACGTAGTGCATCATTCCTGCCCACTTTCATGGGATGCCGTGCACGCGTTTGGGTTTTTTGTTTAGTTTTTTAAGGAAAGACTTTCATTTTTAATGCTGGAGGGATTTAGTGGGAACCCCCATGCTCACAGGGTTTGTGGGGCAGCCTCGCCTGAGCTCCCAGAGACAGAACCTGAAGATCAGAGGCACGATCATTATTTGCAACAAAGCAGCAAGGTGAGTGGTTCTAGCTCCTGTTGAGCTCAGAAACAAATCCTGCTGGATTTTGGCCAGTTTAGGGACTGCACATGGTTTGGAGACTCAGGCCCTGTGGCATCCAGCGCTCGTTCCTGTGTGTTCCCAAGAGCCGCAGCTCCGCAGGGAACAAGGGACAGCTGCAGGAAACCTTTGAGGTCAGCTTGGATTATAAAACAGGGTGAGTGATATCTCCAGGATGAAAATGTCACCGATATTTCCAGACGCGTAATTTACTTAGACAATTCATTCTGCAACCTTTTATCCAGGTGCTGCTAACAGCAAACATTCAGGCCAGCCCCAAATGTGAAAGCGTGCAGAAATCCCAGGCTGCGCGGAGCTGTGGATGCTCAGGGGTTTAGTTTGAGGCTGGATATTTTCATAATTCCAAGTTATTTCTCACACTAAATGGCCGTTGTGTGAAGCAGGTGGCTAAGAAGGGGTACAGCCACCTGCTGCTGCATTTCTGTCCCTTGTCTCAGATGGGTGAGGGTTTCCTGCACCCAGAAAATTCCCTGTGGTACACAGTAGTAACACCACGTCATCCACAGGCAGCAACAGAAATTTGAAAGTACAATGTGGCAGAAACTTGTCCATTCAGGTGTCCTCCATGAATAGCGATTTGTAGAACAATGCCATAAAACCAGCATGGAGTATTCAGAAATTTAATATGGCACGTAGTTTAAAGGTATAAATTGGACATACCATCATTTATTTACATGCCATGAAAAATATATGCCATGCTGAACAACCGTTACTTAAAAGCATGTGGTATTCAATTGAAATGGAAAGATGTTCTCATGTCTGCACTGAAGCTCAGTGGTAGTATACAAACACAGTTTAAGTCTTGGTATAGCGAAGAGGACTGGGACGGGAGGGCAAAATGTCTCTTAAATCCTGTTCTGTTGCTAGATAGATCCTGCAGGTTCATGTGGCTGAGGACAGGGCAGATACGGGGACAGATTGCTGGGGTCAGAAGAAGACTAAAATGAAATGAAGCCTAGGTTTGAGTGGAAAGCAGAGGAGCGTGTTCTTACTGAGAAACGGCGGCGTGCTTTCGGCTGCAGGGTTTTGCAGGGTTTGGGGTGTGCAGAGAGCCACGGGGGCTTCTCCTTTGCTCTTTGCACGCGATGCACAGAGCGGTCAGTGCTCGTACACCCCGTCCAGCAGCCGCCTGTCCAGTTTCTGGTTTAGTCTCCCGCTACAGTTCATGAATATCAAGAACGTTCTTCTTCTATCCACCCTACGGAGCCTTTGAATTTCCTTCAAAGCCTGGAAGGATGAGCGCAGGATGGTGTTTGTGTTGCTGGGGAAGATAAGGTGTTCAGAGATTGCGACCAGCAAGAGGCTTTTACCGCGTGCGCTGCCAGAGCTGGGCAGTGCTCAGATGCACAAAGCGATGTTTTCTGCAGACCGTCTCAAATCAAGGGACAGGGATGGGAGAGACAAGTACTGAGATACAAAACACGTTTTCTAGGTCCCTTGCTGTGTGCTTTGGCAGTCGAGATACAAAATACTCCTTTACTGACCTTTAAAAAAAAAGAACAAAACACTTTAGGTTTTTTTTCTCTGAATTTTGGGATCTCAAGTTTAAGCAGAGAAACAGCAAAAAATATTTTTAAGGGTAAGCTTTAAAAAAGAATGGGCCAATTTCAGAGCATCGTGGAGATTATAGCCCTTTCCATTTAATTTTGTTATGCTATTTAGAGTTCTTTTCGGTATTCATATATAAACAGGAGAGACACGACAAGTGTGTGGCCCAAAGAAGAATACTATTAGGTCTAAAAATGCGTATGCTGAACTAGCTTGCTTTTCTGTATATCTTTTGTGACCTCTTGTTTGACAGCTCTGCTTTGGGACCCTGGCACACAGTGTTATAACTGTCCCAACTTAGATTTCTCCAGCAAAGTCAACAAGAATTTCAGTGTGAATACCTGGGGGAGAATATTTTCTGGGCAGAAGTATCTGAAAGGAGCTCAAGTTTCGTTGGCTTGGTCTGTCTTACGAACTTTATCAAATCAAAGTCTTGACAGGTTTTTTTGAGTGAAGATGGAAAAACCCTTGCTGGAAGGCGGGAGGGCAGATAAAGGGGAACAGGAGGAGCAGGGCAGTTTGGATTTGGGTTTCGTGCTTATTACTGCATTTAGGCTGTTGAATGCGTTTAGCTTGTTTAATTACCACTACAAACAAAGTCATGAGATAATGATAGCATCCTTAGATGTTGATTAAGGAATAGCCTTTGTCAGATCTTTTAACGTAATGAGACAGTGACGTCGCAAATAGTCTGTTCACCAGTGGAAGAAAATCTGCACAGAATGTGGGTAGGAGGTGTCAGCGAGTCTGGTTATCCCTGCTACAGAAATTCCCAACGAACCCCTGGGGTTGATTCAGTGGTGATGTTACTCCGGCCCAGCCTGCGCTCCTGTTGCGGTTGGTTTGCTGGAACATTTCATTTGAGCTGTTCATGTCTTGTCCCTTTGCCTCCTTGGTTGTGCAGCTCCCTGTCATGCCAATAAACCAAGAAACAAGCCTTTCAACCCCAAGGTGATCCCAGCTGTTTGAACAGAGCAAGGATTTAAAATAATCTAAATAGCTTATTTTGTGCATGAGCATTAATGACTTGACATCCCCCCGCCAAAAAATAAAAAAGTGACAGAGGAGGGAAAAGACCTTGTAGTTCTACTAACAAATGCTAAATGCATTCAGTGTAGTCCTTGGAGTGAAACTTCTGACTCCCTCGGTTTGATAAAGAACTAAAAAACTATGACTGTAATTCTGTATTGCACACTTCGTTGGCATTAGAATTTAATGTGTATTTGGTCTATTTTTGCACCTGTGAACCACAAAGTATGTTGTTGAGATGGATATGAAAGAACCTCTGTATTTCTCCACAGCAGACCGTTTCTTTCAGTAATTCTTATGAAGCGGTCAACAAGGACGTATCGTTTTTAGAGAGCAAGTTTCAATTCTTTCTTTTAATTCTGAATTTATTTTTGCATTGTTTTAGTCACTTTAAAAACAAAGAAAACAAGCTGCGTGCAGCACACACAGTTATCAGAGATGTATCAAAGTACTTTGTGCCTGTGGTATATTTTTTTCCTGAACATTTTTCTCATACCACATGCCTGTCCTTGTACAATGAAATGTAGTTCAGGAACTGTATTGTTTAAAACAAGTCCTTCTTGAAGCAGAATATTTATCTTGCGAGCTGGCAAAAACCTGCTTCTTACCCTGTTGTATCTTGAATTACAGAGCTGTTGTTTTTCAGAGCAAGAAGCTCTAAAAAGTGCCAGCAGATGAATTGTTTCAGGTGATTGTTAATGGATGGGGCAGTAGGAGCAAGCAGCCAGGGCTTAGGACTGGTTTTAGTCGCCAGCTCTGCCAGGCCTGGCCCACTGCGGGGACTCAGCACATCCCGGCTTCTCTCTGCGCTGCAGCTTTTGCGGTTCCTGCGGTGTCAGAAATTATATTGTTCTTGCTTGAAAAATACTGTTTAAAAACCAAGCATTGCTAATCGCACTTGGAACGTTCAGAGCAATACGAATGGCTATTTATTATGTTCTGACAGCTGTGACCCAGATGTTTTAAGCTCTTAATGATACTTAGGTGAAGACCGTGCTCTGCTTATCATTACAAACAGCACCTGTATTGGAAGTCTTAGCGGTAAGGTCAGTATAGAAATGAGCACAAAAATTTCCTTTTTTTCCTCTGCAGCTAAAGGCAGGAGGACATGGTAATTTTAATCTTTGTACACCTGTCCTGCAGATATTTAACTTGGTCGGCAGGCTTGTTCATGCAAGAAGAGGGTTGGATTATATCAACTCCTCTTCTGTCCTGTCCCAGTTGCTTTCCTCTCCCTCGCTGTGTTCTCGTGCCCCGATATTTTATTCATTGTGTGTCAATCTACCAAGCATTTCCAGGAGTCAATGGCAATTTAAAGCCTCAAGCAGAAAGCTGAGTTGTAATTAATAAACTGTTTCAACCCCGCTGTTCACCAGTAAAATCCATGAAGTCCTACTAATGACAATTACGTAGGTGAAGGGAGGAAGGAAAAAGGCAAAACCCCTTCTTGAACTACATGTAGCCAGCTTTATAGTTTCAGTAAATCAAGAAAATTGGGTTTTGATATTGACATTTAGTGTGCTTAGTAATTCTTGACTAGAAATTACAAGGAACAGTTACCTGTAGGCTAATGTTAAGTTCTCTAATTTATTATTAGTAGTGAGTATTTTTATTTAAATTTTTCATGTTGAACACCTGAGAACATATTGCAATAAGGATTAAATTACAGCAGCTTTCTGTGCTGGCTTTCTTGGCGTTCCCCTTTCATTCTGGCTGGACGTGTCCCTTTAAGTGAAGTGGTTCAACTCGGTGTCTTTTAAAATACTAGTTAGTGTTTCTTCTTTTC
This sequence comes from Caloenas nicobarica, assembly GCF_036013445.1. Lineage (NCBI taxonomy): Eukaryota > Metazoa > Chordata > Aves > Columbiformes > Columbidae > Caloenas > Caloenas nicobarica. The sequence goes on along the minus strand of NC_088251.1, from coordinate 38,067,419 downwards.
AGATATCGATGTGGGGATTCCCTTCCTAATCTTTGGTTTCAGTTTTGGAATCGTATGTTGGTGCCGGGGACTTTTCAGACAGGTCAGAGTCAGAGGTTCTTACTTGGAGGCTCCTTCTTGTTTCAGCTCAATGAAATCCAAGATTTCAGTCGGTGGTTTTCACTCAGGAGCTTTATTTTACAAAATGAGCAGACCTTTAGCTGCCTTTTTTTTTTTTCCTCTATTGACCTCACTTGCTATGTTTGTAAAATATGTGAATAGGCATAAACTGTGGTCATTAACTGCAAAGCGTAGACAACGCATCAAAAGAGCTCATTATTTGGTGCTTTATTGTGTATTCTACCACACTAAAAAACCATCATTGCTTCATTTCACATACGTCTGGCTCTTACTGAGACGAAAGTCTGGGCCTGCACTCAGTATGGATGAAGGAAATGGTGAGAAAGTTGTATCCACCAAACTCGTCCTCTAAGAAAAATCCTAAGTGCGTTCTTTGATATTTTAATTTCACATATAAACCAGGGCTTATGCACTTCCGTGCCCAGTCCAGCTCAAATGTCGCTCACTGCTAATGAACTCTTTTATTTTGGTAAACAGATTGCTGCTGATGAGATTATTTAATTTTACCTGCATAAAGTTCCGGTTTTTAGTTAGGTAAAAAGACATCAAAGAGGCACGATACAGAGTTTTCCTTCCTCGGAGAATAAATACCAACTTTCTCTTTGAAGCCAGAAGCAAAGCGAGAGGGTCTGCAGCTGATTTGAGAAATAGGAAATACAGGTATCCTGCAGGAAAGGGAAATGAGCATTTGGGCATTGGCAGGTACAGATTTTTTTTTTAAATACTTGCATTTCCCGTTCCTGTGCCCAAGTCCATCTGATGTGAGCCAGTTTTATTCACCCAGGGTCTTCAGCTAATGGATTTCTGTGTTGGCATTGCAAAGGGAATTCAAGCAGAACGAGTAAAGATGGGAGCCATTCTAACACATCGTTTTGAACATACAGAGAGAGAAACTAGTGTCCAAAATAGAGCCTAAGACTTCTAAAAATAGGTTGAGAAGTGCTCGAGCAACCTCTCCCTTGGACACCAAAGAAAAGGATGTATCAGGAAGATCTTTCTTCCTCCACCTTTGAGTGACTCTCTGTTTTGTGCTGGCTTGGTGAAGATTCTCTAGTGACGCTTTCCCGCTTTACCTTAATAATAAAATTAATCCCAAACTCTCCACATGTAGAAGAGAAATATAAACTCTGCCTTTTTTTTTTCCATTAGCTGTTAGCCCTGAGATTGCACTGGCCACATTATTGTCACAGTGGTTTTTGTATTACTTAGTGCCATGGTGGGTTTTGTGCTGCAATTTTTGCCTCGAATTCTCTAATCCTCCCCTCCTTTTCGCCTACCTGAGGTTACCAGTTATTTGAATTAAAAAAAAAAAATACAGCTGCAGGCTTGTTGACGGCATGTGAAGTATTTTGGGGCTTGTTACGGGTGTTTTTTACCTTCCCAGGCTTAAGAGTCAATATCTGCTATTTCTCTCAAAAAACAGAGATTTGGAAAAAAACCCCTCGGGCTTCCCTTCCAGCAGCTTTTGTGGAGCTGCCACATCCAGTTTTGAACTTCTGACCCCTCAAAAGCAAATAATTACAGTATTCAGGTTTCTTTTTTAGATTAATAAATCGTTTGGGGTATCAGATGGAAGGGTTAATTTATGTAATTCTGTTTTAATTTAAAAAAAAAGTATCGCTTCAGCAAATCACGGTTTATAGCAGTGCCGCAATTATGTTCAGACAGGGGTATACTTTTGTATTCTGCTTATAGGAAGGTGTTTAATCACAAAATCTTACCCTGTGGTTGTATTAAAAGGGCTTAATTTGTATTTTGTAAGCAGAACACCTAATTTATTCTGTGCCGAACTTCCACTATTTCACAAAAATAAAAGAGCAAATGCTCCTTGCACAGCTTAGACCTTGGCAGAAAGTGGAAGGGCACATGTACCGGGGGACTGTTCTAGACAGCCTGTGACCCTTGATTTTGCTTTTAAATAACTTTTTCATTTTATTTATATGATATTTTATTTATTTGTCCGGTGCCTGTAGTTTTCCACTAGATATATAGAGGGCTATGCAATTGGTTGTTGGTTTTGTTCCACAGTCTTCTAAATGTAAGATGACGTACGTCAGAAATGACAAAGTTCTGAAGAGCAGGCGCTGCTCTAAGGAAGTTTTCAAACTGCATTTCAAGAGATTAAATCAAGTGCACAGAGAGCAGGTAAGAAATACAGGCATGTGAGGAAGAAAGACAAATATAAAAGCGTTGTATTCATTGTAATGGAGACGAGTTACTACAGGTTTGATTCCTGACCTACAAATATGCATTTTGGGGGAAGACGAAAAGCTGAATGAGGTGTAGTCATGTCTCTAGAAATGGAAGAAGTTCAAGCAAGAAAACAGGAAATCGTGTAAGAAGAAAATACATTTTGAAGTAGTTGATTAAAATCTAGCTAGAAGGCAGTGGAAGGGCGACGGGTTTTGATGGGCAGCGGAGTCCCAACCCATTAATACTCGTTCGAAGAGCTCCATCCTGCTGGTCTCCAAAGAACGGGGTCGGCCCTTGGCCCCAGCGCGATGTCAGGTCCTCTTGGCTTTTCTCAATTATCAGGGAAACTGAGAAAGCAGAGGTGGGTAAAGGAGATAAAGCAGGATTTGACATGGAAAAACATCTTTGTGTCCTGAAGGGAAAGCACAACGTGGTGAAAGGTGATTGAAGTGTTTGACCAAGAGCAGGGAAACGTTCAAGGGGTAACGGGGAATGCAGCGACACGTGATAGCACAAGTGGTCGAATTGTGATATCAGAATTTAGCTGCCTTTTCACTGTATGTCTACTTTAATGAGAAAAAACAAAGTTAGGTGAACAGATATGGTTTGCAGCATGAAGATGAGTCTCTGGAAGCAACGGCCACCAGCAGGGAAGGAAGGAGAGCGGAGTTTGGGAATTGTGGAGGTGTGACACGCTGCTGTGGGCTGGAGAGGGAGGACAAAGGACGCGAGAGTTTGTGTCTCCAAGACGCAAAACGGTTGTTAAAAGACAGACACAGAGGGCAGGACTAACAGTTTTCAGTGCCTGTGGATTCCCACAGGGATCTTGTGCTCCTCTGAAGTTTGTTGTCTGCTCGATCTTCGAGGATATTGATCGCGGAAGAAATTTTTGGTCGTGGGCATCTGCGTGAGGAAACAGGGAATGCTGTGGTATCGAGGTAAAACAGTGAACTGCTGCTGCCCTGGAATTACGCAAGGATTAAGGTGGGTGCTTTTGTTTTAGCTAGGAGTTACGGCTAGGTGTCCTTTGACGGTCAGGAAAGTAAAACTAAACGTTGGGCTTACTGGAAAAAAAAAGTAGCATAATGGCTGTCAGATATGCGCGTGGTGCTGTTGTGGTCACTTAAAGGGAGTTACTGAAGGCCCGTTGAAGGTAGAGAGCAATGGCAATGAGGATGGACGGAAACGTGGAAGGGCTTACAAAGAACGACAGCAGGGGCTGATGCCCTTGAGTCTGGAAAAGTGAAAACTGGATCCTGTATGACAGAGAAGCATAAAATCTTGAATACAAGAGTCAGGGAGCACGCAGTGAATCTGGATGGGTCAAAATAAATGAGATAAAGTCCTTCCTCCAACATGTATAGTTATTGTGCCAGAGCTCCTTGCCATTGTTTGCTCTTTCCCTTGAAAGGAGCCATCCAGGTTGGACTTCAGAAAGTGCCTGGATGGTGCCATGAAGGGAATATCCATCACCGACCAGTAACCGTGAGAATATAACCTCAGCCTCTGCGAGTCTTGCTAGCAAGTTGCTGGAGATGATTCCCGGGAGGACCCACGACGTGCTTTGCTGTTCTCACTCCCTTGCCCAGGCTGTGGGTGGCCGGGCAGAGCTCTCCCGAGCTGCCGCGGCGGTTCCTGCACTGAGGTGTTCATAGAGCTATTACTGCAAATAAACGTAGGATATACAAGTTTGGAATCTTTACCAAGCATCTTCAAGCCATAGCTTAAATTCATCTTTTGTGTTGCAGGGCAACAAACATGTTGTTAGCACTAGAATCTATAAGGCGATTGCAATTTGACAAATGGATTTGCTCAGTAGAAGATTGGGATTAGCGCAAGGAATGATTCAATACAGAAACTCAAAGCTTGACGCCTGTACAGTGTGATAGGTGAGAAAGCTGTTACACTGGTTAGAAATTCATTTTGGAAAGTATCAAGGACTGAACATAGTGAAGTAACGCAAGATGAAAAGTACAGTAATGAAAAGATGTGGGACTTCTTTCGATTAAACTGGGACATACCTAGCGGTGGTAGGACACCATCTCACCAGGGATGCCTCTGGCTGCTCCGCTGGTTGAATGACCTCCTATCATGCCTAGTTTCAAAGTAACGTAAATGTTCTGTCGGTACTTAATTGACAGAGGTACAAATAGAAAGTAACAGCGGGAGCATGATGAAAAGGAGTTGGATAACCCGAGCTTTTGGGCCAAGTTCCTGATGGTCTGCGTAGGAAGATTTAATTAGCTGCCTCACTACTTGGAGGAAATCGCGTGGAGATGACAAGGACCGGGGTAAGATGAGGAAACCGCCGGTGTGAGGGTGAAGAGGTGAACTGGAGTCAGGGGAGGAAATACATACACTCAGCTTGGGAGGGGAAAATACTACGAAAAATTCTTCACACGGAAGACTAAACGCTGGAGGAGAGGATGGGGATTCGTGTGCCGTGTGGTAGGTGATTGATACTGCTTGACTCTGTAAAGACTTCAGGTCTCTACCGACTGAATGAAGTTTTTCGCGTTTGTCATTTCTAACGTACCCATATCACACTTTGGATCTTTGGCCCTTTCAGCACTTTGTGATTAAGAAATACCAATGGTTGCTCTAGGGGAGGTCAATGAGTGTATGATGAGTAGTTTAGCCAGGAAGATTCACCTCTTGTCAACTGACCTCAGTCTGAGAGTCACCTCGTTGGGATACGTGGCTGGAGAGCAAATACAGCTGGTGTAGGACCAGCCTAAGGGCAGAGAGCATGGCCAATCTATGCATCAAAATACTCCACCACTTAAGCAGCTCTACATTTAACTAAGCCTGGCCACTTACAAGCAGGGTAAGGGTTATAAAAAAGCAAAAAATTAAAAGAAAAAAGAAAAGGGTTAGTCTGCTTTCATAAGCTCTCACAGGAAAGTGCAGAACAGCAAAACGTTATTTACCCAAAGTGTTCAATAGCACGAGAGTATTCCTTGTTTTGTTCGAATAATCTGAACTTTTATGTTTACGATGTAAGTGACCTTAATATATAAGCACAAAGAAAAAAGCTTTCTGAATAGTAGTAACATATAGCCTTTTTATATAAAACAAAGATGGAACGAAAGGTTAGATTTGCTTCCAGAAAAAGTTAAGTTCTGCAGTGTAGGTTTAAATTCTAGATACCCCTGCTCTGAATGTTTCAATCCCCACTGCTTGCACAGGGCTGCTGCTGTCACTGCTCTGGCCAGGATTTATGGAGAATAGGGCATTACATGACAGAATGAAAAAGGAATGTATATATATATATAAACCCTCTGTATCTAAGTAGTTTTCTAATGTTAATTTTACTTTATGAAAAGAAAATAATTTAATGCGTAGTTTCTAAGCTACTGCTTTCAGTCATTGAGATCTTTATAATGGTGAGAACTTCTCCTTGTATAGCATTTTGGATAATTATGAAAAAAGAGATGTCAGTTGTTCCTTTTATCTAATTTCTATGCGGATAAGCAGGAGAACTGTGAATAAATAGAACTGGAAACATGTAGTGAGGCAGGACTAAATTAGAAATGGGAGATCCCAAGAGTGAAAGCGTCCTTTCAATAGAACCTGCCCGTTGGTTGAGATTTTAGCCCTTGTTACTTAAATTTGGTCATGTAAACCTCAGCTACTTGACAGCGGGTTGAAAAGAAGCTTTTAATCCATCTTTATTTATTATTTGTGCTCATACGTTGTCTGTCAAAAAACCGTGAATTCATTACTAAGAAGAAACATCCTGCAAACACACAAAGGTTTCTTCTGCTTTTTAATGAACTAAACTGTTGGCCTAAATGCATTATTTTTACTCTCTCCCTAATATTCTCGAATACAAATTCTAGACTGAAGAGTCTGGACTTCCCAAGGTTTTTCGATAGCGCTCGTACAGTCCACTAAAAGCATTGTAAATCATCCGAACGCAGGTTTGCTTCCCTGTATTGCACATCTGCTGACCACATATCTTCTGAGAACGAAGGCATCTCTTTTTCTATAAATGTAATGGTGTCAGTGATTAATATTGTTTCTCTCAGATATTCAGAATAAATGAAGGGTGAGCTCCCTGTTATCTGAAGAGAAACAAGAACTCCACTAAATATGTGTAAAAATAGAAAAATGTAAGGGTGCATTTAGTGATGTAATAAAAAGGAACAATTTAATAAAAAGGAACAACTTTTCGTGGCAAGTTGTTAGAAACAGCCCTCAATTTAAAGTCTTGCAGATGGCATGGATATAATTTGAAGGCATCACTTGAGATGCTCTGAACATTCTAACTAGCAAAAGGGATATGAGAAAATCCCAAAAGCATCTTTCCTGGCCAGGAGCAGGGAATGAAGAGCTGGTAGAAATACAAGAGGTCTTCAGAAAGCTGAGGCTGTGTCCAAGCCAAGAAAACAGAAAAGATCAATACCTGGCGGATTAAACAGTAAGACACGCCAAGGAAGAATGGGAGGAACGCGGGGGCTAATAAATTCTCCGGCAGGCACACCAGGTGGAAAACGCTGCCCACAGAGCTCGTAAGATGAGGAAGGGAGGTGTAAAAGGAATAGTCAGGAGGAAATGAGGCCAGGATAGGAAACCCGAATGAGTATTTTGCGTCTGTATCACTATGGAGAAGTTTGAGCAGGTTGCCAAGCTCGGTTTTTGAAGGCGAGTCCTTCCTTGCAACCGGGTTGCAGTTCCCTGGAGCTGTCACCACGCGTGGGGACACAGAAACGTGGCTCAGGTTCAAAAAGCACTGGGCGAGGTTCCTCAGCAAAGGCTCCTAGAGAAACAGCTGCTATGAGATAAGAGGGGGAAGGTCTTCCTATCGATAAATGATAGGAATTTGGCAGCTGTCGCCTTTCTCAAATACCTTCTGGAAAACCAGCTTAATCTCCATGTCTAAGTAGGTGTTGCTGGCTCAGCTCGGGAGAACTGCGGGGCACAGGCAGCTGGTTTGCACCTTCTGATTGCCTTTTAGCCAAATCAGTCTTATTTGGCTTTCTAGAGGATGCCGTTTCTGAATTCTCTCTCCTTATTTGGGTTTATGTACTTAGCAATAGGTTGCCTGCAAGCTGTTAGTATATCCAGAAGTGCTGGATGTTTTTACTGCACATGAATATGTTAATAACGTAGCACCAGGCAATCTGCTTGCTAATTGCTCCTGTTATGACTCTGCCACTGTTAATTCTTAAATACTTACTGCAAAAGGTAAAAAAAAGAAATGTATGAGAACTCCTGCATGCATGGAAAAAAACGCAGAATATTTTATTTACTTACACTGTAGTGTTTGCTTTAGGATACATTACTGGGAAGTGTTTTGAAAACGAGAATGACAGGCAGTAAGCATTAATGTACACCGCAGCTGGTATTTTTAAAATATGGTGAAAATTGGGGGGATTTTTAAAAAATTAAGTTACACTTTATACTAACTTCTGCATAGGTTTCATGCGTACGTAAGTGCGAAGACAGATCTCTTTATCCCACCCTTAAACTCTCCACATGGCTTGAAAACATTTGTAAATGTTTTAAAAATAGTATAAGTGTGAAAGCTAGCACCAAGAGTCAGAGTTTTCCATCCATACATAAATCACAACGCACCCATTTTATCGTAATAAATGTAGTACTTAGCATTCAACTCCAGATCTTGGGTTTCAGTAGGAAAGGGAGTATTTGGAGCCTGAGATCTGACAGCGTCGGGCTGCCGTGATTTTTAGCCGTACCCATTGCGGGCGATGGAGCGGCGTGAAAGCAAGCCTGGTTGGGATGGGATCACTCAGGGCTCACGTCAACTTGGTGGGTTTTACCTCGGCTTCTTGCGTTGCCTCATTTTACAGTGTTTGCTTTCTGGATGTGCTTTCTGCCCCTCTCCAGCTCACAGCTGTACCTTGCCATCTCTTCGGTTTTGCAAGTAGCACAAAACGCGTGTTACAAACAATGCGGATTTAACCCGCTGGCAGCAGACGCTGTCGCCCAGAAATAACAAATATGAGTCAGGGAAATGTTCTATTTTTTAGCTCAGTTCATTACAAAAGCTCCATCATCTTTTATGGCCATGTGAACCTCTAGTTATATTTGCTTTTATAAATGCCTGAAAAATGCATTTAGGTCTGACATTTGCCATCTTAAGGTACCTAGAGGTGTTTGGATAAAAGGGTCTGGAAGCAACTTGGTTTACAAAGATGCTGGTCATCTTCATGCTTACGCATTCGCATTAGCTTCTCATTTTCATGTCGCAGGCTACAAGAGCATCCCGGGCTGACTCACGGGCCTCTCGTTGTTCTCATGGCTGTCCTGAACTTCCCCGGTGATTGCCCAAGATAATTTTCTCCTGCTCACTTAATTACAGTGCGTTTCATGTTCGCCATTGAAAACCAGGGAACGATACGTGTTTGTGTCTTGGTGGAATAGCATTAACTTTCGTCTTGTGTTTTGAGACAGTGGCCGTGGATGCAGTTTGCGAGATAGAACATAGATAGTGCCAAGGTCTCGTTAATAGAAATCTAACCATTAACTTCAGTAATGTATACTAGAGGTTGCCAAATGGCAGCTCTTTGTTAGCACACAGATTTGCACCATTAAGCGTCCGTATGGTCGTTAATTGGAAAGATGGAGGATCTACCTGGATCTGAGGAGGAAAAAACCCCACTGAGTTGGCCACGAGGACAGTCAGGCTGTGGATGTCCATCCTTGGAAGCTTTGAGAGTTGTCTGAAGCTTGATAAGGAGGTAAAAGCCAGGAATTAATAAAATGCTCTTTCAGTATTTTTCTTTTCATCCCAGCATACAGTATTTCAATCAACGTCCATTTCAATGGACGTTTGGCTCTGCTCTGCAGGGATTTTTCTTTTGTTCCCCTAGTTTGTTTAGTTGTGTTTCTAAACTGCCTTTTGGGACACCTCACCTTCAGCTCTGCACCAATAATAATACTATATTAGAGGCCCACTTTGGGCTGAATTTTTTTAGATACTGAACTCGCGTCATGTTGTGAAAGGGAGTTGGATGTTTTTAGAGCTGGGGTTTTCTGTGGTGCTTTTTGGGGTGAATCTCGGCTGCGTTCCCTTAAAATGAGACAAGTGGATTAGAGGAACGCAACATAGAGGACTATATGTTTGGGCAATTCATTGAGATAATCAAGTAAAAGTTTATTTGCCTTAAATGCAAGGGCTACAGAAATGGTATTTTGCAGTATTTCCTCAATCACAGAAGTGTTTCTTCCACAAACTGAACCTGATTTATTAATTTTCTTACCACGCTATGAAGTTGATTATTTTTCCCAGGTATCTGAGGGAAAACTTCTTCGCAAATCTCGGATGGAGATTTCCTTTAAATGAGCACTTTATCTGTCATAGAGAGAAATGTGTGAAGCAAACACAGTTTTGTAGTTTGTCTTGTATCGTTCCAAGTTTTTGCATTTTGAATTATTCGTAAAGCTACAGAAATACCCTCAATACCAGGGAACACAAACAAATGCTATTAAATATCCAAGGCAATTAAATCAATTTACCTACTCTGCATGTTGTGGTACTTGTAACAATCATAAGTAAAGAGGTTTACTTGTGAAAATCCCGAGTTAATGTTACTGAGAGCACTACAGCAAAAAGGGCTCTAATTGTTTTAGTAAAAAGTGAGAAACCAGTTTCAGGTATTCTAAATACATTTCTAGTTTCTCGTAGATAGGAATAAAACCTTAGCATAAAGTAAGGTTTTTATAGTTGTTCTTACATAAAACCTTCTTTTTTTGTCGATGCAGGGGGTTGATTTAGAAATTATTCCATAGACAACAGTAGCATCCTTCCTCCTCAGCAGCTTTCAATAATGTTAAAGACATTGAAAACTCTTGAGACGGTAAGATACAGATTCTGGTTTTACTGAGTGTTTTACCAAGACACAGCTAAGTGAAAATTGCTGATGGTTATAATTCACAGTGTGAACTGGAAGCACTAGGTATTAATATATTTAGAAAACTGGTTTTTCTGCCAAGAATAAATTTGTTTTATGTAAAAATAATGCCCCTCCTGAGACTGTAGCATTGCTTATGGAAAAATTCCTTATTTTCTCATTTGCCTTTATTTAATTAGGCAAATATAAAAGTAGGGGTTTAGTAACTTATTGCGAATGAAGTCAGGAAGAGTAAACCTAAATTAACATTGCACAAAAACGTTGCAGGGGTTTTTTTTCTCTCTCTAGATCTCTTTAAATCTTAAAATACATGCATGCCTACATACTTCAAAATTCTTGGTGAATTTAGCTGTGAATCACTTTGTAAATTATTCAGGCTGCATAACAAATTCAAGACTAAAATCAAGCTGAATTCACAATCTGTGCTGCCCTTGAAGTGCATGTAACCAACACAGTCTGAACTTTAAGTGTGTAATCCATTTACGTATATATCAATTACCCTTTAGTAGTTAATTATCAAGTTATCCAGTTAGGGAAGCGATCACATATGTTACCGTTTTTCACAGCCATCAAATATTTTAGACCATCTTTTAGCAGATATTTGACCTAAGAGCTTATTTTCATTAATTACTAAAAAAAAAAAAAAAAAAAGGCAGATTCTTTGCATATTTATGAAAATACAGACATAAGGAAATCCATGTTCATTTTCAGAAATGAAAGCAGATTTTCTTAACTTCGGAGCATTTTCAGCATTCAGTCTGCTGGCGTTTTTCTGCTGCAGGACGGGCGAAGGGCCTCGGTTCTCTCCCTGCCTTTGGCTTTTTGAGCGTCTGCGATAAACCACAGGAGCCCCGTTCTGTGCAGAACGTGGGGTGTCCGTCCGTCCTGCAGGAATCAGCGGCTGTGAAACTCAGAACTCTGCAAGGAAATACAATATTTTAGCCCTTAGTTAAGGTAAGAGCATCAGCTGAAGGTGATGGACAACACGAAGGTGCTCATGTCGCGTATAGATTTTTAAGGCCGTGTGAAAAAACCCCAGCGGTAGCGAAACATTTGCAGAGTTTCTTGCAAAGTGTCTCCTTGGGCCTGTCAGAAAGCCTGGGGAATTAAAAGCTCTGGTTTTTGTTTTCTGCAGACAGGTACTAAGAGCTAATAATAGCTATTAAAGTATCCTCTTCCTTCTCTTTCATTAGAAGAAGATTGAGGCCAGGCTTAGATCAGTTAGCAGGAGGCATTAGCAAATGAGTTGGTGCAGAAAGTCCATGCACAAGGTTTTTGTGGCTGTGATGTCCTGCAGCAGTTTCAGGGTTGTGTTGTGCAAAGGGCAGATATTCTAAAAGGCAGACGGAGCTTCTTTGTACAAGAAACGCTTCAGTAATCCGTACCGCGTACATGGGGGTTTTTTTAGTATGTTTTAGAATCAGTGCTGAAGTTCCTAAAGCCTTTTATGTTGAAAAGCTCTGGAATTCTGGACGAAGGGGCAGGACTGGTACAGAGGCTGCTGCCCTAAAAGTGAAGGTCAGAAGAAGCCGAGCCGCCTGCTGCAGAGCTGGGGTTTGGCCGGAGAGATGAAGAAAGCCGGCGATGTATTCAGGGCTCCTGCGCGCACAAGGGTCCGCGTGCTTTTTTGGCTGTTCACTCAAGGTACAGGGAAGGTACTTAGGTTGTAAGTATATAGAAGGCATAAACAGCTACATAGTTTGTCTCTCCTTTTTATCTTCTGAGTCTTCGCAAGGTTTTCAAGAAAGGAGCAATGCTTATAAATCAGAAAACCATCTATTTCTATTTGAGGGTAAAATATCTCTTGGAATCTGGACTCTGTATTAACATTCGTGACGTCGATTTGTCAGGCATTTATACGAATGAGATTTTGAAAGCCTTTCTTTCAAGCCTTCCTGAAAACCTCCCAGTTAACCCATCCTGGCCCCAGCTTATCCCCGGCCTAAGGCTTGGCTTATTTGATGCTGTAGCTGGTCCTAAAAGCTGGGGCGCCCTTGCCCATCTCCCGGACCCCTGGGAGGTAAAGCCGAAGGATCTCTGAAACAGAGACACTCTATGGGAGGTGGTCAGCAACGGGCATTAATTTTCTCTAGGCCATGTAGCTTTCCTCAAAAGAGCGAGCATTTAGTGGCTGTAGGGAAATAAAATTCCGCAGTTAAAATGCTGTCTTAGTAAACCTTGGGCAGCCACAGAGCCACTCGTGGCCTTTCCTCCAGTCCTCGGGGAGTTGTCAGGGTGCCTTTCTTTTGGAGACCGTCTCTGTCTTCCCCGTTCTTAAGCATTTTCCTTTCTCGTGTTTATTTAATCCCAGAATAGAGATGTCGTTATTGCTCCGTGGATGTTGCTGTCATTGTATCCCGAAAACCACCTGCCCCCCAGCTCCTGTCTGTGCCAGCTTGTATGATCACGTATAACCGTACCCGAGGGCTCAGCCCAAGACAGGGCAGTGACTCATTCTTTCCTCTTATAAATAGCATCCCGAAAGCTGAACAGGGGAAGGAAACAATGAACGTAAGTGTTGCAAAATGCTCTCATTCTTCACAAGTTAATTTTAGAGGAGCATTTGTTCATGGTTTAAAAAGTCCTCCGTCCTCATTATTAGTATTGTTATTATTGCTACGGCTATTTTTACACAGTGCCTTAGATTTACAAATGTCATTTGTGGACCCAGTGAAAAGATGTAGATTGAAAGTTAATGTCCATGAAAGGGTTGTTTTGAGATCCCTACATGGGGATGGCGCGTTTCTTTGCAAACACAAAGGATTTCTTGGGAGGTTCCTTTTTTATTTTTCTTTTTTCTTTGGTTTTTTTCTCTCTTCTCCTTCTCTCTTCTCCTTCTCTCTTCTCCTTCTCTCTTCTCCTTCTCTCTTCTCCTTCTCTCTTCTCCTTCTCTCTTCTCCTTCTCTCTTCTCCTTCTCTCTTCTCCTTCTCTCTTCTCCTTCTCTCTTCTCCTTCTCTCTTCTCCTTCTCTCTTCTCCTTCTCTCTTCTCCTTCTCTCTTCTCCCTCTTCCTTTTGATGGCAACGAGGAATGGGGAGAGCACCAACTTATTTGTGCATGGGATTTCATAAACCAATTCCTGTTGCACGTTAGGATGTAAAAACGTGCATTTCTGCAGCCTTTCAGCTGGTCTTCCAGCAAAGCGGAGGAGTCAAGGTGAGAGTTTTGGCCACGTCTCAGGGTACACACAGGTACACCCCAGGCTCAAGGGTTTACTCTTTTCCAGCCCTAGTGAGCTTTCTGTGCCCTGGTTTTGATCTCTTTTTACTTCACTGGATACCATTTTGGTCTGTTTTGATCACTGTTACTCTGGGTGCCACCATGGCAGAGGGAATGCCCGGGGAGGAACAGCTGCCTTTGCCATGACATACTCTGCAATGGAATGAATGTGGCACTCCCTAGAGAAAAAGAAAACTGGTTGTTGTGATCCAGTGTAGCAGCTCAGAGTAGCACGTAGCAGAATGTTCTGCTGTATTCAAAATTATATCTTGATCTTAGGTGTGCTGTACTACTCCAGTGCTTATGATCCTGAAAATTTTCTTCATGATAGAAATTTTTCATTACTCACCTTCATTTGAAGGTGAATTTAGGTGGAGATGGGATTGTGGTTGTTTGGGTTTTTTTTTAATTACCAGAATAGTTTATCTCCGCAGTATAAATAAATCTCCTTAGGCAAAACCAGCTAGAGTCTAACACGTCGCTTCTTTGCAAAGAAAAGATTGGTATATTATTAATGTTGTGAGGTGGTTGTTGTTGTTGTTAAAGAGATGAAAATATTTCTCCTTTCTCCCTTACAAAAAGTGTGTGGATATTTAGAAACGAGAGCTTCTATCACGAACAGATCTATGTTCATACTTTCTTGATTATAAGCATGACTTCTTATTTGTATCAAGTTATACTCTGCAGAATCTTCACTTCCTATTATAATGATTTAAAATTAGTAGTGCTTAATTATACTGAGTGTAAATGTTGGATATCCAACTTGCCTGAATCATAAAATGAAGAGCTATTCTCGCTTGAATAGAATAATTAGGTATAGATCACAGAATGATCTCAGATGAGAAAATTCACTTGGACACTCATGCTTCTCTTTGACAATTAAATGATTCAAAAAGGTAGATGTGATAGTCAAAGGGGTGTGAAGTAAAGAATGGGGTTTAACATGTTGACTTTGTGTCAAAATGGTGTTTGCTTCTGAACGTCTAAGTATAGAGTATTTGTTTCCAGATAACGATAATTCAGTGCAATACAAACAAAATCTCAATTTTTCTTCATTAATGAACTGCTGTCTCATTATATGAAGATTGGTAACAATCTGAAATTTGAGATCGGTTATAATTATCAGCAAGAATGCAAAATAGTTCAAGTGTTTCATAGTTTGAGTTTATTGAATATGATTTGTCATTATTCTTAATCTGGTACCAGCCACAACGTGTCATAGATGAGCAGAGCGGCAGAAAAATGTGCAGGATCATCTATTATAAGTGCTTATGTACCCGAGCTGGTTTTACTGTTCTGTTTGATGTTGACCTGCTAATGTCATGGCCATTATCGATACAACCAAGTCTAGCAAGTGCATCACTAGCCCTGGGCTAACTCCAGTCCAGGATTTTTACTGGATTTACCTGGCAGAGCGGGAGGTACTGGGGGCCATAGGCCTTCCTCTGTGTATCCTTAGCAAATAAATTCCTGGTTTCTGCAAGAGCCCTGTTTGCAGCCCTGATTCAGTTGTGCCCAGGGCATAGGCTACTCGTGGTCGTTCCTTACTCTCCCTGTTTGGTGGTGGTGGCTTTTGGTGTTGTTTGGGTTTTGTTTGTGTGTTTTATTGGTTTTGGGGTTTTTGTTTTGTGTTTTTTGAGAAAAGGAGGCGGGACAGGAGACATCCGGAACCAGCTGCACGCTTGAACCTGGCATCCAACCCCAAGAGCGTCCTTTGTGCTGTTCAAGTAGCAAGATCAGATCATGGGCAGTGAAAAGCCTGGACGCCACCAAGTAGTAAAGGATGTACTGTACCTAAGTTCATTCACTCCAGGGTTGTTTTTCCTTTCCTCATAGGGCATTGCCCTGAGGTCCGTTTTTGGGCAGAATATTTACACCGAGGTAGACTGTGAGCATTACTTCTTCCATAGCAAATCCCATCTGATCCAGTCTGGGTCAGTCATGAGAGGGGAATGAGGTGAGACGTTGCTTCTAGGAGGAAACCCGGGTCTCCTACCCAGCAGTCACAGCATTCCAGGATGCGCTGTCTGTATCTGTTCCCCCAGAGTGCCAAAACACCAGGAATCCGCGCTGAGAAAAAAGGGATTGGGGATCCCTGACCCACAGATACGGGGCTGCTTCCAGACACCAGCACACTTGTGATGTGAGTTTAGGCTCTACAGATACTGCTCCCCAGCGGATATGAAACACAAGGTGGAGGTGCACCAAGAATGACATACCTGCGAACAGCATGCTCTGAAGGGCAGTCTGTGTTTGGTTTTAAGTGGGAAAATGTGGATGTAGAAAAGCCAACAGATGGCTGACAGCCAAGTTCGAAATTTTGTGTATTCTGGAAAAGCCGATTATTGCGTGATAGTATTTGGGAAGTAGAGTACGTGTAGACATACAAGGAGACAAACCACAGCAGGGTAGGGGTGTGTTCCTCTGGATTCAGGACGTGACTGCTGAGGCCTCAGCAGCTGAAGGAAGTGCTCTGAGAGCCCTCAAAAGAGTCAGCGAGGGGAAGAAGAGACATGGCAAGGGAGGAAGGGACAGCCAAGAGGATGACACAGAGAGGAGGATGGAGGGGAAGCAGAAGTGGATCGTCCAAGTCCATGAGGAGCAAATAGCACAACAGAGAAGGAGGTTCCCGGAGAGAATCACAGAATGTCAGGGGTTGGAAGGGATCTCGGAAGCTCATCCAGTGCAATCCCCCCGCCGGAGCAGGAACACCCAGATGAGGTTACACAGGAAGGTGTCCAGGCGGGTTGGAATGTCTGCAGAGAAGGAGACTCCACAACCTCCCTGGGCAGCCTGGGCCAGGCTCTGGCACCCTCACCATGAAGAAGTTTCTTCTCATGTTTAAGTGGAACCTCCTGTGTTCCAGTTTGCACCCACTGCCCCTTGTCCTATCATGGTTGTCACCCAGAAGAGCCTGGCTCCATCCTCCTGACACTCCCCCTTTCCATATTGAGCCCCATGAATGAGTCACCCCTCAGTCTCCTCTTCTCCAGCTCAGAGCCCCAGCTCCTCAGCCTTTCCTCACACGGGAGATGCTCCACTGCCTTCAGCATCTTCGTGGCTGCGCTGGACTCTCTCCAGCAGTTCCCTGTCCTGCTGGAACTGAGGGGCCCAGACCTGGACACGATATTCCAGATGTAAGAAGAGGAACTGGGAAGCTGGGGAATGGTGAGGGAGAAAAGTGGTGCATCATGGAGACTTGGAACTAGTTGAGGGATTGGTGCAGAGAATGGAGAAAAAAGAGTTAACAAGAAGGGAAAGTACCAGAAGAGTTGGAAAGAAAGGAGTTGTGGTGAATGGAGTTAAATCCAGCTGGTGGCCGGTCATGAGTGCTGTTCCTCAGGGCCCAATACAGGGGCCAGTTCTGTTTGATATCTTTAATCTCTCTATCAGTGATCTGGATGAGGGGATTGAGTGCACCCTCGGTAAGTTTGGAGATAACACCAAGTTGGGTGGGAGTGTTGATCTGCTGGAGGGTGGGAAGGCCGCTCAGCGCACAAAATGGTGGCCCCAGGGGCACCAAGATCATGTCACAACACAAAATGGCGGCCCCAAGGGCAGCAGAATCACCTCAGGGCTCAAAATGGCGGCCCCAGGGGTGGCAGGATCACCTCAGGGCAGGAAAGGCCTTGAGGGGCTGGAGTGAGGTGAGAGAAGAGAATGGAGCTGGGGAAGGGGCTGGAGCACAAGTGTGATGGGAGCGGCTGAGGGACCTGGGGGTTCAGCTGGAGAACAGGAGCTGAGGGGAGACCTTCTGATCTCTGAACTGCCTGAAAGGAGCTTGGAGCCAGGGGCGGTCGGGCTCTGCTCCCCAGGAACAAGCGCCAGGACTGGAGGAAACGGCCTCAAGTTGCGCCAGGGGAGGTTGAGGTTGGATCTGGGGAACAATTTCTTCCCCAAAGGGCTGTGGGGCATTGGAACAGGCTGCCCAGGGCAGTGCTGGAGTCACCATCCCTGGAGGGGTTGGACAGACAGACATGAGGTTCTCAGGGACACGGGGTAGTGCCAGGGCTGGGTTGTGGTTGGACTCGATGATCTTAAGTGTCTTTTCCAACTTGAACAATTCTTTGGTTCTCTGAGACAATGAGGATAAGAAAAGATTAAGCTTAAAGCAAGGAAGCTATTTTGATTAAGACAAATTTCTTGAGCGTAATTATCATTTCGAAGGGAGAGAGAAAAGGCATTGTTGAGATCTGGACCGTGTCTTGAACTGTATTCTCATGGTAGAATATAAACATGAGTTAAAAAGTATATCATGAGACCGTGTCTTCCATCTGTCCGCTTGCATTTGGTAATTACAGCAGGAGAGGGAAGGAGACGTTTGAAGAGAACGGTGTAGTGGTTCTGCAAGTAAATTTGTGGATTCGTACATCCAGTGACATGAGAGAAGGCAAAAATAAGGGCAAATGGGTGATGAAAATGAGCACTGCTGGTAGAACATCAGCAGAGGTTTCTTCCTCCCCTTTGTTGTCCAGTCCTCGAGGGCCTAACAAGGATATTTTTAAGCTATTTTCCTCTGTTAGTACAGCCCGTGTAATGGCTGCAGACTTTGGGGTTTCAGTCAGAAAATCACCAAAGCATAAGGAGAACCCGCTTTCCTCATCTGCCTTTGCTAGGCTCAGCATATACCTGCAGACAATGGGATGAAGAGCAACACCTGGAGATGGAAAGGGGATAAGGGAGTTATCTGCAAAGGATTTTAGACTAGAATGTTATTCATATTGGTCTTTTCTGTATAATATTAAAAAAAAAAATCTCAGGTCCATCCAAAATAATTTATCTTACTTTCTGTAAGACCTGAATCAACATAAAAATGAACTTGGGGAATACTTAAAGGTATTCTTAATCCACCTTTGTTCTTTTCGATATTCTTTAAATATGTTTCCATTAACTTTCGCAATACTGCACAGTGTTCCTCCTTCTAGAAGCTACTTGACCCTTGCTCAGTGTCTGTCACATAATAATGCATTGACATAGAACTGATTCTAAGAGGTGAAGGCATTGAGTGGTTCTAATCTTCCTTCCTCAACTGGATAAGAAATCTGAAGAAAAATGTTTTATATATACGCATCGTACGTTATTTCTACTGCACAATATATATCTAAACAATCACGAATTTTCAACAGTAAATAAATACAAGCTATGCAGAGCATTTGAAGAAGCAAATCCTGCCAATTCGAGAAGAAGAATCAGAAGAGCTGGGAATTCAGTGCTGTGTGATTTGCCACGGGCGCTGTGGAGGAGCAGGAATGCTGCGTCCTTTCTGCTTCTCTTGGCTCCCATCAATCCACTCCAGCCACGTGCACAATAAGCTTCTTGGCACTAGAAAGGTAATTATTTATTCCCTGCTCACTTATTTTTCGTGCCTCGGCATCATAAAAAATGGCAGTGCTGCCGTTGTGTTGGAGTGATGGCAAAGTCTCCTTTTTCCTTCAATCCTCGAGAGTCTAATGTTCGTAGAGACTCAGAATTGCAGAACTGTGAACTCCTGGTTATATTTTAAGACTCTCGTCCTAAATATCCACGCTCACCCAGAGAAGAAAAAGTAAAACACCGTGATCCAAAGGTGGAAGCAGAAGAGCGGCCTCCGAGTCAGGCCAGTTGGTGCTTTTTGGAAAGGCCGAGAAAAGTGCGTGGAAAGTCACTGTCGATCCAGAACTGAGAAGGGGAGGGTTTGGAGCCGAGTGGGTCATTCTGCTCTCCTGACGGGCTGTTCGCAGTTTGGGTCCGCGGGTCCGAGGTGGGCAAAGGAGCATTTATGTGCCGTTGCCTTTTGTTGGAAGCTCTCAGTGCTGATTTTAGTCTGTCTTCTGAGAGAGAAACAGGCTGGGAGAAGGGGAAGAACTGTAGCAGGTGAAGAAGTGGAGAAGGTGTGGACAAAGTCTAGAAGGGAGAGCTCAGGCTTCTGTGCAAGTAAGAGAAAGGATACCCCCGCCAAGCGATGCCCGTGGAATCTGGGAACAAGCCTTCGTCTAGAGGCATCAAGGAATCGGGGCAAACGCTCCTCTGAATGTAGGGAAAATCTTTATTTTGTGGTGAAGACCAAAAGAATGATGCAGATTTTCCGTCTCTGACCGTTGTTCGCGGAGTTTCAAAGCCTCGTGTTCAGAGTGAGCGCGCTCGGCGTTCCTTGGAGAGCAGCGGCAGGAGGACACCGGGGAGGGATTTGTGGTTGTGGGTTTGTTACTGACAACAACTAACCGCGTGGTGGTCGAGTTAATCGGGGCAAACGTGCGTGACGGTCGTAGTAGGCGGTCTGGGAACTAGTTCACAGTCAGAGATTTGTCTTAGCTCATCTCCTCTGATATTTTTGGTGCAGATAGTAATAATGAATGGGCAATCCTGAGGGGCTTTTAATTGCTCTTTTTTCTAAAAATACGATATAGGGTAAAACAAAAACCTCTAACAGTCGGGTTTAGGACCTTGGAGAGTGTAAGGATTTCCTTCTCTAATCTGTGGGAATTAGCCTTGACTGACAAGGAACCAACGTGCAGTTGACTTAGAGTCCTCGGTTAACTCGCAAGTAGATGGTGTATAGAGCACAGCAATAAAGCGACTCTTGTTTGAAGTGGAATTCCTATGAGGATCCAACCAGAAGTGTCAATGCCGGAACGGAGGTTGTCGTTGTGTCCTGGGGGAAAATCAGTGCAGGTTGGATAGCAAAAAGTACTTTTTTTTTTTTTTTCCTTAAATCACTATGTAGTAATTACTGATGAGGGCTGTGTGTGTAGTAAACTGTGAAAACAAGAATAATGTAAAACATTTGTGTAGTAGTTTACTAAAAGTAAATTCACTGGCTATGGTAGTGCGTAATACTGTTTGTATAGCATGCTACGTTGTAGGGCTTTCTGATGTTCAAGCAAGGCTGTAAAGCTCTGTCTCCAATGAAAGCTTTGTGCCTTTCAAGACAATTTCGTTGCAAGTGATAAACCATGAAAGAATAACCATTTGAAGGATAAATTTTCAGGTCTGGAAAAGCACATGATCAACTAAATGCATGGCTTGTGGCAGCAGGAAACAATGAGCAGAGTATGTGAGAAGGTGCTAGAGAGAGAGAAATGAACACACCAGAAGGTCCTAATGCAAGATTTGGGTTATTGCTGGAGCAATTAGGGAAATGTCCTAAACAGGACTGCAACTTGTCAAAAATGGCTAGTTGAGGAGAAGTCAGATCTCTTGTTAAAACTAATATTAGGATATAGAATCCCTCTTTCCTACAAAGGGCATTTCATGTTGTATGATGCATTTCTCTGTCATTTTATTGCTGTGGGATGAGCAAATAATTTAAGTGGGGTTTTTGTGTTTGTTTCCCCTGCTGCCTATGGCCAGCTCACCGGCTGAGAAGGACGCAGAACACAACCCGAAACGAGCTGGCTTTAAGTGGGGCAGGGATAACATGGTGCGTATCTGCAGCTCAGCCTCTTGCGTCCTCATTGCCGCAGCAGCGAGTGGCAGCCAGGCCAGCGGTGTGTGGTTGTGAAGCTGTTGGTTTCGTGCTTTAGCGAACAGCTGTTCACCGAAGAAAACTGATTTTAAAGCTGGTATTTTTTTGCCTGCTTGTTGACAGTAATGGAAGGGCAAAGGCGGTGGAACCGCGGAGACGTTCGTAGGGCAAGCCCGTGGCATTGGGCTGTCACAGCGTGGTCACCGAGGAGAGCTCTCCAGACCCACCTCTCACAGCCCCGACAGAGACAGCGAGAAGAGAGAGAATTTTAATTCCTATTTATCGTTTGACCATGACTTCAGTAGCGTGGCCCTGTCTTGCGCTTGAAGTGCTTGGCTCTTGTTTCCTGTTCCAAACTTGGGAAGGTTCAAAATGGGCAAAAGGAGTGCTGCCCATCTTCCAGAGCTGCTAAACTCTTATACCTCCAAGTAAAATGTATACGTTTACTAGGCTTTGCTACCCAGCGCTGTGACCATGACACCAGGTGCCACACGGCAGTGACCCCACAGAGGACGAGAGAACCGGGTCAACATCATCTCAGCTTTGTGCCCACCCACTGGATTGCTGCTTTGGAGATGGATTTTTATCCTCTTGCTTCCAAGAGTGAAGCAGAGCTCACATTTTCTGTTTAAAACATGCCAGCAGCAGGGGATTCTGTCCCGTGACTTTCTCTGCATTTTACATTACACAGCCTGATCACCGGGCTCCGGAGGAGTTATCTCTTAATCTGGCTTTGCAGCCCAGTAAAACCTGCGTTGCTGGCAGGGATTCAGCAGCAGAGCTGAGGAGTGGCTCTGCCAGAATTGGTACTATCCTGGCGCTTAGAGCGTTCTCCTGCAAAACAGATGTAGTGCGTTCTTGTTTTCTTCTGGGCTTGAAGGGCTTGAGTTTGGTTTTGTTTCCTAATGTCCTGTGTGGAGAATGATTGCACCTCCATCCCTTCACTGGCTGAGTTTTTATAGAAAGCTGTAGTAGTAATTGTGTGAAGGGCGTGGGAGTTAGGTGGTGGGAGGCAGTGGAAGCCCTTAGTCTCTGGATCTCACTTGGCTTAAGGTGGGAAGTGTGTAGCTCAGCCTTGGTTCGGAAATGTGGGAAATGTGAGAGTCTTCCAGCAGCACAGAGTCGCTGTGTGAAAGAGGAGGTTTTCCAGTCTGCGGTTTGATTTAGGCATTGGAAATTCCACGTATTTCCCTGAACCAGATGCCCGGGTCAGGACCGCTGGGCTGGCCACGTTCTGCTCCATTGCACTGGGGGCTTATCCTTCCACTTGGCCCCACGCAGCCTCACAGCTGAAACGAAGGTCTCGTCTGTACCGAGCTGTGCACACGTGTACATCGGCCAAATCCCAGCCTGGGCAAAGCCCCGATGTGTTTTCGCAGAGTCCTTTCCCTGATCGTTTTGTGTCAGTATTCTGAGGACCTGCACCAAAAGGGCTCCTGACACATCGAGCACAATCTCCTTGGCAGGACAAGGTGAGATTTGGCCCCAAAATGTTGCCTTTGCAGTAAGAATTACAGGTTACATAGTCATTGGCTGTGCTGTACTTTAGATGAGAAGTTACTGTGCGGGTTCCATCTACTTAAACCTCCTGGTTCTTTAAATAGGTGTCCTTGGCCAGCTTTTCTCACTCCGTTAATCCTGGCACAGATGAACCGGCATGAATATAAATGTTTATGGCAGTCTTCACAGCTGCATATGGAATATATCTGATTGTTTGCATATAGGCAGTGCTGTGGGTTGGTAATTTGATGCTCTATAAAGACTCTTAGATAATCTTTCTGAAAGGAGCTGTGTAAATGCAGATATAATTAGCTTTATGATTTTTTTTTTTTTGGAAACAGATATCTTTTAATAAAGCACTGGAGCACAGAATAGCCATTTCCTGTGATTTTCATTCACATAATATTTATAGTGCTGCAGAACAAATGAACCGTTGAAAAGGGAGAAAAATTAATACTGCGGATGAACTTGCCTTGAGAGGAATTTGTGATAAAATTATAAATCTAACAAACTTCAGTAAACCAATTACAGCTCCTCCGGGATTTGTGGATATGGAAGCTCAACGGGATTTGGTGTAATCCCTCCCTGGGAGCAGATGGGCAGATCGCGGGTCTCTGCACAACTCCCAGTTCCTTCCTCCGCCGGCTGTGGTCGTGTTGCTTCGCACCTCGTCTCGGTGACAGAAACACTGAAACAGTCGCGAGCAGAACCAGTTGAGATGTTCGGGATGTTCCTCTGTGCAAAGTGTGTTTCGGTTTTTTACCACCTGCCACTGCAAATCTCTTCGTGTAGAAGGACGGTCTTTCTCGAGTGCTTGGTGGGATATTAGAATGGGCCGGTGAGTGTTACTGTAGCTGAGAGGCGGTCAGCGCTTTACTAGAAATTCCTGTTTGCACGGAGTTATAGAACAGCCAAATCTTTTACTCCAGGTTCAAACGAAGTAAATTAAAATTACAAGAACTAAGCCAGGAGCACTTTCCAATTCTCCCCCCTCCCTGAAATCAGTTTGGCCGCAGTTATTGATTTGCCACCTGCTTTTTCTGCCTTCGAGAGCAACAAACTTTCTGCTTTTCAGGAAGACAGTAAAAATGTGGCATCAGGTCGTAGATGCAATGATTCTTTATTTTGTCTGGTGTAATTCCAGCATCTTCCTTATGCCGTTTACATTGCTCCTTACATTGCACAACATAGAAACAACTATATGGTGGAAAGCTACAAGTAGTTTCGCTTCCCTCAACTAAACTACACAGTCTTAAAATCATAAATATTTTGAACTGGTTTGTACAGTTATGGTCTTGCTTTTCACTAGAAATAATGTATGTTGGTAACTTTTAAGACTCAATCCAACATTTCTTTCCTCAGTATTTCTCAACATCCAGTGTGAACCTCTCTCGTTTCAGCATACGCCCGGTGTCTCTCCTCCTGCCACATCTGAGCCTCAGCACTCAGTCAGTTTTTCAGTTCACCCATTATTTAATTGTTCACCCGTTATTTAATTGTTCACCCACTTAGACCATGCCATCCTCACTTGGAAACAAAAATGTTGTGGAAGACAGTGCTGAAAGTCTTGAGAAAGTCAATGGCAAAGGCAGCTGCTGGCCCCTCATCCCCGTTTTACCGCTTCATGATGTCTGTCATTTTATCTCAGTCAGGCTGGTCAGGCGTGATTTAGCTTTGGTAAATCCAGGCTGACTGATCCCAGTCACCTTCTTCTCCTTCGTGCGCCCAGAAATGTGTTTTGGGAGGACTCGCTCCATAATTTCCAATGATCTTCATGCCATCGAAGGTGTTTAAAATAGCTAGAAGATGGAAGGTGACTTTATGTGAGTATATATTTCAGAAGGACTGAACTGCAGAACCTGTTGTCTCCACAGGTGTCTGTGAGCAGAATGAGACCTGGCTTGGCCAGGGCTGAGTTTACCTTGTGTCCTTAGGACGGGCCCAGCCTCCTGGAAATGGTCAGTGAAGAGCAAACCAGGCTCTAATGGGACCTTAGTTCCTGCTTTATACAAAAGCAGAATTTATTTCCCAGATGTCTTATCCCTGAGTGCGAAAAAACACCCCTCTAAGTTGGGCAATGCTGCATTTTTATCATCTCTGTTGTGGGCTATGCGTAAATACATTTCTAGAAGACTTTGGCGTGCTTATCAATTGATTGCAGGGAAAATCCTCTGGGAAATGATGACCCTGGGTGTGTTTTGAACATATTCGCTCGTGAAGTACAGGAACCTCACAGAAGGTAAAGAAATTAATGAGCACCTTTCAAGTCAATCATTGTTATTTTTGTCAGATTTTTCACGCTTCCAAAATAGCTTCCTTATGCGAAGCACTCGAGTGTTGTAAACCATAAGGTGAATTAGTTCCTTTTGATAACGATCTGAGAAAATTTGAAACTAACAACAATAGCATGCTTGTAATGTATTAAATATTTAATAGACGTGTCTGCACTGAAGCAAGAAAAGTTTTCTCTCGCTCTGCGGCAGTTTCTCTTGGATGGCCCTTGCTGCCTGCAGGGACTCCGTCGGTGTTGGGGAAAGGAAAATTCTGGCTCAAAGACCCTGTCCTGGGATTCAATGGGAGCTGATCGTGGCGTTTCGAGAACGTGAGCACCGAATATTGTTGCAGAAGTATATGTTTGGGGGTTATGCTATGGACAGGTGTATCTGACAGGAAAGCTGAAGCTTATGAATAGATAGGAGAACAAAATAAACACACACAGCTACACTGGGAAGGAGTAAATACCCTGCATTTTACCTTTTTTTTTTTTTCCCAGTTCTTATTTATAGATATTATTTTTTCAAGTTTTTCGTGTACAGATATCAGTAGTGTTCTTGGCCTCATAGGACAAAGAAAATTATCATTCTGATTAGGCTGAACTTATGGTTTTGTGAGTTTCTTTTGAAGGAAATTAAGATTTGAACTCCTACTGGGTGTGTCTCATTGGTGAGTAGGATTTGTCTATGGGAACCAGTAGCATCAGCCAGTTTCGCAAGACAATTCTGTATATTTTTTTAAGAACGGATGAAAAATTTTAGTCCCAGCACAGGTTTTCAGGGAACCGATGTGCTGTGGTATTAGTTTATAGAGGTTACTTCACCATATTAACCTTTTGTCGTAAGCTCCTATTTAGCCTTGCCCTGTACCCTGACAACAAATGCTATCACTTTGAAAAAAAATGGCACTTTTTTTTTGTAATAAGGACAACAATACAGTAGGAAATGGGCCTAGAACTTCCCAAGTTCTTTCACTTTGGCCACAAAAGCCTTTTAGGAGAGAATACCGGCTTTTATTTCCAGACAAGTCACATTTAACTGGTGCCCATCCCTTGCCAAGAAGGTCCAAAACTCTGCATTTTCTCCATTTCCCGGCAAGTTCAGTGGTTGCGCTGCCCTCGTTCATGCTGCAACTTGCAGGCACAGACGTTACTGTTTAAGCTAAGCCCAAATTCAGGCAGGCTTACTCGACTCCTTACAGGTGTAGGCTCCGGAGAGGGTCAGTGCTTGGCGTGAAATCCCACCTATTCTTATTAATCATTCAACTTTTAATACATTTCATTAGATGCCTGAGCAGTCTCACATAATTTGCATTGTGAGTCAGTGCAGGCTTTTTTTTTTTTTTTTTTTTTTTGCAAATGGGAGTTTTGCTGAATGCTGTTTAAATTTAATGAAGATAAATAAAACACCGAAATCTTTTTTGAAACATTCTCCCATCTTACGCTTGAGCCAGTCGCATCAGGCACCTTTCGTTTCGCATAACGTAGCCTTAACTGACAGTGTTGTGTTGAGAAGGGCTTTGAAGAGATTACTCCCGTCCTGGCAAATGAGCTCAAACACAGCCTGAGCTGCTGCCTGCCCTGCCTGGGGGGGACAGAGGGGACAGCACAGCAGCCCTGGGCACCAGGCAGGGGCAGGCGGAGCCGGGCTGCGGGCAGGGAGCAGGGAGCAGGCAGGGGCAGGTAGAGCCGGGCTGCAGGCAGGGGCAGGCAGAGCCAGGCTGCAGGCAGGGGCAGGGAGCAGGCAGGGCAGGCAGAGCCGGGCTGCAGTAAAGAGCAGGCAGAGCTGGGCTGCAGGCAGAGGGCAGGGAACAGGCAGGGGCAGGTAGAGCCGGGCTGCAGGCAGGGGCAGGGAACAGGCAGGGGCAGGCAGAGCCAGGCTGCAGGCAGGGGCAGGGAGCAGGCAGGGGCAGGTAGAGCCGGGCTGCGGGCAGGGGCAGGTAGAGCCGGGCTGCAGGCAGGGGCAGGGAACAGGCAGGGGCAGGCAGAGCCAGGCTGCAGGCAGAGCCAGGCTGCAGGCAGGGGCAGGAAGAGCTAGGCTGCAGGCAGGGGCAGGGAACAGGCAGGGGCAGGTGGAGCCAGGCAGGGGCAGGGAGCAGGCAGGGGCAGGCAGAGGTGGGCTGCAGGCAGAGGGCAGGGAACAGGCAGGGGCAGGCAGAGCCGGGCTACAGGCAGGAACAAGCAGGGGCAGGCAGAGCTGGGCTGCCGGCAGGGGACAGGCAGGGAGCAGGCAGAGCCGTGCTGCAGGCAGGGAGCGGGCAGAGCCGTGCTGCAGGGAGCAGGCAGAGCCGTGCTGCAGGCAGAGGGCAGGCAGGAGCAGGCAGAGGGCAGGCAGTCCCTGCCGGAGCCGGTGTTCTCAAAGCCGCAGCAGCGGGATTGCAGAGCAGCAGCAGCAGCAGACAGAGGATGCTTTGGTGCCTCTCGCTCTGACACGCCAAGGTGTTTGTCTCGCCGTTCCCGCTCCGTTGGTGATCTCCATGCCAGACCCGTCGGAATCGCGGTTGCTCCAGGTTGTACGGGGTTTATTTTGGCAGGAGGGAGCAGCGAGCGGTGTTTGTGGTGTTACTCTGTGTGCAGACCTGGGGGGAAAACTTGCTGCACAGCCCAAAGCAGCAAACTTAGAAGTACTACGTCAAGCTGGGTTTTCTTCTTGTTTTGTATTTCCCTTGGAATTAAAAGTAAAATTTCTCCCTGAACTAGTATATTCATCTATTTATAAAAATCTGTCACCAGACCCCACTTGTGCCACCAGATTTGGAGTGGGGGGAGTCAGTAAATAAAATAGTTTCTGTGATTTAGGCAGAATGTGCTTTGTGAAGCTGAGCTCTGTGTCTTTGATAGCAGCGTGGCTTCCCTGCAGTGAGACAGAAAACATCCGAACACTTGGCTTTTCAGCTATTTGTTGCGAAGTCTAGCTTCTGCCGCCATGCTCCTCTTCCTCAGAGGAACTTATTTTAGAGAAGCGCTCGTAACAGCCTAACATGCCAAGCAGCATTTTGGGCTAATTTTTGCAGTTTTTAGAATTGAGGCTTAGTGAACTCATGGGCTTGTACGCGGCTAATTTGTTGATATGCCTCTCAACTGGGAGCAGCAGTAACTGTTGTGTAGTACTGGCTGGTAGCCTCTCTCTCCTTCATCTCCTTTTTCTCATACCACAGTTAACCTTCTAGTTTTTAAAAAGTCAGGTTCTTTGGTCATACCTTGAATATCCTTCATATTGAGCTCTTCTTACTGCATAGCCTTTTTTTTTTTTTTTTTTTTTAACTGATGCCTTGTGTGTTACTTTGACTCCTCGGTATTATTTTAGTAATTTCTGTTCTCGGATTTCCGTGTTTTCTTTGCCTAGTGTTGGTTGCAATACTACTATCAGTCTCAAGACACTGCTTTTGGTAAGAAAAAAATTGGTAAATTTTAGTGATTGCTGTGTTCCATTTAACATGGAGACCTGTAAAGAAGTTTATTGTACTTTACATATCATTTGAAGACAAAATGGAGATGCGTGTGTATATATTTGTACATAGGAAGCCTGTATTTGAAGTGCTGTATTGTTACAAGGGACAGCAGGGTCCCCTATAAGGTTAACTCTAGGTCCACATTTCATTACTTTTTATAAAGTCAGCTGATTGGTGGAGCTGGAAAGCTAATAGTATAGGACACGTAGTAAATGATTAATGATATTAATATTAATGTATTGTGGACTTTTACAGGACTGAGCCTGGCTTTAGAGAGTTGAGACTTTGTGTATGAATTCCCAGTTGTTCTTATCTGAATATAACTATTGCCTTTGGTTTTCTTTTCCTGGGGAGGCAGAGGAATGGTTCAGTGGGGGTTATTTGATGCATTTTATCTACGGGTGTACTTGGGTTTCTGGAACACGATCCACATGGCTTGGCAGATCCAACCCTATGAAATAAGAGTGCGATTAACTGAGCCGACTGCTCGGCTTACGGCTGAAGCGCTGCTGTCCCAGCTGCTGGCCTGAGCAGGAAACTCTTCCCAATTGCTATGTTTCACACCGTACCCTTGCAGAGCCAATATGCAGACCCTAAAGAAGTCTGGGGCTCGATATCTTCTTCATGGTTGTCTACTTGTCCTAAATTACTGGTTGGAATAATTGTATTGTCACCTTGTGTCATATTTGCTCAGGTGTAATAGCTTTGCCAGAAAGGCAGTCGCCTGTAAAATTGCGGTGCCGAGTTTTTAATGTTCTTTGGAAAGGTGAGGAGGGTTGCTAGAGACTTTTTAAAAATAATAATAATTTTTTAAAGACATACCTTTTTGTTTCTCGCTTTTCATGAGCTGACTGATTTACTGCTCTATGGGATGATAGCATCTTTGTTAGGAACAGTATTGGGGTCTTTACACTGAAGAAACATTTGCTCACAAATACTTTCAAAGAACAATATGGATGAAATATAAGTTCTTAAGCTTAAAAATAAAATTAAGTGACCATGCCATGTGCTGGTCTTTACTTGCTGTGCAGCTGTATTGTTGTAAGGGTTGAAGGTATGAAGTGAGAATCGATTCCTTGTGTGCTGCAGGCTTTGGTTTGGGAAGTCTGGTTTTAAACTTCGTTTCTGCTTTTTAAATGGTGCGTGTTAATAATTTTTTATCTACTAATGCTCATTATCCTCAAGCACTATCCTTAAAGCACTGTCCTCTAAGTTCATAGTTTAAAATACGTATTAGGAGCTTCAGATTGGAAAAGACCATCTGTATCTCCAGGGGTGGTTCTTGCTGCTGCTGCCTCACTACCGACCCATCGCTGGGGACTTACCGACCTGCATAAAAAAACAAGCGTATGGCTGAGGTTTGGGGTTGGTTTTTTTTCTGTTCCTGGAAATCTGGAGCTCCTGACACTCAGATCCTTCTCCTGATTTCCAGAGTGAACTCAGTTTGGGTGGGTTCTGTTGGTGGTGGTTGTTTTGTTGTTGGTTGGTTGTTTTCCTGTGTCTTTGCTGTCCTTTTTTGAGTAACCCTTTTATCTGAAATTAGTCTTTTAACATGGTGATAAAAATGGTGTATGACGTTCAATTTCAGGCATTACCGGTGTTTTGTTCAGTGATACCACTGCTTTCTCATTCTAAGGATCAGACTCGTCTTTTTGCACCCAGATCCCATTCAGGGTTTATAATTATGTTGTGATTAACTAAAACTCCCTGGTCATCATTTTCCCCTTGGAAGTTCACAGCACGGCAGGAACCTTCTTGTTGTACCCTCTGCCTACATGACCTTGAGTTGTCCCTTATTGAATTTTGTCCTGTTGCTGTTACTTCAGTTCTTCAGAGCATCCAGTCATTCAATGTCTGTGTCCTCTCTTTCGGTAGCTGTATCCTTGCGCTATTACGTATTGCCAACCTGTTCCTTGTCTTAGCTACAGAGTTCTTAGGTGAAATGTTTAATAAGATCAGTTCCAAGACTGATTCTTAAGATCCTTTAATAATCCCTTAAGTTTTCGGGACTTCTGCTGTTGTCTCCCCTTGAACCAGCTGCTCACCCACCTCTCAATTCCTCTGCTGGTTGCAGCTTAACCACCAGTTTCCCACGTGACACCGCTGAATGCTCTGCTAAAATCCACATTAATGAGATCTACAGCATTTGGGGAATGTTATCTGATGAAGTAAGCTCTTAGGTTAGTCTGTCTCAGCCTAACTTGTGTTAAATCCAGAATAAATTTGGTCACATTTGCCAGTGCTTTCATGTCTTCAGAAGGAGATTTGAAGGGAAGCGTACTTCGGCGCCACTCAAGTGAGTTTTATAGGCTTGTAGAAAATCCTTCCCTTCAACTATGACTAACTTATTTCCTACCCTTTAATTGTATGCAGCATCTTAGTTGAAAAAAATCTCTTAGTGATATTCAATTTTGTGTGTTTTATTTCAAAACTCTGGGTTTGGCTGTTTAATGGCTCCTAAAGTTTTCCTGAAGTTTTTCTAAAGTTTTGATTAGTTTTTCTAATCATTTCCTCTTTTGTTACCCTAACGCATCTTACATTTTTTCTTCACCATTCATCCCTTTCCTCTCATACCATGTTAAACATAAATGCCCTTACTAAAAATAAAGTAAACATTTCCTTTGGTTGTTAGATTATCCTTCCCCAAATACCCTTCTTGCTGCACGAGAACACAAGTTGTTCTTTGCCTGATCCTTTCCTACTTGTAGCACCCGACAATTTTTTTTTATAAAGCTACCAAAACCAGTAAAATACAGTGTGGGCTTTCAGGTCTTTCTGAGGTTCTGTTATACCAGTTCGCACTATTTTGTCTTTTCTTGGCCTCTTCATTGTGTCTGGTTTTAGGCTTTTTAAAAATCCCTGTGTTATCCGTATGAAAGCTTTCTCGTGTTAGAAGTGGTGTATATTCATACAGAATAAAACTGCGAGTCCTCCTTCTTGAAGGTCTTTCTCTCCCTCTTCCTTCCCTGAAATTCTGAGGGGTTTGATACCTGAGATTTGAAGGTTTCTAGGCCTCCTTCATATTCCGAGCTCCTACTTCATATGTCTGAGCTCCTCAGTTCAGCTGATTTTTTCAAGTTAGTTCCTTTAATTTATTTTTCAAAACAAATGCCAATCACCCTTAATTACAAATCTGTTTTCTTTTGTTCTTCCATTTTGTTTAATCAGCTTATTACCATTCAAATCCAGTTTTCTTTCTGTGAGTGAACTCTCTCAAAATTGAGTACGAATTAACCTTATTTCTTACAGATGTAAAGGTTATCGGCAGAATCAATCATGTCTGAGAGTATACATATTACGCTGCTATTAGTATTCTTTGCTCTTTGTATCGGGAAAATTAAATTCTCCAGTAGTGGCTCAGATTCTTTATAGTTCTTCTCTTAAGAACACTACAGCAATCTACATGTTGCTTCAAGGTTTATGGCATTACTGCAGTCAAATGCAATTTGACTGGATCAGCTCTTCCCAGGGTGGTTTTGATCAAAAGCAATATTGTTGTTAACAAATTATGTTAACATTATGTTAACAAATATGTTAACATATGGTGCTCTTCTGGCTTTATATCTCTGTCTCAAATAGAAAATCCTTTGGAGAGTATCTTCTCTGCTCATGGCTGGAGAAATAATAAGATGGAGTCAGCTGGTTGCACCAACGGCACCTCCAGTTTGTTACCTGGATTCCAGGGATTTGTATGCAAAGAGTTATTTTCTACTGGCAGCACCCCAAGAGAACCAGGGGAGAACTCTGCCCAAAATTAGGCCGGACATGGCAACGGCAGCAGTGTTTCAACCCTGGCGTTAACTACGGCTACTGCCCTTTGTTGTAATAAGCTGAATAATCAAAGTGCGGTTATTTCATCTGGATGTGGGAATTGTTAGGATTCCTCATGAGGCATTCCTTCAAATGCTGCCAATGCTTTTTTTTTTTCCCCCTGTACCATCTGTAGAGAATATATTTAAGATCTTTTCCTTTCTTTCCACCACCGTTGGGTGATCACAAGCTGGATATACACCATACTGGTTTACAGTTAGGACGAGGAGGTGCCAGAAGGCTAGCAGACGTAATCAAACCTGAAGCTTCTCCTTCAAAATAATTCAGAACCTGATCTGACGTCCATACAAGACAATATTTCTGAGATTCAAATCTTTGCTTTAGTGCATCCCGGTGGCACGATTTTACTTCCGTGCACATATGTAATGTGTGTGCCTGTGTACACAGCAGCTGCTGTCGGGACTCCAGGTATTCAGGGGATGCACTTCAGCAGCGGCTGCGTCTGTGCCCCAGTCCTCGTTCTGGTGGTGCCCCCTTCCTTTTAGTTAGTTCCACTTTGCTGGGTGGACCTTCTCTCCCAGTGAGCTGAACTGTCACCAAGTTCGTGCACAGATAGATACTAACTGTTGGTTTGACAGCAGCATATCTGCAAGGTTTCAGGCTGAAAATCCAGACCGAAATCCAGGCTCTTAAGAATAAATATCACAATATATAGAAATAATCGTAAGCTCTATTAAAGCATGGAATCTCTCTTGAAATTTTATAGCAGTTTTTAATATCGCACACCTTTTGTAAAGTGAGATTCTGTGACTTTTTTTTTTTTTTTACTGAAATTGTTGATCTTCTCAATATCACTGGTACTTTGGCTTTGAAGCTTTGCAAGCCGAATATACTTTCTGTGTGATATTTGAGATGCTACAACACCTTTTCCTTGTCTGAAAAAATTACTATTGCTTGGTAGTACTTGGTAGAAAAAAACGGAGAGGTTGCTGCGCTCCCACCCTGAGCACAGTCATCATCACAGCTCCCACAGACCAGGGAGCACCCGAATAAAACAGATGTGCTTGGCACAACAGGTCAGAAGCTGATGATGGGATGCAGAGCTGTTCTTGGCCCATAAATTTACATCCTCGGTTCATAAATAACCGACACTTAATTTTAATTTGGCGATGTACTTTCACACTGTATCCTTCTTTGAACAGTGTTGTAATGAGCTTCCAGCACACTTGATGCTTTGGGGACTCTGTTTGGGAAGTTGCCTGCTCAACCTACTGAGCATTTGCTTTAGAAATAATCTGCATTGAGAATAAGTCTATATTCACCATCGCTGCTTTGTCTCAATGCAAATGCTGTCACTGCCAGCCCTCTCTTTTTCAGATCCAGTGGAATTTGCGCTAGCTTGGTACCAAGTGCCCTGCTGTGCTGGTGCAAGAGAGACCTGAATGCCCTGGTCTGCTTCTGCTGGACCAGTTTGTTTTCTGAGTAGCTCAGGTGGGCCCTGGGTTTGCTTCTGCAAGTGAATCTTTGTGCTACACATACTGCTTGAAATGCAGCCAAAAGTCTGGTATGCTGGCTTGTCCCAAGCGTACCCGTGAACAAGCGGAGGACGTACTCCTCCGGTAACCTCGACTCCTTTCCTTCTGGATGCTTCTGACTTACTCGAGTGTTGAACACACCATACACAATGCTGTCCTTAAAGGTAGGGAGCAGGATAAGAAATCACAGCCTTGTAATTTGAAATTTAATAGCTTAGAATCTCCCAGATTTCCCAGCATCAGCTGGGAAGTGGAGTCCGCACGGCAGTTTGTGAGCCGTGGCAGACCATGGTTATTACTG
This sequence comes from Caloenas nicobarica, assembly GCF_036013445.1. NCBI lineage: Eukaryota > Metazoa > Chordata > Aves > Columbiformes > Columbidae > Caloenas > Caloenas nicobarica. The sequence continues at coordinate 38,033,733 of NC_088251.1, read as the reverse complement.
CAGGTGTTTCGGCTGAGGAGTTGCATACTCGCCGTAGCTCAGGGCTGCTGCTGGTGCTGTTGATCCGGGGCCTAGCACGGTTTTGGCCTTGGATCAACATCAGAGACCCAAGAGTCACAGGATCACAGAATGTCAGGGGTTGGAATGGACCTCGAAAGCTCATCCAGCGCAATCCCCCCGCCGGAGCAGGAACACCCAGATGAGGTTACACAGGAAGGTGTCCAGGCGGGTTGGAATGTCTGCAGAGAAGGAGACTCCACAACCTCCCTGGGCAGCCTGCTCCAGGCTCTGCCACCCTCACCATGAAGAAGTTTCTTCTCATGTTTAAGTGGAACCTCCTGTGTTCCAGTTTGCACCCACTGCCCCTTGTCCTATCACTGGTTGTCACCGAGAAGAGCCTGGCTCCATCCTCCTGACACTCCCCCTTTATATATTTATAAACATTAATGAGGTCACCCCTCAGTCTCCTCTTCTCCAGCTCCAGAGCCCCAGCTCCTCAGCCTTTCCTCACACGGGAGATGCTCCACTCCCTCCAGCATCTTCGTGGCTGTGCTGGACTCTCTCCAGCAGTTCCCTGCACCATGAACCATCCTTTGGATGGACCTGTTGCTTGTCTTTTGGTATAACTTTTTCCTTTTCCCTACTCACATCGACTTAGCTCAACGCAAAACACTTCCATGTAGGATACCTTGGATCATTTCTTTCTTTGGGCAAAAATTTACATACAACCCCTGAAAAATGTGACTTAACTTCAGCAGACTTGTGGGAAGGCGAAACTAGTGAGTAGTAGCAGCGCTGATGAAGTCTTTGGTTTCTAGTTCGCCAGCATCTGGGCTGTCAGTAGATGCACAAGAAAATGAGACAAATTTGAGTGCCTGATGGGGAGGCGAAAGAAAGGTTTCTGTACCGACTATCTCATCACACAACCTACATGATTGTTATGAAATGAACTGATGAGAGAGATTACTTCTCCCACCATCATTAGGATGCAAGTGTTTTCTGAATGTGCCAGATGTTTGGCTTTCATTATCTGGAAGTTTCTTTCATTTCCAGCCCCAGTGAAAGGGAAGCCTGAGCACGTCCAGCAGAATTATAAACAGTTGCCTGTAGGAACGAAGACAGACGCCTACTTAATGAGCTGCATCGCGGTAATAGTGAGTCCAGCTAATGAATGCGTCCCCTGTTATTTCCGAGTGGTGGCCAGGTGACAGTTTTCTGATTCTGGATCACTGAATCCGTATGGATTATTTGTGTGAGAAACGTATCCTTTTATTTTAATATTTGGAAGGAAGTTATTCAATATCCTGTGTTTTACAGTCAGATTTGTGATTTATTCAGAATACCCTTATATCCAAAGCTGGCTGAGGGTATGTCCTCTAAGGTGCTAGCAGTTAAAAAGTGTATCTTCACTAACAGTATTTATTTTGGAGAAATCCAATGAGCATTTTTTTCAAAGCACTGTAATACCGAGTCCAGTGGCATTTTTTGAAAGCATTAGTTTGTGTAGGAGGAGGAGTTTCTGGACTATAGGTTGTAACTGGCTAGTTAAGGCTTACACATTCAATACTGCTCTGCCAAAGCCACGGGAGACTCTCTTGACTCTATGTGATAAGGCAGTTGCTGTTACCACGATATTCCCCAAATATTTGTCACATTACTGGACTACTTCGGAATATGTGCGTATCTTTTTATTTCTAAGGATTGAATCGGTGGTTTTAGAGCATTGAAAGGCACTTGGATAGGCAAAATATCCCTGCAGCAGGTGGAACAGGTTCGTTCTTTCCAATGAAGAACAACTCGTTTCGCCTGGTCTTCTCTGAAAATATTGTTTTTTATTTGTTTGTAATTCTTCAGCATTTAATGCTTGTCATAGCTGATCTGGAGTGATCTTTACTGCCGCTCAGGTGTGATGTACAGCAGGGGTATATAAGGAGTTGCCACCGTCACGTTGGCAGCTCCCCCCGAGATTTCTCGTTGTGCTTTTCTACAATGGCAAAGGGAACTAAAGGTCGGCAGATCCATCTCTCCAGAAAGAAACTTGGGGGATCGGTGTCCCCATTCATTGCGTCTTTTAGGAAAGACAGGGTGGAATTACTGCAGTGCCGCACCGTTTCTCCCTGAGTAACTGGAGGGAATTAAGAGTATCTTGAAATATAATGTATAAAAAAATGATGAGGCCTCCAGCAGTGTGAATGTAGAAATCTTATCTGTGCCTGTCTCATCAGTCAGGGCTTCTGGACTGTTCCGTGCGGAGTCCAAATCGGCTCCTCAGTATCGCGGCCTGGGTTCATTAGGCAATGTGACATTTTAATGCAGTCCACTGGTTTTTCATATTTTTGATCAGATGGGACGTGAAGCAGTGGATTGATGGAGATCCCTTTGTTCTGTAGGTGACATTGCACATCCTGGACATACATAGTTCATTTTCACGGACTTGGTGTGCTTGCTTTTCCATTAGTTATGACGTCAAATCCTTTTTGTCAGGAAGCTGCAACTTGAGAAAAGGATCTGGTGTTTTATTTCCTTCCTATCTTCTTGAAGAGGAGCTGTGCAAGGATTTGGATTGAACAAAAGTGGGAGAACATGGAGGGAAATAGCGGGAAACGAATGAGAAAAATATAAGTCGTGTTGGAGGAGGAGGAGGATATAGAGGACAATGAGGGGGAGAAAGAGAAGTAAAACCTGTGAATAAACACAGAAGAAGGCCGGGCCAGATGGAGGCATTTTATTCCTCCCCAAGAATGGTGTGAGGAGAGCTCAGCACTTGGGATGGGAATTGTCCTTAATCAGAATCATTCTTTTTCATAATCCGTTCTGCACGTGACAGGAAAGTGATGTTATGGAGCAACACATTATCCTTTTAATGCAATTTCTTTGAATGTGTTGACTGTGTTAGTATGAGAAGTGGAAAGGAAATTCTATGTTTAGTGTCTAATATGTATAATACATGCTTAAGTATTTACTCTTGTCTGTGGGTAACTGAAAGAGGGGTTTTTTAATGCTTGAACAAGTTTGAAGTACACCTATGCTATTGATGCAAATCAACTGACTTTGAGTACTCTAGTGATTTCTAACTATTAGAGTTAAAATATTAGATATATAACTTTTCAGAAATAGCAAATGTTTTGTAAAATATGGTGGCCGTATACATATAAATTCATTTTCCTCTCTATGTAGAATGAACCTGTGCAAAACATTTGGCTTCTGCTTTAAACACAGAAGGAAATTAGGAAAAGTTACAAACCATTCCCTGTGTGATGAACCCACTGCTGGTTTTGCCTGTTTAGTGCCATGCGATCACAGCTTCTTACCCCAGCCTTCTAGCAGTTTGTCTGGTGCCTGGACCTGTTTCCCCTTTTGCTCAATTACTAGCATTAAATAGACATAAATTCCTTGAAATGCAACACAATGATTTTTAGTGATATTGAGGGTTTGAAAATATATAGGAACAAATATGAGTGTGTGGGGAAGGGAGAGCCAATCAAATTGCAGTTTTTTCTTATATGCCATCCACTTGATATAATTTTCTGGATTACAGTTAATTGGTCGTATTCATCATAAATATTTTATAAATGAAATGTAGAGAAGGTGTTACTTCAGCAAGTTTTTGAGAGGCAAACTAAATTTCAAAACAACGCCCAGCTTTCTTCTCCTAACAGGAATAGTAATAATATTTCATAAGTAATTGTAGAGAAGGGATGCAGGTTATTTTTGCTCAGATGTTTTACGTTAACATAAGTTATCATCATACTTCTTATTGATTTAAAATTATGTCTTACAATACGTACCTTGCACTGTAACGTCTTCTGTGGTAAGTACTCCAGCAAGCCTGTTACTGCGTGGGTTACTACTGGAGTTTTGTCAGAGTTTTGGACAGAGGGACAGTTTGGGACAAGTAAACGGCCCCGGGAGTGTTTCAAAGCTGTTACGCTGCTGGGAATCAATCATTGCGCTTACTGTACTCGTGCAATAAAGTCACTTTTTAGTATTGCAGCTATTGATGTTTTGTCTAAGGCAGACAAGCCAAGTGAAGAATCATGCTCGTCCAGGGCAGATGCCACTAGACAGGTCTTGTTGTTTAAGGAGTCCTGTGCAGTTGTTTTCAATGTCAATAAATTCGAAATTTGCTGAGAAGCAAGGAACTACAGGTTGCTGATCCCAAAGTTTTATGGAGCCTCTGGCCTATTAACAGAAAAAGCAATCTTTCACTTTGAAAACACAGGTTTTCTCAGTCTTTATGGCATTAGGCATATGTTAATGGCTTCTGCGTCCTAGCACATTGGCTTGTCTCATCCAAACTTGGGGTATTGCTAATGGAACTCATGATACGACTCTTCCTCTTGCATCTCAGCGTTTTGATACTTCGCTTCTTTTTCTTTTTGGCTTATTAAGGTTTTTGAAATGCAGCTGAACACTCCATCCTTCAGAGGAACGAGAACGCTTCCCTGCTTGTTTCTGGAGTGTGAGTTATGTGTGCGAGCTTTCAACTGGAAGGGTAATGTTTTGTACACATCTGCAACGTTTGCGTGGTGATTTAATCAGGGAACTTTCCTTGGTTCTTAAAGAAACGGTCTGGTGTCATATATATGGATATTTTTCAGGGGAGGACCTGGCATTGGTATTTCTGGGGAAGCGCCCGGGGAAGACGAGAACATTTGAGGTGGGAAGAGCTGGGTGGAAACTGGAGTCGGTCAAAGGGATGGTTTTCGTTTGGTGTTGCTCCTTTCGAAAATGAGCCAGCCGTGCTGATGGACGAGATGCAGCACGGCAATATCGTCTTGAAGCGGTAGCAACCTGTAGCAGCAAGTCATCCTTCCAGCCTGTCTGTACGTGCGGGATGGGAAAACGGCACTAGCTGGAAATTGGGGTTAGAGATGGAAGAGCTTTTCCTAAATGTAAGGAAGATAAATCAGTGCTTTGCAAAAACAGCTTTTCAAGCCAATTTACAATACTTTAATGGTATCCATGTGTTAAAAATGCACATACCATGTGCTATTAGCTCTGACTAACTCGATGGAGGAATGTTCCAGTTTAGCATTCTTGTTTCGCTGTTTTTATAGGGAAGAGGAATGTGTACACTGGCTGTAAATGACAAGCTTAATCCATCTGAGTATGCCGTGTATCTAATTACAATCGGAGATTATTAGGTTTTTAGGTAATCCTTTAAATTAGATCAGAAACAATTTTGTCTTACAGCTGATGATTCCTTTCAAATAGAGTTTTGTTTTCTTGTCTAGAAAAATGAGGTCTTCTGTAGTCTCGTGTCCTGCTTTCAGACGTTCCCATTGCAATTTCATGCCCCGTAGCTTCTGAGAAACTTTGATATATATTTTTCAGGCAGAATGAGTTGTTCGAAGCGCTATGTTGTGTATATACATGAAGTTACTGAGTAAATCTTCTATACGGATGTTGCCAAGTGGCTTTGTGACTTCCAGAAGCAGGTTGTTAAAGCCTTGTCATATACCTGTTTATACAGCGATCTGCTCTCTGCGCTGGGTTAGTGACAGTCCCACCTCTGGCTTTCTGCATGTGAGTCGGCTGCGTTCATAGTAACGTAATACTGACATTCCAGCTCAGAGGCTCCTTCCTTTAGTTGCTTCAACTCAAATTTACATTTAACACAATTTTTTTTTTTTTTCCCTTTAATTTCCAAAAATGAGCGCTGTGGTAAGTGCAGTGTATCACAGCTGCTGACCACATACCATGGCTGTAGTCGTGAATCCTCCCCCTGGGTAAAGATGCGCTCACCTTCCCCTTAATTACAATTAGGATTCAAATAGGACCCTGAGAAGCCGCGGTTCCCCGTGCTCTGCACGCTCGGGTCAGAAGAGCAGGCTCGCTTCTCCTTGCATGTGTCTCAGACAGTGGGGTTTGCATTTAAAAGGAAAAAAAATACGACGAAATAAACCCTGCAAATCCTCGCTGTTGCTAGACTGTTTTCTTTTTGAAATGAGAAACCTTGCACATCTTTCAGATCTTTTACCCAACCCGAAATGGCATTTTTTGGTGTGTTCTGTTACTGGTTCGGTTTGGGCTTTTGTTTTGGGGTTTTTTTGGTGGGTTATTTTGTGGGGTTGATGCTGAATATGACACGGGTATTTCAATAAATCCTGTTTTGTCAGTTAGGAATATTTGGTGAAGGTGGGAGGGCACGGAAACGTGTTGATTTGTGGGTTTCTGAGGCCACTGATCAGTCAGGTACCTCCTAATTTTGGACCGCCTGCTTGAAGATCTCTTTTCATGAGGGATGAACAATACTATAAGGCATGGCTGCAGTAGCTGGTTTGTAAATTGTGGAATTCTCTTGTCCATGGCGTCGCTTTGTAGCCTGTCACGAGCACAACGTTTGAAAAAGTGGTTGATGCAGCTGAGCTCCTTTCCTATTCAGACATTTCTGGCTGCCGAGTGACACAGGGGACGCCTCTGTGAGGACACACGGTGTTTTCATTGCCCGGGGCTGTTTTGGTTTGTGATTCTGTATGTTCTCTGTGAAAACGGCTTTGCAGAGGCATAGGGTGATTCCTGAAAACAGGTAAAAGTCTTAAAGCTTGGCCAGATGTGTCAGGTGCGGTGGGACGGTGCAGCGCTGAGCTCCGGGTGCTGTCGGCTCCTTCGGGGTTGAGCATTGGGGTTGTTGCTGCCAAGTGCTTTGGAGCCGTAACGAGACAAATAATTCTAACGCCATTCATTTGGCTCCTGATATTGCCTTTTCAAAATACCAGGGTTGCTTTGACTGCATTCCCATATCACGACCGTCTGATGCTGATAGAAATTGTCTTAGAGACTGTCAGAGTTTATCACAAAGTGCCACCTTTGATTTTTCTCAGCTGATCCAGCCCTAAGCCTTTGTTGATCATCACCAGTACGTGGTGATACAGCTGCATTTACCTTTGATTCTCTACAAATCTGCTAGTTAACTGTAAGTTTTTAAAGCTTTCCCTTTTTGGAGGCTTTTTTAAAGGACACTTGTTTAATAGGCTGCTGTTGTCTTAGGCACTGATGTGGAAAACCTGTCTTAAAGCCCAGCTGTGCCACGGGACTGAGAGCAACCTCAATTTAGGACTCTTTCTAGGAAGACTAGAGCATGACATGGGCAATGTTGCTTAATCACTTGTTCCAGAAATTAACGAAGGCTTAAACTTTCCTCATTCTTCATATATCGCATTTAATAGTCCCAGTAATTCTCAAACGCTAGAAAGGAACAAATTGCAGGTTTTCAAGATCGATAGTTTTGGCATTTACAGTCTGCAAACGCTGCTTTGTATTTTTTGCAGAATTTTTAACCTCTGGGAAACTCAGCAATTCCGAGTCATGCACTGACAAATTCAAAATAAACCCCAAATTGCCTGAGGGTTCTGGTAAGGACTTTTTTGATGCTTTTCTCTGGTTTCTGAGCTCTTAAGGTCCACCAGCTGCTTCCAAGCATTTCTTACACTTTGTGACTCAGAAACACCAATAAAGCAAATATCGACATTTTCATGAAAGTCTGAATGTTCCAGAGCTCATTCTTGTAGAGAATGGACCTGATTTCCATGCAAACCTCAGCAGCAGTTAGCTAAGAAAATTAGAAGCCGCTGCATGGATATTATGTAGGCGTATTTGGGAAATCCAAATAGAATGGGTTTGCGCACGCTTTCCGCTGGGATAAACGCGGGAGCTTCACCGACAGAATTCATCCACTGGACTCTGGCAATGCTTTCCAATGTGATTCGGGCCAGAAACACACAGCAGAGCCAAATAGGCAACACTTGGGGGTTTTATACAGTGACTGAGGGAAGGGTGAAAATTGTTCCCTCAGCCTTTTGCCACAGGGTGTCTGGGGGGGAAATAAGAGCCGTTCGCAAAGGTGGAACGAGGCTGCACTGAAATTCCAGCACTTAAGGACTCAGACTTGATGTGGGAGTGAAATGGCAGATGGGTGGTGTGCTCGGGAGTGAATTGACCGGGAAAATTTAAATGTTGCCGTTTGTCAAGTGATTATCTCGTCTTCTTGATATAAACCCAACAAGATGCTTTAAAACACTTCGGGGACAAGCCAGAGAGGGTGAATTTAAAGGTGCAGTTGCCCTCCATGACTTTTAATGTTGCCGAAGCAGCGTTGAAGTTTTGCATTTCACAGACATCCCTCCATGGGTTTGGACAGATGATTTATCTGTTGTGATTTGTCTGTTGGGGCATTTTTTTTATCTGCTGATAGTTGGTTCTTCCTGCTTTCTAATCAAACTTTCTTGGTCAGCTTCTACAGGTTTATTTTTTTTAACTGGCATAGTTTATAACAAATCCCAAACAAACAAAAAAACCACCCCAAACCTATATTTCATACTATTAATACAAGCACAGTTGTCTCTGACCCGCGTTAAATGGAACGCACGCAGAAGTTTTGTAATCCCCTTGCAGCAAAGGCAGCCTTTAAAATTATTCTAGCACTTAGTAGTCAGGCTTTTGTAGAGAAATGTGAAGGTGATAGAACAGCTGAGCTTAATTTGCATTTAGAATTTATTAACGTTGTTTAAGAAACTGGTTAAAAAAAAAAAAAAGGCAAACCTTTTTCAGTCTCTCCCCCTGAAATAGTATAGCACAGACTTGAAAGCAGTATGAACTCAACTTTTAATGAGCAAAATGGGGTTGTTTCCAAACTTTCGACTTCAATTGCAGGCATGTTTTAACTTTCTTAATTGGAGAAGTGCAGGAGGAAATAAAAAGATACCTTTTCTTCCGTCATTAAAGTGCCTATCTTGTGTGGCTATTGTGAAATTTGGGTGCTGGAGCAGATTTGGGGATGTTACTTTACAGAGCGCTTGTACAAACAATGTAGAAAAGTTGAGAGATAAATTAAAGTCTGTCTCTGCTGCTTTTTCTGCTTACAGTTTAATTAATTAAGGAAAAAAGAAAGGTTTCTAGCCAAATTGTTGCATCCTATGAAAAGTATTTTCTCCAGTCTTAGCTCATATTTAACTTAAGGAGTTTTTTTCCCATATTGGAGGGAGAAAGGTGCAGGTTTGGTGGTTCTTACATGATGAAAATGGCTGGAAGTCACATCTTTGGCATCAGTGAGACTTTCCCCGTGTTGTGTTGGTGGAGAAGCCTCCGGTGCCCAGGCTGCACCACTGTGGTTGTGGAGACACCACCTGCGCGTACGCAGGTTTTATGGGCATCTCTGCTTGTGTTTTACATCCTGGTGAAGCCCAGAGGTTATCCGGGTCTCACTTGATTGCGAATTTAATCAATAGAGGCGACTTTGCTGACTGCAGTGACTGTTTTCTTTGTGCACACACGTATATATCAAGCACACAGGTGCGTACACAGGGCCAGGTGTTGCTTTTGTTACCAGTAGCCTGATTTTATGTGTAGAGCCTCCTCCGTTAAAGCGTTGTCAGGTGCGTAAGCAGCTGCTTCCAGAGACTGCTGGGAGTGAAGGTTGCAGGTGTTGCAGCGGCAACGTGGTTACTTCAGTTCCTCGAAGGGGTAGAGCAGCTTAAATGGAACTTAAATTGAACGCGAGGAGAACACTGAGATGGTGGGTGTAGCAGGCAAGAAGATACTCTTGAGCTCTCAGCTTTTTCTGAAGCCTTGAAGCGATCTCTGCTGTGTGGAACAAGTGCGGAAGAGGCGCGTTTGAAACGGCTGGCTTGTCTTGGGGTTTTCCTCACGGGTACCTGCCAATATCCCGTGTTTAAACCTCGTGCTTACAAGAAAATGAGCCCACGAGTTCTCTCGCTCCTGTTCCTGATGTTTTGTCCCACCCTGCTGGAGACAGAGAGGTGTACGAAGAAAGACAAGCGGGACAGGCGTTGAGTGGTAATTAATTATTTGTCTTCTTATGCTAAGTTACTAGTTTCTGTATTAAGACCTCCGTAAGGCTTTTAATTTTCGCATCTGTCGTAGCGTTCACTGAATGTAAATCAAGTTGTAGAAATGCCAAACTCTTTGGCAATGAATTAGTAGCGCAAACACCTCTGTGCAACCTGCATGTGTATAAAGTACTCCGAAGCACGGCAGCGTAATTCAGCAATATAGTTCTGAAGTCTTCTCAAAGAACGTTGGGGGAGACGGTTGGAAATGTGGGTTTATTAAAGGAGAGAGCTGCAAGAATTAGTGTAGGTAATTAGGTTGAGCCTTGGACAAAAGGTGATGAACTCATGGCAAAATGTGTCCTGTCAGTAGTTTTCAAACCTGCAACTACCAGTATGACTAGCAAGAGATGACAAGCTCATAGCAGAAAAACCTGCAGATATATTGGTCTAAAATACTGTATGTTCTGAAGGAAATGCAATCTATTCAGTGTAACACGTTGTTCCAAGCGCAGGGAGGCCGTGGGCAGCCGGGCTGGGTTGTGCGTGACAGTTTTCAGTGGAAAGTGAAAAAATACTTGGTTACTTTTACATTGTACCGTCTGCTGGTTGGTCATCATTTACCAAAAGTTGAATCCGTCTTCTAAGCAGACCCAATACCTAGTCTTGAGTAGTTGATAACACCTAGTTTTATTTTCAGGTATCGTAAATGTTGGCCTACAGCTGACATGCATATTAAAAATAGAATAAATAGTTGAGAATTAATATTCTTCTTGTGAACAGAGCTTTATTTTGCTCTTGTGGGCTTGTTAAATGTGTGTATGTTCACCTTTATTTCTCCACACAGTAACTGTGTTTATACTTTCCATTTTTCATGCACGAATTACTGCTTTGTTCTAGCCAAACTTTATTAGACATATTAACAAGAAGACAGTTTTGAGAAGGACATGAAATTTATTGAACTGATTTATTTGTCCTGTTTTTCTAGACTGCATCTTAAGGTATTGTCTGGGTTGAATGGCGTTAACAATAACCTATTCTCCGATGCCCCCAGGAGCTCATCTTTGCTCCCGTTCGGCTGGTGCAGAACTCGCTGCAGCTCAAGCGCGGCCTTTCCGTGGAGCTGAGGAGGCACCTGGAGCTGAAGAGCTGATCGTTGTCTCAACACGTGTCCGCACTCAGCTCTTGCCTTTCTTCAGCGACCTTTCTCATTGCCTAATGGTTTCCCAGGTGTTTGTGGTTTTGGTTTTTTTTTTCCCCCCCAGCTTTTAATTGTTCCATTGCAGCGACTTTAGAACTGCAGCTGCAGAAAGAGCTGGGGACTGGCTGGGCCAGACCTGTGTTGAGACAAGGGGGAAAGCAAACAGGGCAGAATGATGAACGTGGAGAGCTGCTCAGCTCAGGTGGGGTTTATTTTTCTCTTTTTCATGGAAAATGGCTCTGGGCGATTAGGTTTCTTTGCTGCCTGCTTCTCCAAAGGGGCCGAAGGAAGAGCAGGCAGCTCTGACAATGTCACTTTTGCTTTCTGCTGATGGGACATCACTGGGGAGCCGCGTTGTAGGCTGGACAGCCTGGAAACCGTGCTTTTAAATACCTGGGATTGCTTGTGCGTGCCCAGGACTGTTCTGTAAGCGCATTGAGCTTTCATAGGCACGCTCTTCTGTCCCATTGCTCTGAAGCCAAGATGCACCGTAGGGCCTTACAGATGCTGCTTCCAGGCACGATTTTTGCAGGATGTTTTGGAGACTTGGCCAGTCCTTGCTCTTTTCAGGCAGCCTCATGCTGTAGAGGTTGGTCCGAAATGGTGACATTTGGAAACTTAAAGGCTGCTGGATGAACCTGGGGATACTGCCACACGCATCCGTCATTTTGGGGAAGATCAGTTATCAATAGCAAGCGCGGGAATGCGTGGGGCGATGGCCGTTTACATGGTACTTCTGGGGACAAGGAGGGACAGACTCGAAAGTGTCCTCCTTCATTGTCTCTGACGCTTTGTTCGCTTGTTGGGATTTACTTCTTCGTTTGGGTGCATTGAACTGCTCCTTAAAGCTGCGGCCTGTGTGTTCTTATCCCAGCCAGAATTTTCTGAGCTGTCTACTGTAGTGTGAGCATCTCCACAGCAACACACCTTCCCTCGCTAACACCTCACACAAGTTGGTTTGTGCCTTTTGTTTTGCTCACAACTCTTGTTACTCTCTTGGGCGTCTCTGCAGTTTAAGATGTCTCTGTTTTCCCCCTCAAATGCCTGCCACCGATTTGGAAATGGAATATCAAATATGCCTGCTTTTAGGTTTGGGACGAAAAATGTGTATTGAAAGACTGTTCTCTAACGAGATACATTGGGACTTGGGTGAGGCAGTAAACGAAATGTGAAAACCAGGAGTGTGTAGACTGGACACGAGTGTACGTTCACCCTTAACCCCCCCCCAGCATTCTCACAAAATGTTACTATTATCTTTGAGAAATAAGATAAATTTGCCTTAAAAAAAAAACCAAACCAAAACACAACTTCAAAACCAGTTACTTTAATCAGTGGGTTGCGTTATTTTGGTTTTACTGAGAACACGTTGTGGAAAGGAAATACCCATAGGGTAGTCGTCTCTGATTTTATTTTGCATGAACCTAATTGGATCTGCTAATTTAAATCTCATGCAACTAAGCTAAAGTAATAATAGCCATAATGCAAACAGTATAGCATTGCCAGCTAGGGTTTGTTGTTCGGATCTGCTTTCCTGTGGAAACAAGGTACTGCCCTAGAAAAGGCAGAGCTAAAATACTGCTTTGTGGATGGTTGTTGGTTTTGGGGGGTTTTTTTTTGTTCATTTGTGGTTTTTGTGGTGGTGTTTGGGGTTTTGTTTGTTTCTTTTTGTTTGGTTGTTTTTTTGTTTTTTAACACGGTTTTAATGACGTACTGTTCCAAATATTGCCTCGTAGCTGCAATATCAAGTATAAGACCACTGAAAACTAGTGTTTCTGCTTATGTGCTTGGCAGTAGGTTCCATGTTTGGTTAGGGCTATTTAGGAAGTGTTACGTTAAAGTACAGATAATTTTATTTCATAAGTCTCCAGTATTAGGGAAACCTTTGAAGTGGATGTTCCTTCTACCATTACAAATGGCTGTAACGCTTCCCTCTTACCACAGATAAATTTGGCCACTTTTCAGGATTTTTATTGCTTCACTTCTACAGCATTGATCTTTCTCTATTTTCAGTACAGTTGCTCAGGCTGTGGGGTGGGGTTTTTTTTGTAATTATCTCCTACCCAGCTGCTGTTCTCTTAGTGTTTTTTCCAGTGATCTTAATTTGACTATCAGTATTTCTTCTTTTCCTCGAGTTGCATCTCTGCTTGAATTCCTTGTGCAGAGCATCTGCGTGACCACACGTTTGTGTTCCTTCACTTACCGCTTCCCGACGTTCTGGTGCTTCCCTGAGCTCTCGGCCACCTGGACACCTCCCGCTTCACATCTTGGGCCGAAGATGTTTTATGGGTCTCACCCCGTTATTGTCCTTGCTCATGTAGATCTGTCTCCCCTTGATCCAAAAAGCTTAAGGCTCTTGGGAACTTTTCCCAAGAAAGGCAATTTTGGGGAGAAGGTTAAAAAAAAGGTGGGGGGAGAAGAAAATGTATAACGATTATTTTTAGGAACACACCATCCCTTGAAAAAGCATCAGTCCACCGGTGCAGGAGTTCATGCATTAACCTCAGATTAATTCACATTAATTTTCCATGTTATGTATCAGTGACAAGAGGAACGGTTGTGGTTTTGAGCATGTCTGATTTTGTGCGCTGCACAAAGGAAGGAGCAGAGACGGATAAGTCCAAACTTTTATTCATTTTCAGAAAAGAAAATGTGCAACCCACACTCCGAAGAGATGTTTTTGAGGGCTCGTTTGCTGTTTCTGTAGAGAATACACAAAAATGCCATATGCATCGTCTCATCTCTCAAGGATTCTCACTCTAGCAAAGTGGAGAAATATAGAAGATGCATGATAAGGGGGAAATGGTTGAGGCTGGAGACTGAATGGAAGGGATTTTCCTTTTACAGGTTCGTGTGTGTCTGGTTCTTGGTATTATGCATGTACATGCTGCTTGCATTGCAGTCGAGAACTTGGAGCAGGGGCGAGTATTTCTCCATTGTCCCACAAATGAGTGTTTACCCCAGTGAGGATACAAGAACATTTGTGACCTGAAAAATAGCGTCATTGTCACACCTTTGAAGTGCAAAATACACTGTTTACAATTAATATATACATGTAACTTTGTGGCCAAGAACCTGTCTCTCCTTCACAAAAATAAATTTATTACTTCTGGTGGTTTTACTTTCCTCGCAGCCTTTGGGATTGATTTGGTGTGTGTTTGGTTGTTTCTGTTCATAAGCTGCTTAACTGGAAGTGCATTCGGAGACCTTGAAGTCCCTGAGCAGTGTGTGTGATGGTGGTGGTTTCTTTATACTTGTGACCCATCTCTGTGGTGTCCTCGCTCCCTGATGCTCACCGGGGCAGTTGTCTGTCCTTTTCCAGCCCTTCCTTTTCCAGCCCTTCCTTTTCCAGCCCTTCCTTTTCCAGCCCTTCCTTTTCCAGCCCTTCCTTTTCCAGCCCTTCCTTTTCCAGCCCTTCCTTTTCCAGCCCTTCCTTTTCCAGCCCTTCCTTTTCCAGCCCTTCCTTTTCCAGCCCTTCCTTTTCCAGCCCTTCCTTTTCCAGCCCTTCCTTTTCCAGCCCTTCCTTTTCCAGCCCTTCCTTTTCCAGCCCTTCCTTTTCCAGCCCTTCCTTTTCCAGCCCTTCCTTTTCCAGCCCTTCCTTTTCCAGCCCTTCCTTTTCCAGCCCTTCCTTTTCCAGCCCTTCCTTTTCCAGCCCTTCCTTTTCCAGCCCTTCCTTTTCCAGCCCTTCCTTTTCCAGCCCTTCCTTTTCCAGCCCTTCCTTTTCCAGCCCTTCCTTTTCCAGCCCTTCCTTTTCCAGCCCTTCCTTTTCCAGCCCTTCCTTTTCCAGCCCTTCCTTTTCCAGCCCTTCCTTTTCCAGCCCTTCCTTTTCCAGCCCTTCCTTTTCCAGCCCTTCCTTTTCCAGCCCTTCCTTTTCCAGCCCTTCCTTTTCCAGCCCTTCCTTTTCCAGCCCTTCCTTTTCCAGCCCTTCCTTTTCCAGCCCTTCCTTTTCCAGCCCTTCCTTTTCCAGCCCTTCCTTTTCCAGCCCTTCCTTTTCCAGCCCTTCCTTTTCCAGCCCTTCCTTTTCCAGCCCTTCCTTTTCCAGCCCTTCCTTTTCCAGCCCTTCCTTTTCCAGCCCTTCCTTTTCCAGCCCTTCCTTTTCCAGCCCTTCCTTTTCCAGCCCTTCCTTTTCCAGCCCTTCCTTTTCCAGCCCTTCCTTTTCCAGCCCTTCCTTTTCCAGCCCTTCCTTTTCCAGCCCTTCCTTTTCCAGCCCTTCCTTCTCTTCCTCAAGACTCCCCCACCTTGGTGCACAGTGTATCCCTGTAATAGGGCTGTTTGATTTCTGTATTGCCAGGGCAAGGAAATCCAGATTCATCCACTTGACCAGAAGGTTTAACAAGGAAAATTGTGTTGATTCCACAAGGTGAGGAGTTGCGTGACTGATCACAAAGCTACAAAGCACAAATTGAGAAAACACAACCTTATGAAATGTCTGACCTTCAACTCTGTTTTCTTTCACCTATCACTGTGGATTTCTTAGTGTCATGTTTTGTGTGTGGAAACCCAGAAAATAGCTTGTGTTCACTGCAGGCCCCTGGATCCTCTGAATTGTCCCCTTTTTCTGAAAAGAAAGCTTTTTTGGTTCTTCCCCATTTTAAGCATTCAGCTTTTGGGTTTATGTGGAATGTGACTGAGAGACATCAGTTTTCTTTCTGTTTTTTCCTCTAGTGTTGTGCTTTGAGGTGCAGAATTAAAACACATGGGATGTCCTCGCTCTCTTGGGAGCTTCTTGGAATGTGTCTTGCAATTCTTTGTATATTTGGGCAAAACTGGATTGTGGTAGCAGACGCGTACGGTTTGTTATGACTAATGACATAGGCTGACCTGGTTTTGATGGGGGTCCTATGGACACAGAATTTTTTGTGATGAAATATTTGTACCTGGAGCCTGATGGAGCAAGTAACTCGCGCATGTCAGTAGTCACTAAATGCACAGTAACAGTGTGTTAGGTGTAATATATAAAGAAAACTAGGAGTCGAGGAGTGTATTCCAGCTGCTGAGAGGACGGTTCCCCGTTCTTTACTCTCTACCTGTGTCACAGGTGTGTGGGGGGTTTGTTTTTTGGGTTCCTCTGTTTTGCTTTAGCTGGTCAGAAGGTAAGTTCTGTGTTTGTGGATGGAGAGGCGTCTCCTGTGTTCCTTCAAAGCGCTGGCGGGAGACAAATAAACCAATAGTTCGTTTTGATGATCTAAAGACTGGTGGCTTTGATACTGAGGAGATAGTAACATCTTTGAATGGCTTCACTGTAGATTCTGTATTCATGTACAACAGAGCCAGCAATTTATTTTTAACTTGTATTACTATGAGGCAGATACAGCTGAAAACTGCGCGTTGGTTTTCTACCCCTTACCCCTCCCACGAATTAACCTTAACCGTGTTATTTCTGTTAATTCCTGGACCGTAATTACTAAAGAGCTGAATTCTGGTGGCTGTTACAGTGTCTGTTGGTAACCTCTAATGGGAGTCAGGGGGAACCTGGCTTTTATCAGGGGAAGTGCAAAGTGCCTGGTAATAATCACCGATTGCCTCTAATTCATCTGCTTGGGCCAGTTTCAAGCAGCTCTGGTGGCAACGTCTGAAGTATTTCAGGATTTGTTAAATGTCCTCCAGGTGAAGTTATATTGGAAAATTCAAATAATTAGGAAGATTGAGTGGTCGCGCTGCAACCCTCGTTTGCCAAACTCATTGTCAGTCCGTTGAGATGAGGAGAAACTGGAAGATGGGGCCATCGAAATTGGGTGGTTTGTGCATGTGAACAGGCTGAAGAACCAGGTGGAGCAGGCACGCTGTATATTGGAAGTTCCCTCTGCGTATACCTGTGACTTTCACACTCCTGTAGCCCTTCTATAGAGGTTTGAAGTTTAAAACCGAGATGACCCGTTGCCTTTTGTGGGGGTTCTGGCCCCAGCGATGCTTGTGTGATGAGGGTACATTGGCCATCTCTGGGCGAAGCAGCGTGTGAACTCCCAACGGGAAAACCAGAACCGTGAAGCAGAGTAGCAAAGAAAAAAATGCAAACGTATTTCCTAGACTACAGTAAATTCTCTTCCGGTGCCAATACTTCTAGTAAAGACAGATGTATTAAAAATTAATCATTTTTATTTGGAAATGGTTTTTATGGGGAGAGGGCCTTTAATCTTGCAGTCAGATATGTAGCAAAATATAATGGCTGGAAGTCAAAATTGTTGAAGTTCAAATTGTAAACAAGCTGTAAATATTTTACTGAAGGTGATCAACCGTTGAAATAAATTAGCAAGGGATGTTATAAATTTCCCGTTGCTTTGAAACTATTCCCTACTAGAAGCGTTTTTAATCCCCCTCCTGCTGGAGCCACAGCCGGTCGAGGTTGTAGCACCGCTCAGCTGATCTCAAAACGGGATATCAAATGGAAGAATTTTGGCTGAATTATTGAAGGCTATTCATCATACTCTTGAAATACAGTGTTACAAATACCTATCTAAAGTCAAACAGTCATCAGCTACAAGTGGATTGTTCCTCTTATGCGTCGGCTTGTTTAAAAACATGATTGTAGAATTCATCTGAATCTTCAGTGGAAGAATTGGACTGTTTTGATATAACTAAATCACAACTTGAAAGCTTGTAGAATAAAACAGTGCAGAAGGTTGTTTTCCCTGTGGAATTTACTTTAATATACCTCTAGTTCTGAAAGATGGTGGAAAGCTCTAAGTAATACCAGCCTTGCTCTGTTAGTGCTCTAATACAAAACCACAACAATTCTCTTTGATGTCTGCAGGTGGCTGTTGGTTGCAAACCATGAAATTTGTAATTGGAGCCTCCTTGGTATTTGGGAAGTTATCACTGAATACAAAAAGTTAAAACAGAAGCCTATTTGCTTTCCGTTTGTTAATGTTCTAAGAAGATTGAGGCCCATGTTGTACTACAAGCACTCAGCTCCGCACATCTAAACCTGAACTGCAACAGCACCTGCGGAATAAGCTTTTTGAGGGGAGTATAAAGGAGTCATTTAGCCTGATCCCACGTAAAGAGAAGTCTCAAATGAAGCTACTCGCTTTTTCTTCTTTGCCCACATTTTATTTTTGTGTGAGGTTTGCTTGGCTGTTTTCCCTTGTGTACTCGTGCGTGAAGCGCCACCAGGATTCCAAGGAGAATGGATGGATTTGGCCACCTTGTGACACCCTGTTCCGCAGGTTTTTTCACCGCTGGGCGGTTTAATATCCATCGAATATAACAGAGCATGGTCAGGAAGGGCGATGTGATCCATTCCTGGGAAAGGAGCTGCTCACACTGTTGCAAATATATTTGCCACCAATCTTTATGATGAAAATAAGCAAAGCCATATCTGCCGAGTATCCAGCCTTTCCTGCCAGTTCCTTCTGAATTGCCAGTGTTTGAAAAGAGCTATAAAAACCATGCAAAGATCTGACTTGCGCAGATAATCATCTTTGAGCGTGACAGTTGTCATCTCTATTTTCTTATCTTTGAGGCCGGAGAGAAATGTGTCTGAATCGTTCACTATTCCACTGCTCTTGGAATAAGTCATGGCCAGGTTTCAACGTGGAATGGTTAGAAGCAGGGTATTTAATTTGGTGAATCATTTTGGGGGGCAGTAGTGTAACTTTAGATGGCTCCCTGGCCTTTGGCCGGTTGGTTACTTGTTGGGAAGATGCAAGAGCGACCTGCACTATGTACCTGGACTGGCCTGTTGGCTGCCAGGTGTTGGGAGGATCATCTCAACATGGTTCTTTGACACACTCTTGTAGCTCTGTGAGGAGAAAACCTCTCATGTTTTCACTACCTGCTGGTCGGTGAAACCTGGTCTAAATGTAGACGTAGGGAAGAAGAAAAAGGGCAAAATTGGACATGTCGAAAAAGGTGAAGTGCTGACTGTAGCTATGGAATAAGTGTTGTATGGGGAATGTGAAAGGAATCTGATCTTGAGAAGGACTTGCAAAAAGGCAGGATAGTTCTTCAGGAACTACTGGCTATTGATGCTTGATGTTGAATTGATTAAGATCAATTGCTGTTGACTGGTAGGAACTCTGAATCCTAATTGCATATGACTAGTTTGGAGAAGTTACTTGTAAATGCTTAGTGGGAAATAACTGCGAATAAAGCAGAGGGATGTTTGTTTCAATTTCTTTCGGGTCGTTCGGTATCTGTTTACCTCTGAGACAGATTTGCAAGTAAAGAACTGGAGTGGTTTGTTCACCTTCCAGCTGTACCTGTTGTTTAGTGAATGCCTGGATGTAGTTCTGGTGATATTAATTGAGCCTGAAAGTCACCTTTGAAATTCCTAGCAATTTGAAACTGTAGAACTGTGGTTTTCCAACTCAAAATGAATAATATTACTCTGAATTGTTTATTGTTGCTACTCTGGATTTTTTTCATAATCATAGATTACACAATCCAGCAAATCGTCTTTTGTATTTCCCCCCCCGCCACTTTGTCGAGCGAGATGATTCCACTGTTGCAAGCTTGCGGTGTTTTACCAGCACGTGGTATCAGCGAGCACCGTCACATCCTTTTGTCTCCGTGGTTTCTGTGAGAGAAGGAAAGAGCCGCTGAGATTTGAGCACCTTTTTCGGACAGCTCCCTTGTTCTCGCTCTGTGTGTCCGCAGGGATTCAAGGCAGCGTCACTGAGTCAAGTGGGCTGGGGGGGGCGGTGGTTTAGAGCAAAGTCAGTGAGATACATTTTCTTAATTGGTTCAGATGATTCAGCCTGGAACATGAATCAGACTGGACAGTGATTTGGACGTTCCTAGAGTAGCAAGAGCCAAGTAATTTTAGTTTGCCCCAGAGGCTAAACTGATGTACGGATCAAGTTCAATTAAGGCGGGGGTTTTTTTTGACACTCCAGCTATTCATTTTTCTTGTTCTGACAGTTTTATTTCCTGTATGCCCCAAGGTCTGCTGCCTTGGACCACCTCAGCATCCTGCCAAAGCCTGAAGGTGGCACCCGCTTGACACAGTCTTTGTATACAAGTGTGTATGGATGGACCATTTCCTTTGGGGTTTACTTAGGATAGAACACGTTCCTGGTGTCCCTGTCCCCCTGAAAGCTGGTTAGTACCAAACACTGCGGATCCGAACTTACCTCGAGTTTTTGGGGAGAGGAGCTTTCATACCTCGTTTGCCGTAGCGTATTCCAGGTTGCGTTTGTGTTGCTTGGTGTCCATCAGTTGCAAACCCAGGCACATTGACTCTGAAATAAAACCTTTTTAATCAACTTGATGATTAAAAACTTCAAAGTTTGTTTCCTGGTATTCATTTCGGTACAAAAACTTGCTGCGTGTTAGAAACGTGGAATTCCAAATTGTTTGTGCTTTTGTTTCTTGCTTATGCTGGTATATATTGTTGGACTACGTATAAAACTTTGTGGAAGGATTTCTTGATTTGTTTTGCACGTGTAAAATTTCTCCCACGATGGGGATGATTACTTGGTACTGTGCAGCAAACTTTGAATAATGTGTAACTATTAATATGTGCTTAAATGAGAGACACAAGAAAGTACTTTTGGCGCAGAGGAAGCGGAGACTTGTTGGGGGCAAGTGGAAGTGCCGGCAGATCAACTCTGCGTCTACAAAACAAGGAGAACTGTCTTTAATCAGAATTGACCATTAACTTTTGGCTCTTAATATGTTAATAGTGACTGTCCAGTCGCCAAAGTGGAGCGAAAATGATCAGTTAAAAGAAATCTCAGCTGCAGACATCCCGCTTGAGAAGGTCAGGTCACAAATGTAGCCCAATAGTATTATTATAGCCCGGAGTATTACACGTACCAGTGTCCACTGTTTATAGCATCTATGTACAAATGTTTTCAGCTCATTTTTCTGTTTAGATTGCAAGCTGAGCTGTGGCAGAATGGTTTATCAGGGCTTGTTTCCTCAGTGAACATCTGATGGACCTTCCCACTGAAAATAGTTTTCCAAGCAGGCTGTTACACTGCAACACTTTTAGGCTTTTTTTTTAACGTTGTTTCATATGATTTTGGGGAAAATTAAGTTTCTTTGTTTTAACTGAGGCGAAGTTTGGGGATTTTCCGTCAATTCTCACTAGCGTAGAGCTTAATTTGACCTGTTGTTCTGAGGTTAATTAAAGTTCAGGGCCTGTTTTGAAGTGGCGTGGAGGTTTTGGATGAGCCCTGCATTGCACCCCTCCAAATGCGAGTGCCTGCTGCTGGAGATTAAAATGCTATATTGAGAGGCTGATTAAAACATAAAATTAAATTGCATATTTTAATTTTACTTCCAAGTTTAGATTAATTAAAAGCTAAATTGCCTGTAACACCTTCCACTTTGGATACTTGAGTGCCTTCCCATATGATTGGATTGAAACTGCAAGGCTTAAACTCTTTCAGCCGAACACGCTTGTACATGAGCAATGAGAATTAAATAGTGACGTTTAGGTAGTGGTCGATTAGAGTTACAAGAGACGCAGGTCGCAATAAATATCTCCTGTTTTGCTCTAGCATGGAAGTTATTTTAAAGGGGAAAGAAGCATCCAGAATGAAGACTTTGAAGAAATTCTCGTGACTTAACCAGTAAAATTGTATAGAGAAAACTGTTTTGGAAATGCTTGTACTTGCTTTTTGAGAATCAGCATCCCTAATTGCTATAATATTTCATTGTCTTTCCCACCGCCTGGATCAAATGTCCTGTTCAAAGCTGTTCTTGTCTATTATCCATTATATTATGAGTTTGGATGTCCTAATTCTGAAGTTTCAAGTCATATAGATCAGAGCATCAAGAGACTATTAAACAGCTTTCAAGGTGCTGAGTGATCTTGAAAATGAGCACTGAGGGATTCTACTGCATATGCTGATGATACAGATCTTGCTGAGGACTTGTCAGTGTGTGTATATATATATATACACACAATATATATATATATAACCTATATACACACAATATATATATATAACCAAAAAAAAGAGATGCGTTTGTAGCCAGAACTACACTGAACATATTTTGCTGATAGTTGCAGACTTTTGCTTTATTATTATCTATTTTGGGAATTATTCTATCTCATTGAAGACTTTGGGTAAAATACTAATACTAATGCACCTAGAGCTTCAAGTCAGGTCTCTTTTATAATACGACGACGGGCTTTATGGATCACAGGACTGGGTTGAAATGAATCGGTCTGTAGCAAAGCAGACCCTGTCCCTTCTGGCTCCTGTTTCAGAATCCCTAATTTGAAGATAATTAATCTGTTTACTGAAGTTTGTTCCTCTTACGCTCAATTTTTTTCTGTCCTTCTTATAAGATGCGGTTGGTGAGCTGTTCTCCTGATTTATCACATGTGCTTAAAATGGTCTGAGGAACAAAATTTCAGACATTTTTCCTGAAAAGCCAGACTGCCCTCGGAGCCTGGGGCCTCGCGGTAGACGGGGCTGAGCAGAAATGGATGAGGAGCTTTTCTCTGGTTCCGCTCCAGCTTTCAGCAAATGTTAACTTTTCTTTTATTTAAGACAGGAAATGGGATGTATCCTCGATGAGGTGGAAGAGAGTAGCAGAACCAGAGAAAATAGTTCTGAGAAGCATTGGAGGATCAATGTTTTAAGCTACTCGAGTGTTCCAAATACCGAATTTCTTTCAGCAGCGCGTTTGCTGGAAATTCTGGAAAAATAAATGCTGGAATTCTGAAGTTCTGCTACCTTTGGATGTCTAGAGCTCTCTCATCAAGGAGAAGAATCTTTCTTCCAGTGCTTCACTCATCCATAGGAGTTAAATAATCTTTCTGTTAATAAAAAATTATTAGATTATGCTAGATTATTAATTTAGTAACTAACAGCATCAATCACACTGTTTTCCTGGCTGTTACCTATTGAATTAAAAACAAGTTTCTAACAAACAGTTATGCTGCTTATTATTGACAAAACAGACATTTCATTTACCTGTGTTATAAATGGCCTTCTGGTGTTATTTGGGGAAGCATGGTGGTCTGACAGTAATTAAGCAGTAATTGGTGTACAAAGGCAGGAAATGTTCTCAGTAGCGAACTATTCTGTTAGAAAATAATTTCATTTAGGTGGCGATATTGCAGCATCTCTGTTTTATTATGTGCCATATGTCTGTGCAGCAGAACTTTGGATTTGGTCTGTGAAATGCACTTGTTCTGCTTTATTAAATGTTGATTTTTTTTGAAGTACCTTTTTTCCTCACCAGTGTATATAAATACACTTGTTTGCCTTCCGAGAGTATTGCTCTGTCGCCTAACCTTCTTCGTGGCTTTTGCGTTCAGCATCTCTTGTTAAAGCAAACTATTGGTGAAGAAGAGGAGGGGTATGGTAAAAGCACAGTCACGCTCTTTTTGTGTATTGTTCCCTAAGGGCAACGTTTTTTCCAGAAATCAGACCTGAGGAGCGACCGAGCTCTTCTGTAGAGAAACAGCGAGTGGGATCCATGCGGAACATCCTCATGGGCTTTCACTGCTCTGAGGTGACTCAAGTCTTCTTTCTACGCAAAAACTTTACCTAGCGTTGCATTCCAGTGGTAACAAGCCTGGTACAGAGATCCGGCTCAACAGCTATTTGAAATTATTAAAGGTAATACACTGTAGTTGTTTTCCCCTCTGCTTTTCCGTGGCTATCGATGACCTCTCCCTCGAGCAGGGAAAAGATGAGTATCGTGTCCCATCCCCGACTCTGAAAGCGAAGGTGTCTGTGCTGCTTGAAGATTACAGGAAATGTGGGGATGTTTTTATCAGGGAAAGGTTAGAGCGGCGAGTTGCTGGAAGAGGCGAAAGAGCACAAGGCAAGAGAAATAAGCTGGTGCTTAAACAGGGCTGGGTCATAGAGCAGACAAGAATGTAATAACTGATTTCTGACCTGAGTTAAGGTCGCATTCGTATGATCACAGAAAAGCTACAGCTAGCAAAAAATGCTGGCGCTTTTTCCATAGCCGGCTAGAGATTTTTAAGACGCGATGCTTTGCTTCTTCCCTGACCACCATTTGACACATCGGTGTAGCAGCAAAGACTGTACAGCTAATAAACTGTGAATTGTCAACTGATGGTGAACAACTAATGGAAACGGGTTCGTGGTTTGGGGTTTTGGTTTGTTTGGTGGGGTTTGGTGGTTTTTTCCTCTCTCCGTGGTGCCCCACAGTTCCCAGGAGGGCTGGGATTTAGTTTGCCTGTTTCCTTGTGCTTAAGCAGTGATGCTGATGTGTCGACCGGTTCTTTTTCCTGAACGTTTGGGCTTTTTTTTTTCCTCAGTTTCACCACTGAAACATAGGAAGTAGAAAAACATTTTGTTCATTTTCCCTTGGAATTAGTCCCCGTCTCTTCCCATTGTTAAGATTTCTTGAAATCCAGGCCAAATTCAGCAGAGATCTATCCTGTGGCAGGATTGTTAGTTACTCGAAAAATTCATAGTTGTCTATCTGTGCGTCTTTTCTGTGTTCTGTTGGACTGCCCTGTGTTTAGTGTTTCCTCCTTAAGTATATTTGGGGGGAGGACAGAGAACACAGATGCAGGGTGGATTTTGTTCTGATTTTATTTTCTGAAAAATAACCATGGGTAAACTTTTATCTACTAGTGCTTTCCAACTCTAAGGCCGTGGATTTAATCTAGGGAATTACCTTCTATAAGGACAAATATGTCAGTGCATAAATACCTCAAAACACCAGGGTTTGCCCCCTCTCTTTTTCAATACGGGGATGCAGTGAACTGCAAGGAGCTTCTTAATAACATGCTCAAAGTATTTATGCTCTACCGTTATTCTACAATGATAATTCAAAAAATGGAGAAATCTAGAGGAAGTCGTTAAATTTGGTCCGAAGGTTGGCAATTTTTGAAATGTTACAAATTGATGTCTTTCCTTCATCTGCTCTTCTGCAGCAACGCTTTGCCTCTGCGTTGTGAATACAATGAAGGATTTTGTTCTTAAAAAGCAATACTTTCCCCAAACTCCTGAATTAAGCGTCAAGACCTTTTCTTGTTACTACTGACACATAATCAGTTTTACCAAGTCGCGTCGCTGTTCTTGGAGAAGGCGGAGAATTGAAACGTGATGCTGAGTTGGACAAACAGACTGATCTCTTTTTCTGGAAGGTGCCACGCTGCTTTTGCCTGTCACACGTAATCGGAGTGTCAGCTCGTGTCTCATTTACAAAAGGCGATTTCCCCTGCAGAAATACCCCCTGCCATGCCACAGCATCCTCGCCGGCGATCTCGAGGTTCCGGATTCCTGAGAAATCCGTCGCTTCTTCCCGGCCGAAATGGCTTTAAATCCATAGCTTTGCCCCTCGACATTGCATTTTTCCGTGCATCTCTTCTGGCCTCTCTTCCAAAAATTGGAGTTCCCCGGTTGTATCGATGTATTTGCTCCCTGAGTGGAAAGGTTATGTTCTGAAACTTTAGGCGGGGAGGTCTTGAGTGAAGGTCTGTTGCCTTCAAACTGAATTCGCTTGTACTCGAGGCCAGAATTGCTTCTATCACTGCATTGACGTGGGTCTTTTCTGTGTTTGCACAGTGTGTAGACGTAGCCATCTTCTACTGTCAACTAACCCGGGCATTATATTTCCAGCAATACAAAGTGTTCCCATTGTAAAAGTGTACTCCATCACACAACAGAGTTTCCAAAATTCTTGCAACACATAATACTGGCCTGTTTAAATCTGTGGTGTTTCTTGGTGGTGTGCTGAACAATTGTGGTTTTAATTCTGATATTTATTCTGCATACTGAAGTGTTCTTCGTGCTCCAGAATAGTTTTATTATATTTTATGTGCGCTAGAAAAGTAAAAGTATACATGGTATCTTTCGAGATCGTTTAGTGGGGAAAATAAAGCAGGAAAATGAAAGATAATGGGGATTTTGTTTTAAAATGGGAAGAATAAGTTTTCTTCAGTGCAGTCTGCATTTGTCACATACTGGATAAGCCCAGCTTGCTTGTCATGTGTGATCTTACGAATCCTTCGCCTGTTCTGTTTGTAATCCCTGAACCAACATTAGTAGTTCCACACTCGCACTAAGAGGATTTGCTGTATTAAACCAGTGTGGGGTTTGTGTTGCCTTTTTCAGTGGAAGCAGGGATGTGTACTCGTTACAAACGAGGTTTCCCACTTCTTTTCCTTGAGCCTTTTTCAGTGTTGTGTCCGTGGAGCCCCCGTGACCCGGTGTTTTTCTATACCCGCTGCCTTCACTTGCAGCTCCACATTTCCATTCACGTGTCGCATTAATGGTACCGAGAGCCAGTTACGGCCAAAAATGAGGGGTGAAATGGGGACAATATTTCTTGCTGGATATTTGACAAGCATAGGGCAGTGGTGGACTTCAGATGCTGGGTTGAAGACCATCCATAGACATTGAAATAGTGTCCATCTACTTGGCCTCCCTGGTGGCTTTTATTCGGCTTGTATCAAAGAAGGACTTCAGAGAATAAATTCCTTTTAATGTCTTTAAAATCGTATTTTCAGAAGGGGCGGGGTGTGCTGTAAGAGGTGCCAGCCCCGAACGCGTACCCAGCAGGTGAGACGTGGGAAGTGTCACCACGTCGGCGCACAAAGACGTCGTGTCGCCTTTGCTGTTCCCCTCCAGACAGACGCTCCCGTTTCCTTCCTCCCGGAGCCTCGGTACGTCGTGCATCTGTGTTACGAGATACCTGCTGTGTTCTAAAGAAACTTGGAAAAAAACCAAACAAACCCTTAGGAATGTGTATTTTGAGAGCTGAACACCAAGGTGCAGTCGCTGGTAAATGGCAAAGCTCAGGAGTTTGCCATCAGGCCTGACCCTGCTCGCTGCTTGTGCCACTTTCTTCTGGCATATGGGCAAGATAAAAATCTTTAGGGATCATGTTTTAGGGTATGTTGAAATGATGATTCAAACATAGGTCAAGTCAATAATTTTCGAAACTAAAGCCAAGAATTTTGCTTTATCATAAACTTTTTTAAATGTAAGAGGCTCTTATGTGTAGAAGAAAACTTGTAGTAACCAGTTGATGCTAAAATATGTATTTTTTTCCTTACCTCCTCTGAGGTTCAGTTTGAATTTTTTTTCAGAGATCTCACCTTTTTATTCTGTGTTTTACAGTTCACCTGTTTGTCGTGTTCATATTCATTAATGGTGAACTGTATTTACTATATAATACAAAAGTTACGGTAAGATTGGACATTTAATGAACTTTAAAGATGATACAAAACTTTCTTGTGTAATAAGAGCCGACTTCATGTCCTGCCATAAAATAAAGTTACTCCGTTTGTGTTTTGGGATGATCAGATTTGGATTTTGGAGATTTTAAGCCAAATTATGCTGGGTAAGTGGAAGTGTAAGATGGTTTTTAAACAGCAGTCTTCCAGTTGCACAAGCAATTGCAACGATGAGTAGGAAAGTATTTATCTGAAATTTTTTGCATGATGATGAGAGAGCAAGTTATTGGGGGAGAGATAGTAATGATCCAGCTCATAAAGACTATACTCATGAGAATAATTTCATTAAGTACTCTGGCAGATCAGTAAATTCTTCAGCTGCCTTTTCCGATACAGTTAGTGTTTATGTTCTGGGAGGGATTCAGCTCCAGTTTCTTGCCTCCTCCCTCCAACTTGACATTTTACTAAATCAATTTATTGTGTGGCAGAGCCTACAAACAATGCCTTCCAGAGCATTAAAGAGCTGATCTATTTAGAGAAGACTTTTTTTCTGTTTATAGCCTGAATACGCTGTCAACTGATCGTTTGATGGGAGTGCAGCTTGTCCCCTTTAATCTCTTGCAAATTCACTCCAGTGAAAAGCCAAACTGCTATTTCCTTTACCTATAAAATGATTTTCTGTGCTCTGGTTTCTGTTTTTCCTAATGATGAGTAACCTCACATGGACCCATCTGGTTAGTGCAGTGACAGGTCTCTGTAACTTTTGGTATTAATAACTGGATTGGTATCAGAGACCTTCTGTGTTTGTGATCCTTGAAGAGGAAAAATATTTTAATAAAGACCCACTTCTGTGAAATTCAGCTTGAGAGAACAGAAGGGAAAGGAAAAAATGAATATAAATTGATTACAGTTGAAACAAATCGAGACCAGGATTCAGGTTTTCCTGTGAAAAATGGAGGAGGGTAAGATGCGATGAGTTCAACAAATAGCATTGGGAAGCTTCAGGGCTCTTGAACTCCTTTGGCTGCGTTAAGCAGGTTAATTCTCTGAAGTTCGTACCCTGTAAATGTTCTTGTGCAAGGATGCTGGTAGTTCCTTACCTGAGCCCAGCTCTGGAGTTGAAGTGGTTGGAAGCCTGGTTTCCCCATAAAGAATGCAGGATATCCCCCCAAAAAAACAATGATTGCTCTTTGGGTACCGATTCCCCCTTTCTCCCTTCAAAGATTTCAGAAATATAATTATTGTTTTGAGTTGAAAGGGAGAAGACAGAGCAGGCTTTAAGAAATGGTGGAGCCTGCTGTTGGGTCATTTGGTGTACCTAAGGAATGTGAAAATTATGGATCTCATTAAACTTCCAGTTCGGATCAAACCTGGTAAAATCTGGAAAACCTTTTATTCACATAGTGGTTAATATTTTTTGCTAATATTTTTCAAACTGAACAGTCTGGTCTTTAGGAGACTTCGAGGAATATTTAACATTTGTGGGAAACCAAACAAGCCGAATTTTTCAATGTCTTTGTGGGAAACCAAACAAGCCGAATTTTTCAATGTCTTTTTTAAAAATTGGTTTGGTCACAAATTGTTTTTCTAAGCAATTATAATGACACTGAAAGTAGAGTGCAGTTCTAAAGAGCAGCTGTGTTGCATAGATGAATTTCCTATGTCTTTCCACTATGAAACTGTGTGGTTTCACACGAGGATTACCCTAACACCACCTGCATATTGTAGAAAAGACTAGGATGTCTTGTGAATAATAGTTGATTTCACATTCAAATGTAGTAACAATTGCAATACTAGATTGCCTTTCAGTTGGGGAAAGACCTTTCCCTGTGAGAGTTTATTTAAAAGAGACATTTATGCTGAACGACACCGAAGAGAAACAATAGGATTTTATTTCTAAAGCATCCTGCAGCAGGACTACAGCACAGAAAACCAACATAGACCTGCAGAGCTTTTCAGCCCCCTGAGGTTTTCCTGACGGGACATCTGCTGAACCAGATTTTGCAATCCGCCTGCATCAGATGTCTTTTCAGATATACATAGTATTTATGATTGCATTACTAAGTGATACCTAAAAATATATAGATATTTGCATTTTTGCCTCTTTACATTTGTTCTGGGAAAGGTTTAAATGATGATTAAAGCATTGGGTAAATGGTGCATGCATAAAAGATGTGAGGAGAAATTCAGCACAACTTTGAACAAATACTCACACTGCAAGAGTGTAGAAGGCTCTCTACAAAGATGTCTGAAAAGATGGATTTCAATAAAAGGAGAATATGTTTTAGAGTGCCGATGGAGATTGCCAGCTCTGAAGTGATTTATAGCCGCCAAAGTTAACTGCAGATGTATGTTGCTCTAGGGTAAGTCTCCATAGTGGGGGATGTTTGGAAGGGTTGCTGCCTTCCCATCTCAGTAGGTTTCCCATAGCAGTGGCCTCTGAGGAGGTTTAGCCAAAGCTGGGTCTTCGTGACCTTTTTTCAGTGTTGAGTTCATTATTGCTCTCGTTCTTATTTTGATTTCTTTCTTTTCCCCTCTGCCATTTGAAAGGGGGTTGGCAAAAAATGAAATCCCGGCCGATAGTTATTGAACACCACCAATGCAATTACGTTCTTGAAACTGTTTCTTGGGAAGAATCTGGTCTCAGCAAGTTTAAAATCATCTCATGCCTTCAAGATGCAATTTCCGAGAGAGCACTAATGATTTAAACTTGAAAAATGGGGTAAGGCTGTACAGCGGCATTCATGTCATTAGCGTGATGTGCCCCCCAAGGTCGCCTGTGTCCTCGGGACAAGTTGCGGTGCTTGTGCCGTGGATCCTATTTTGTATAACTTCTCAAAGGTCTCTGTTGGTACTACATCCATATGGATTTTGCCTTGATTTTGATGACTTGCCTGTAAGACAAAACTCCATATTGTTATAATGCCTTAAAGGAGATCTTTCCAGTTTTCTTTCTTCCAGAGAAACGCCTCGCATCACGGTTGCCGTGCAGATTAGCAGCGGGCTCCAGGAAAACGTTCACATCGGTGCAGTAATATATCTGTGCGTGCAGAGCAAAACACGCGGCGCCCCCATCAAATGAGCCCTGGCGCTAAAGCAGCAATCTCTGTCCCTGGGAAGGCATCAGGCCTTTGGGGAACTGGTGACATGCCTGACGTGTGTAGCCAAGAAAAGGCCTTCACCATTACTTTCCAGTCTATCTTTTAAGTTGTGCGTTGAGGAGAAGTGCTGTACTGGGTACGGTTGGTGTCTCCAAGGCAGCACTACCGCTTAGGAACCTCTGCTGCTCTAATTTCTCTTTATCGCGTAATAATGGAATTGTGCAAGTGACACGTGGCGTGAACCCTGAGTTTGGCATCTCAAGGTATTGGATTTCTGTCCTCAGCGTGGACTGCAAAAAAAGGTGGATAATTTGCCACCAGGAAACTGCTTAAGATTGAATTACGCATTTCAAAAGGGAAAATAGTCTTGTTGCTCACAGTCTTGCTTTCGCTTGTTGAGAACTAAACGAAAGAGTGGATTGTTTCTTTCTTCTTGCTCTGCTGTATTTCATTTAGTGGGTTTTAACTCCTCCTCTCTTGTAGGCTGGAAACCCATTTCTCCTCAGATTGGCAGCATCACACTACAGTAAGAGATTCAAATACTAAAAGATGCTTTTTTTTCCCTTGAGTGGAAACAGAAGAGAGAGATCTGATCACATAATGTCATTAAATATTTGGTTTATAGAATAAAAACTGTGTTTTGAAAGACCGTGTGAGGGACAAAGAAGTATTGGAGAGCCTCTCTGGGCTGTGTTACCAACTGCGGCTGCTCTGAGTCAGGATACTGTTGAAATAGCCGGATTTAAGCCCAAGTTTCCCGAAAAGCTGGCTGGTTTATGCTCAGGTGTGGAACCTTCTCTGTGTTGGGCGCTGAGAGGCAAAGCGATGCAAGTCAAGTAAAAGAGGTAAGGAGAAGTAAATTCCTTACTCGAGGCAGTTTCTTTAGCTTGGAAGAAGTGTGAGGAAACACTTCGCTTATGGGTTTTATATCCTTTGCTAAATTTATAACACGCAGCTGGGGGGGGAAAAATGTTCAAGCATAGGACCTAGCAAGGGAATGAAGCCATTAATGTGTCATGTTCAGCATATACTCCTCTGGCTGTTATTGCTTGTTTTGGAGACAGTAAAAAGCGGCCTGAGCCGTGGCGTGGGGTGAGCCGGGTTGCACTGTGTGCTTATTCTCCCTTGCCTCCTGCAGGCAGTTTGCAAAAGCCCTGAAGCACAGGATATCCTTGCCTTAACCTGCACTGGGAAAAATATTAGTTCACAGAAAGGTAACTTAACTGGGAGTAGAATCAGTTGCTCTCCCTGTCCCGATGAATTCCTGAGCAAGCCCGAAGTTCATGCGAAAAAGATTTATTTGCATTTATTCTTGCTTTTATTTCCGTCTGTACTCCTGTAGTACAGAAATATTACAGCGTCAAGTGAAAAAAGTGTTACCGCAG
Organism: Caloenas nicobarica; assembly: GCF_036013445.1. Taxonomy (NCBI): domain Eukaryota; kingdom Metazoa; phylum Chordata; class Aves; order Columbiformes; family Columbidae; genus Caloenas; species Caloenas nicobarica. Next base: position 38,002,189 of record NC_088251.1, on the reverse strand, counting down.
CAGTTTTGTTAACCAAGATTTCAGTCGAAATCTATTTCTCTATCGTGTGGTAAGTAGTCCTTGGGCTTGTTTCTCAGAGGAGGGAGTGATCTTTTGGGGTTTCTTGTTCTCTTTGAGAAGAAGTATTAGGTCCCACAGTGTCCTAAAGGCAGTTGAGGTGGCCTTCCTAGCGTCTCTTTCTGAAATTATGGCAGTGAAAACAGCGTTTAATGCTCTAGGGTTTTTCTATTGTCCTTTATAATGTCATTATAATTTAGGTCCTACTTCTCTCTCTTCTAATGCTCCCGAGCATTTTGTTTACTGTAGCTCAGTACCATTATACTACCAGCTATCCGTGCTGCCTCCTCGGAGGGAAAATAGGGAAAAAGCTGACAAATTCAGAATCCCTATTTGCATACATGAATATCTTACTTGTCCCAGCGTGCATTTTTATCCGAGTGGAAATTCATTCATTGCCTTCTAAAGCGTACCAGAGCCATATCTCTCTTTACACGCTTTGATACGAGGCCATCCTGAAAACCCAGCCGGAGGGAGGAGCACGGGAGGTACCCCTCAATCCCTGGAGTGCCGCTGATCCCATCAAATACCTGCCTGGATTGAAACCTGTCTCTTTTCTGATACTAAATGAAGACTGGCCTTTAATTTGTATCCTTAGGATGAATGTTTTCTGTAATTCTGGGGCCTTTTTTATACCTTATCATCCCGACAGCCCCAGGATGCTGTGCAAGAAGGAGCAAGGCACCAGGAGTGGGAATGTTACTTCATTTGGCACTATTCAACCATAATTCCCTTACGGGTCATCTTTTTGATGGAAACTATTAATATATGAATGCATCTTCCTCTTGCTTCAAAGGAACTGTCTAGGATGATGTCCAGAACCTCTGTCTCTTGCCTGTACCAAAAATCACGACTCTTTGAGTCCATTCCCCTCTCCTTATTGTCATCAGACCTCAGCAGTGAGCAGCACTCCGTGCTTTGCGTGTTAGCAATTCTGAGCTGTCTGCTGTTTGGAAATACTAACAGTTTCACTGGCGTCTTTCAGGTTCACCGTTGTCAGACGTCTAGGCAGTAAGATTACTTCCGTAAGCGTTGTGATAATAGCAGTTTCCGACATGGATTGGCATGACTTCCTTGAATGAGGCCAGCCCTTGCCTAGCCGTCCATCCTGAACTCCTCTATCCATTTTCTTCTTGGGTTGTCTGCTTGTGAGGGTCAAAAAATGTTTGTGTTGGGGCCACCGCTGCTAAATCTTGGGTCAAGTCATATTGCTCCGGGTAAGAAGGGTATCTTCAGCCCCTAGTTTCTAAAGCTTGGTTTGTTATCTCAGGGCCGAACTTGCGATTTGCGTCACGCGGGTGCTCTGTGGAGGTCAGCGAGCACCAAAGTTGTGCTGGCTGTTTCCAGACTCTACTCAACTTTACCAGCTCAGCTTAATGACTTCTAAACACCGTTTTTTATGGAATTCATGGAAATGTCAGCTCGGTAGCAATGCAAATGGCAAGTAGGATGCTGGGAGTGAGTAGGAGAGGGAGAGAAAGTTATCGGGCAGCTGTTGGCATGTATGGGCTGTGCACATCTGGAATGCTGGCCGCGTCCCGGGGTGCGTTTACTGGTTTCTTTCTGCCCGTTCTCCCCCAGCTGGCCTCAGTCAGAGACAACGTGGGGGGGGTAGGGACACTGTTAGAGACCGTCAAACGAGGTTGTTTTTTTTCTTTTATGAGATGTTACAGGAAATTGTTTCAACAATCTTATTTACTTAGCGATCTTTTGAAATTTAAAAATAACATATGTCTGGTTTTAAGTATTACTCTAACTGATGCATAATTGCTGTGGTGTCAGAGCTGTGAAGGCTCTTTGGTAGTATGTAGTGCTGTTGGATTTGGTTTAGATATCTTATTTTTACTTGAATATTTCATTCGTTTGTTAAAGATGAGTATTTGTAAACCCATTTTGGCCGAACTTCTTTGCTGCAAATAATCACTGATACAGTAACTACGAGTTAAGTGTCTAAACAGACTATTAGATGCCTTTTGTTCAAAGAAATTGTTTAACCTATTGCAAGGTAGGCGCTGCCTTTGCACTAAAGCGATTTGCTGGACTCGTTTTAAAAGGTCCGCATTTCGCGCCAGTCCCCGCGTGGCTGTGTTTTGTCGTGTCCGCCTCAAACTTTGTGTTTCTTACAGAAATACAGGAGTGCTGGAGTGTTTCCCTTCCCCGCCGCGGGCACAGGGACCTCGGGCAAGCTCTGTGTCACCAGCTGTCCCTGAATGAGAGCCCTGTGCACATCCAGCCCCCCGACGCATCGGCGCAGACCCCCCAGCTCCGCAGCAGCTGAGTCACCAACAGGTGCAGCTGGACAAAGCAGCTGATAAATGCAAGATCAATTCCTCTATTCATCAGCGCGCAGAAGCACTTTTCAGATTCTTGAAGGTTGGAAGGGAAGGATTCGCTTGAAAGATGCACGGGCTGTCTCAGAATAGCCAAGGAAACCTGGGCGTGTGAGAGAGCTGTGTGTTCTTTGGGTGAAGGAAAGCAGGAATGAGCAAAATGCAGGAAATCGAGGAAGTAAAACGCTGAGTGTTGGGGCTTGATGTTGCAGTGCTGAGGTATGCGGGTGTCAGGAGAAACGGAGGCTCTGGAGATGGAGGTACGTGCTCACCGAAGGGCTAACAGGCCTTTGGAGTGATGAGGAGGGGAGATACGGTTGGTGTGGACCTTGACGATACTCTGAAATCCTCCTTTTTGCAGTTTGATCCAGCACCGCGTAGAGGTGAACCGCATGTTACTCCTCGCACCCCAGACTAGTTCCTGTAAGGAGGTTTTAGACCTGTACAGTATTGCCGTGAACCATACGTTCACCTGAAGAGAATGGGAAGAGCAACAGTAACTCCAGAGTGTCAGAAAATATTTAACATTCAAGCTCGTTTTCACATGGACCAAAAGACGTGCCATCTTCACATACAAAGCCTCTTGTCGACAACTGTGACCACTTTAGAATGAACCAGTTGCTGAAGCAACATTGTTGGTCAAGAAACCAGTTTTTGCCATAGCGTTTGTTGGTCAAGAAACCAGTTTCTGCTGTAGCGTTACTTGTGGTTGCCTTTGCTTTCTCTGAGAGATTGCAAATAATAAGATGTAGACATTAACACCTCGTGATTACATTTAACTTTCCATTTAGCTATAGCTTGATTCAGCATGGCTGTAGATACGGGTAGCAGCAAACAATCATTGAAGCTTAAAGAACGTTTTAAAAATAAGTACCAAGGCCTCATACTTGTTCTGAAACTGTTTTATTTTCAGGGAATACCATTTAATTTCATTGTCTTGATTTTTGATGGGCAGACGTAGAGAGGGAACTGATATTGCAGCTTCTGGGAAGGCTTTTAAAAGGCGAAGGATAAATATGTGAAAACATGAGCAAATGCTTTGCTGTCTCCTTTGCCTCGTGGCCAACAAGCTGAGAAAGCAATCAAAGTATAATCAAAACAAGTAATTGCATCTAATTATGCTCTTATCTAAGAAGTGATGAGAGGGGGTTTTAAAGATAAGATCCCCCAAAAATACTAGGAAGGCAAATGATGGAGCAGAGGAGTGAAAGGGCACTTGAGGATGATTGCCGTGATGTCAGATGTGGAAAATCTTGGAGAGCAGAGGGACATAGGAGAGAACATGGAGGATTGGAAGTTGTGTAATTGAACGTGTGAGGTTGTTTAATGTCCCGACACCTGCTTGCGTACTTGGCTTACGGGTTAAATAATTGATTTAACTGCTGATAAATGTGTAGCAGAATATGGTAACTGATAATGCATTGAGTCATCTAGTAAACAAGGAACTGATAACCATGAAACTTTCTATTTACTGCGGTTTCCTAGAAAAGAGACCTCGATCCTTATTAAATAGTTAAATTTATGAGGAGTCTGGAGCATTGTTAGGAGCAGCATTAGAAATGGGATTGCAGATAACTCTCAAGGACTCTTCTTGGTGTTTTTTTTAGCAAGTTTTGTTATAAATAGTAATTACAGGTAGTTTAAGAACCAGCTGCTTTAGAGTGTTAAGTGGGAAATTCATCTTTCCAGAGAAACAAATGACAACAGAAGACACCTCGAAACCTTCTCAACTTTCTTTACTGCTACTTAGTCTATAGCTTGGAGTGTGGCCGTACAACAATGCTGATAGTTATTTGGCTTAATCAGCCTTCCTGTTTGTAAGCTGGCCTAGTTTCCAAGGCTGATCTTAAAGCTTCTGGCCCAGTAATGTGCAATAACACAACCTTCAACTTGGCATTGAAGTAGCTGAATATGGCGTCTTAAGCGCGTGTATGTGCGTGTATACTTATGTTGTATGCGTGTTAATTCTGAAATGTCATTGCGTCGAACTATTTTAACAGAGCTAATAAAAACCCTGTAATTACTCCAGGACGTGTTTAACGCTACGTTTGACGTGTGTTGGCTAAAAGGCAGGTAGGAACAGCTGTTTTCTAGGAAGCTAGACTCTGCTTTGACAGGTTTGACTGATTTAAATTTTGTAAAGTAAATACAAAATCTCCAGGAGAAGAGAAGATAAACTCGGCTTGAGAAAATGTTCTTTTCCTCAATACAATAAACTCACTTAACATAGTTTTGGACATTTCCATTGCCATAACGCAAGTCAGATTTGAGCCTGAATTGATTTCCAAAATCCAGCATCCTTTCCACTGCAGTGGTACCAAGATCTTCCTTAGTTTTCACTTCAACGAAGCCTCTGATTTGCTCCTGTGTTAAGTAAGCCCAGTGAATTATCCTCGTAGAGAAATGACTCTGGCAAGGGAGAAATTGAGAGGTTTCTGGGATATCATCCAACACTCATCTTGCAGTAAGAGCAAAGAAACCAATCTTTTACTTTGTACTTTTATATTAAAATATATTTTCGTTATTAACCAGCAAAATAGCCTGTGCTTTCATGTATAATTTAAGCTTTGTGTGCATATTTTGTAGAGATAAAGGTTATTGAAGAACTAACTTAAGTACTTCTGGCTAATATAGCTTCTGTTTCTTTTAATGTTTTTATGTTAAGCAGTTGGGAAAGTGAACATCTGCATAACGTTTTAAAAAATCGGATTTGTAGACAGGAATGAACTGGCTACCCTGTTTACCCACCCATGATTAAGAAGCTGTAATACTGTTAATCCATCTAATAGCTGGATTATTTCTTAAAAAGACAGAAAACAAGTGAAGCAGTCACAACTAGTGATGGAAGCAAGCAAGAAAAATCCTTCTCCATCCCTATCTGTTATTCCTTGAAAACTTTTTTTCTATTTTTGGTAGCATCGTTGACGTTTCTCTGCGCAGACCTACATATACCTTGCAATCTTCTCTCTTTTCAGTGGAAATTAGCAGCATGCTACATGGAGTGTTAATATAGTGCATTTATAGTAGGTTCTGCTGGCAGGGCGATGGGAAAAGTGCTCTCAGGATGTCACCTACCGTGAATCAGGCCATATGCACGTTGGCTACCATTCCTATAGAGATGGAAAATAACTTTTCTTATTGATGGAATGTAGGGAAATACCAGTTACTGTATTTTGGGGGTACAAAGTATTGAAATAAACTTGATAATTCCTGCATTCAAGTACAAATGACTCTTCGATTGGAAATAACTGGAACTAGTAGTCCTTAGAGGAATATGGGCAAGGAGGAATGGATGAATTATTTGAATAGAATACACTGAGGAATTTTAACTTGCAGATGGAAGTATTTTTAGATCTTCCTATAAATTGCCATTGTTTTTTTTTTTTTTTCTTGAGTACTTGTGTATTTGCTTTCTACAAATGCTCTCTCCCAATAAGCCTAAAAACTCAAGACCTTGGCAAGCGCAAAACAGGAGAAGAGCCACAAGTGTAGTATTGATGCACCTCGGTTTTTAATACATTTATTTATGTGGAATGGATCCATAAGAATGGATGCAGGAAATCGAGTTGTGAGCATGCCTGATCTTGAAACTTGATGTTAAAAAAAATCTTCGTATTACTGAAAGATTTTATTTGAGAAGAGTAAAAATCCATCCCGATTGTGCCAATTCTATAGCATGGGAGTCCTATAGGTGCAGAGCTTGCCCAGGTGCATTGGGACGGATATTAAGGCAGTGACCTTAGGAAAGAATGGCATTGAGACAAACCAGAGTTGTTTTTCTTTTTTTTATCAGTCTGTCCTTGTGTTTAAATAATATTTTAGAAGTTGGGTTTTTTTTTTCCTCAGCTTGACAGTTCAACATAATTGTTTCAGCCACAGAAATAAAACATTTGAGACATATAGTTTAATGGACCGTAGCTTTAACCAAGCCAGCAACACTGTCAGACTGTAAAGCAAATTCATCTCCTTTTTGGCTTCCGTAAGACACTTTTTTCTGGTTCTGCTGACATTTCTAATTTATTGTGGCACCGGTTCTCTCTGAACAAGCATTTGCACTTGAGAGGCTCCCTGGTTTTGTGTCTTCAATCTTTAAAAGAGTTCATCTGATCAGTAATAATATAGATGAGCCTCATAATAAAACTGTCCACTATAATTTTTCTTGTGTTTAAACAATTCAGTACCTTATACTTTTAAAACCAGTTTATTATGTGCTTTGATATTTTATTACAGTTTTATTGTGGAAAGAGCAACGGCTCTAAGCAAAATGTATAACTTCTGACACTTGAAGAGTTGTAGCTGGTTGTATAAATTAATAGCATACATATAAATGAGAATTTAATTGTTTTCTTAAATGCTGTATTATCCATCCAACCGTGGCAGTTTCCCAGGAGGTATTGTTTTTGACGTGTATATTAAATGGCAAATATTTGTTTACTTGTCTAGTGAATTAATATGTACCTAATGGTTTATTTTTAAATATGCACTTTCTGCTGCAAGCTCAGTCCAAAGTTTAGGTTTTCCTGCTCAAATTGGGTTATTTTAAGAGTTTAAAAACACTGAAGCTCCATGTTCTGCTGCAATTTAGACTCTCGTTTTGGGTTAAAGAGTCCCATATGGACAATGGTTGCAAGGGTTTGGGTGTTTGAACACTGGTTGTTCAATCTCTCTTAACTCCTAACCGTGTCAGTGAGGCTCTTTTTTTCCTCCCTTGTCTATCTTTCCCTGAAAAGTTAACTTTCTTTCCTAAAGAATAATTTCCATTGAACACATGGCATTCGAGTGTGTTAGCATGTACCCGATTTCAAAAAAACCTTCTGTTTTATTTCCATAGCGAGAACAATTCTGTATGGGTATTTGAAAATATTTTTTTACCCCAGCCATGCCTGGCTATTTATTTTGATTGCGTTTCCCCCCTCAGCTTCAAATGAGTGCGATGCTTTTAAGTACTGTAATAACACCTGATCTTGAAGTCAATAAGTATTTAAGGTTACTGTAATATCAGTGGGCCTTAAATATATTAAAGGTTGCTTGGATGTGAGAGCTCGTATTTGATATTTAGGGGTTTTTTCATTCACTTTTATCCCCTCTTAAAATTTGTTGACGTGTTTCTCACATAGATAGTCTTGATAAGTAGTTGGTGTTTTGGCTGATTCAGTAACTACACTGGCGAGAGGAGAAGGGAAAAAAAGAGCCAGAAGTGCTTGAGTGTGTAACTTCTTGTTGCCCATGGGAACATCAAACTTTAAAATTCTGTTGGAGCAACATGAGAATATTTTCCAGGAGAATCCTTAGTCTTGTAGACATATTGTATGGTCTTACTTTACAGATCTTCCTTCTATCATCAATTGGTAATTGTCCTCTGCCCTGTCAAACTGCACATCTGGAGTCCAACACTGGATTTCTTACAGATTTTCTGCCTTTGGGGACCTGGGAGTCACTTGGGCTTTGGTGTGAGCTATTTCTGAGTTAGCAGAGTCTGTTCAACTTAAGAAGATTCTTGCTTTCTGTACTTCATACCAGGTTGGGGTTTTTTTCTGGTAAAAATTAGAGGAAAAAGGGGGACCCGTTTCTATTCTGTTGTATTACAGTTACATCTAGAGATGCTTATTCTTAGAGCAGCATTGTTGCTATCCTCGTGGTTCACTTGACATTTCATCGAAATCCAAAATAAACCTGCCAGGATTCTGTCCTCAGATCTCTCCAGAGTAGAGTCAACTCAAGGATGTCAGCCGAGCTCTGAATAACTTTCTAAAATAGAACGTCGTGATTGGAGATCTGGGTTTCTTCTCAAGGTTGTAAAATGAAATATCAGAGGCCTCTGAAGTGCGTCTGTGCATTTCTTTCTAGGTCTTTTGTGCAATCTGCATATGGATGTGATCTTTCTTAGCCTGACCTGAAGGAACTAAGTCTTGTTTCTGCTTTTCGAGGTGTAAAAGGTTGGAAGCACTTGAGAGCAAATGCAACGGAATGTAATAATGCTGTCTGCTTAAACTGAAAAAGCGACAGAGCCCCTTCTTTTAGCGTCTCCTCTTAATGTGGGAGGGAAAAATGGTGAAATATTGAGAAGTTCCCATCCTCAGAAGTTCCCAGGGAGCCTTAATGATGACGTTGGATTCCTCTGAATTGATTTGGGCGATGTGGAAGCACTCAGCCTTTATTTAAAAGCAGTCGTCTAGAATATATATATTAGGGTGGAAATATTTTTGCTGCATTGAAGGTGCCGTTGCAAAATCCAGAATGACTTCTGAGTTCTAAGTGTTTTCTTTGGGCCAGTGGGGTCTTTGCTGACAGTTCCAGTGTCCTCACGTGTATAGGAACGATAAGCCCTTTAGGAAAGGTCTGAAATTCTCATTTGGACCGTCTCTGCTGGAGTTAGAGGCAGAAACTATTGGTAGAAGTGCTGGTGGAAGAGGAGGAGGAGAGAAGAGGAAGGTGGGTGCTTTTGTATGGTTCACAGATAAAATTGCATGGCTTGAATTCGTTAATTCCTGTAACCTCGAGCTGTTTTGTCAAGACTGATGTTTGCCTAGCCCAAATGAAAATGAACAGTCCCCGGAGATCCGCAACACCAGTTAGACCCAAGCTGCCTCCTCATTTGATATATAATATTTAAGTTATTCCTGAAAGGGCTGCCTATGGCATCCAAGCATCGGCAGTGTCCCGGTGCTGCTGAGTGGGGTGGCAAGAGTCCTCCTGGGATGAAACGGAGATTGGATCTTTAACCTCCCGGTGGCAAGTGGAACAGCGGGTGGTGTAGGATTTTACACAGTTTTGCTGCTCCCTTTTATTTTTAAAGCGTCGTTTGGAACCGTGGATGTCGATATTAAAATCCACCGTCAGCTGTGATCCGTGTCTTCCTCTTGCTCTGTGGGGAGGGAGCCCAGTAGATCCCACCTCTGAATTACCCTGGGAAACAGCCTAAATATACACGGTGTCAGCCACCTAGGAACTGAAAATATTTAAGTAAATACGGGCCACTCCATCTGGTTTATTAAATTTAATTTCTTGCTTTTCTTATCCATTTGAAAAAAAAAAAACCAAACTAGTTTTTCCTCTCAAATTCTTGACGCATGGTTGTTTTGGTCTTTTTTTTTTAAGAGGGGCAGTTTATATCATTGCACCGTTTCCTTCATATTGAACAAAACGTCTTGCAAGGCGCTGTGATTTGGAATAAATTCCGATCTTGGAGAAATTCTTGGCTGTTAATGAAACGGTGGCCTGTTGGCGCGAGTGGGAACCCTGCTTCCTTGTGGCTCGGATCGCTCTTGAGAGTGAGCTAAAATGGGGTTTTCTACCCTAAGCAGATGAATTATTTTGTGCGTTGTGTGAATGAGATGCTGCCCGTACATTTGTGTTTTCCGTAAGCTGGGTAACAATTGCAGCTCTTCAATAAGGTCTCGCAAGCAGAGGATGAGCCGGTGTTAGTGCTGTGGAGAAGGGGGGTCACGGTCTGTTTGTGTGGCTTGGAATGAAACAGCAGCTCTGCGACCACTTTATAATAAAGTTCTGAGCGGGAAGTGGCGATGGAATCCAAGTCAAGTGCTTTGCTTGGGAAAATCGACAGCACTTAAACCCTTTTTCTACAATAGCTTGTTTTTATAGTGCTCTCAGTTTCTCTCCATTTCATGCTTCCGTTGCTAGGAAGTCCATTGTGTTTGTCACAACGTTTTTAAATGTGAAGGAATATTTTTAAATAATTCAGTTCTTGGCTAGAGAATTATGTTAATTCTCTTTATTGGAGCAATAAAACAGAGCTTTAGATCACTTCCTTATGTTACTCACTCTTAATGTGCTCTGGAGTTCATCCAGGCCTGTCTCGGCCAGTTTATTCTCCCGGGTTTTTTGTACATGTGTTTGGGGTTGGTTGGTTGTTATTGGTTTTGTTTGGGTGGGTTTTGTTTGGTTTTGTTTGGTTTTCGTTGTTGGGTTTTTGTTGCTGTTGTGTTGTTTTAATTTTTCTTCCTTTGCTGGGCACGAACCACCAGTCTGCGTCATCAAAGACCCATCTGTGGCGTTAGCTCCTGGTTTTGCTGCGTCCCTGCTGACTTCTGCACTTAAACACCGACCTTAATAGGTGTGATTTCTCTGATATGCCGCCTTCTCCAAAATGCTAAAGCGGGAAGAATAACCTAAGTACTTTATTTTATGGAAATTACAGAAATTAGCCCCGATTTAAGCAAGAAACTTGCATTTTCTTTACTTCGAGGCCTGTGCGTACGTAATTATCAAGTTAACGAGCACGTGTGTATCGATGCCGATGAGATTCATCTCGCCCGTGGTAACAGAACCAATGCCGCACTCTTACAGACTATATATACCAAATGTAGTTCCACGGCTTCCTGCGGATAGTTTGTAATCACTCAGCTGTGCGTAGGTTGCTCGAGTAACGTATGGAATGTTTGTTTTTCAGCTCTGCCCGGAGTGAATGCTGAGGAGCCATGAGCGTGTGGCCGTGCTGGGCTGTGGGGATCGCGGCCGCCGCGCTGCTCACCGCCTGCTGGGCCCACAACGATGAAGGTGAGGGGGTTCGGGGGGAGCCCTGGGAGCATTCGGGCGTTTTTAATTTGGGTTTTTTTCCCCTATGGATTTATTCCTCGAAAAAGTAAGTTTGATACTTGGTAGGAAAGCGAGGTTACAATAAAGAACTGGGTATGTTGTCACGATTTTAAGCCTTTGATGATATTTGCAAAGCCGTTGATTTACCAGAGAAGATTAAAAAAGAAAAAAAATCTGAAGTTATGATTATTCAGTGTTAGACTCTGGCATTAAAATTTGTTTCCGCTCAGTCGTTGAACAAATATTTTAACTTGCTTTATGTGTATGTAAATCAACAGTTCCAGCACTTTGAACGGGAGTTTGAGGGAGAATAGTTGTTAAAGGGCTGTATATATACCTGACAAAAAACTTGAGAAAAGATCCACAATGAGGTTCTTCTAGGGAAACAAGGCTTCAGAAATCCTGAAACGTGGCACCTATAGTTCATGTTCATCCTCACAGCATCTTTGTGGAATTTAATGCAGAAACACCAGAAACATGTTCCACCAGTTATCTGTGGTAATTAAAAATTACAGACCTAGATAACTGATGATGATTTATTCTTTTGAACAACTTTTAGAAGTTGAAGAGCTGAGTTTGACGGACTTGTTCTTAAATACACTGAAGAATAACGAGGGGGATAAGTAAAAACTTGAGTACGGCTTCAGAATGTCTGTAATGAAGTTGCTCATTATGAACGGCACTCACACTTTCCTCGGAGCTAAGCTGTAATAGTATGTATTTACGACCCATTCTTGCGGTTGGATTTTCTTTTAGAAAACTCCGTTTTGTCAGTCATGAAATCCAGTAGGTTTGCTTTTGTGAGAAGTATTCTACTTGAGTTTTGCTTAGGGTTTTTTGTTATCAAAGAGAAAGGATATTTTTTTCTTGCTCTATTCATTATTCTCCAATTGTCCTTTTGTCCCCCAGCCCTACCCTACAATGTATTTGATGTCTGTAGTGTACGAGAAAACTGATTTAATGTTATCCATTCTCACACTGTCATTCTGGCTGTCATTCTTGACGCTGAAGTGAAGTGCATGGACTGCTCGTATTACAGCTTATGCTTGGATACAATTAGCTTGCTTTTTAATAATGCATTATAGTGGAGGAGTGGAGCCGTCGTGCTTTGCCGTGTTGGACTCAGTGATGGTTGTCGAGTGTTTTTTTGAGCAGCACAATGGTAGTTTTGGTGTTCTGTGGGTTTGGTTTGTTTGTTTTGTGGGCTCCTTTTCTTTGGTGTTTTGCATTTGGTTAGTTTGTTTGTTGTCTTGGCTCGTGCCATTTTGTTTAGCACAGAACCCAACCTCGGTTTTATCTTTAATGCTAACATTCCATTATATAGTCTGAACAGAGGGGACTTTGCTTTTCAGTGGATATAAATTTGATATATAAAGCCAAGAGCATTGTTACTTCACTGGGGGAAAGTTGCTAAGTGCTGTTGCTTGAGGGACGTGCAGCATTCCAGTACGAAACTGGAAAATGAACTGGTTTTGTCCTCACCCCAATGTTCAAGGAAGGATAAATTGTGCTAAAAGTACTTCTAATATCTTCAAGGTACTTTGTATAAATACCATAATGCTATAATAGAGGAAAAAATGATATGGCAATTAATTTAAGCTGAGGTAGGATACTGATTACTCAACAAATGCCACTCAGCTAATGAGGCAATACTTACAAAACCAATTAATTTGAAATATATTTCTTGCAGCTAAATAGAAAACCACGCTGTATGTTTGGGTCATTGCAGAGAAGCACTTTGGCACGCCGGGGACTGGTAGACTGGCTCTAATTTGCAATAACAGAATTTTTAGTCTAACATTTAACATATAAACGATGCACTTTTTTAGCGATTGCAATTTAAGAAAAGTGTAGTTATTTCAGCAGCAGAACAATCATGAATACAAACGCGAAAGATCAATTATGGCAGAAATTATGACCTATTCTTTGCATCTAGCATGCAGATTATCTGTTTTCATGGCTGCAGCTGTGCATATGCAGTTAGTTGCATGCCTCTCGCTGCATTTTGCTCCATTAGCTCCTCCTTTCTCTATTTCAGATGTTTTTGCTTGACCTCCTGAGTCATCACATCTTCCCCAGCCACAGCAATTAATGATGTTACGAAGTAGCCTTAAAAACTTTATCAAGGACTGCCTTGGAAAAAGTTGGGCTGCTTTTTTCCTGTACTTAATCGAGAGCTTCCCCAGAATCCGGTTTGTGGGTCTGGCTCAATGCCTTTGCCGCGTAGAAATGAGACGATTTACTCGCATCCAGCTGATAGTGCCTGCGTAACCTCTGAGTCCGGGCAACGCGTTTCCACCAAAGGAACATTTACAGAGCAGTAATTGTCCCTTTTGGTTGTTTCTTGCTCAACTAACAGACAGGTTTCTGTAGGCTGCCCTTGCAAAGTAGCTTCTCCTTCCCCTGGTGATCCCACTAGTCCTGCTATGTCCCGATTTTGGCTGAATTCCTCTCTCGAATGTGGTGGCCGGTGGTTGTGTTTTGTGCTCAGGTGATGTCCAGCTGTGCTTTGCTGTCTCTGGAGTTATTTCCCACGTTGGTGGTTGCGCTTTGTCTTTTCCATTTTTCTATCATCTATAAGCGATATGGGCTTTTAGGAGGTTTTTTTCATAGCAGTGTTTGTCAGTGTTGTCTAAGCGACGTGCAAACCAATGTCAAATTTGCGCTCGAGTTTTGTTTCCGTTAGTGCCACTAATAAATTTGCGTCCTGGGTTTCCCGTTCCTAATTTTCGGTGAGCTGAAATTTCAGGCAGACGCTACTGCTCATTTGTAGAGAACTCTTCCCGGTTTTCAGGACAAAGTGCCCATCCGAACCGAGTCTGCTTGTCATCCCGTGTCCGCCAGCTCTCTTCAGGTGGTACTTATCATCTTCATGCTCATCCAGCCCTTCCCGCTCAGTCACTGCCTGCGGGGAGCGTGTAAAATGTAGAGATGAAATTCAAATACTGCCCGTCCACCGTAGTCCCTTAGTATTAAAAAATAAAACCCTTCAAACGTTATTAAAAACCCAGTTCTTTAATAAAAGAGTTATCGCATTAGTCTCAATGAAATGTTGATGAACCCGTTCAGCGTCTTCTTCCAGTGACTTATTTGTGGTATTCTTTTGCTTAATCGTATGGTATACCAGAATAAATGTAAGTCTGTGGGTGGATGGGGAGTGTGGTGGGGTTGGTGGGGTTTTGTGTATGTGTGTTTGTGTATGTGGGGTTTCTTTGTTTAGAATTTTTTTTTAAGAAATCCGGTTTTATGATGTCTGCTGCCCCTGTTGTCCAAGCAGGAGAAAGACTGCAAGGATTTTTTTTTTTTTTTTTTCTTTCTCCCCAGTAATATTTTAGCTTAAGTAGAAATGTCAGTTACAGCCTTGCAATATGTGAAATTAGGTCAGCTCCAATCTTATTTTTTCAGTGCTACTCTATTAAATTCAGAGGCAAACTCTCAAGGTGAAAGCAGCAGTGAGGAGGAAAAGGAGAAACCCGGGATCTAATTCCTTTCTTCATTTTTTTTTTCCTCATCAATCCAATGTATATGAGTAGAAGAAACACTTAAGAAGCAATCATTTGGTCAGCAGAGAAGGCTGCTGGATTTAGCAGCTGTCTGTGTGCACTTCATGCCACACCAAACTGATCCAGCAAAAACAATCATTTGACAATTAACAGATTTAATAGTCTTGAGCATTTAGATTTAGTATGTGCTTCTCATGAAGGATAGGGCTACGCATTTGTGGGTGCCAGTAATTTATTCTTTACTCTTAAAAGTTGAAAGAAAGGCAAAAATAATTCTGATCACTATTTAAAACCAAAAGCAAACCTGAAGATCGCCAGCAGAAGTTGCAATGATTCCGTTGCTAAGATTTTCAGAAGTGTTTAATGGGATTGTGAATTGTGATGATCGATTTAAGATAGTGGCATCTTTGAAGGATGTTTGAAGACGATAATTTGTTGCGCTGTTTTTAACCTGAGGCTGACTCGTTTTCCCTTTTAATAAGTAAAAAGTTTGAGAAGTCCCTTATGTTTCACTTGAAGATTTTTAGCTCTAAAACAAGAATGCCGACGAAAGTCCTCAATTAATACACTCGGAGATGAGACCATCTCAGTCCTTTTGTCATCTTGTAATGCAGGTGCAAATTGGGATTGTGTTTTGGGGCAGGAGGGGAAATGGAAATATGAGATAGTAGATATTGCTTTTTGTCCTCAAGCTAATGAAGGCCCTTGAAGGGCTGAAGGTTTCGTTGTGGGGTTGGGTTCGGTTTGGTTTTGGCCTCTGTATCAAAAGAGCAGAAACTTCCACTCCTGCCTCCTTTTGCACATTAAACCAAACAAAACCAACCCAGAACTTGAGCAACTGGAGCTTGCTGGGTTTATTTTCCATCGGCTCTGTATGCTGAGCTGGCTCTCCCTACAGCAAGGAAGGGGGGACAGCAAGGCTGGAAAGGCTTAATCGCAGTTCTAGCTCAGTGTGGTTAAACTGGGCTCTCCTGCTGGAACTCAGGCTTTGCAAGGAGCGTGGGCCAGGCAGTAAACAACAGTCCTCTGGCCAAGTCCAACACTTACAATGTGTTGAACTAAGTGAGATTAAGTCTGTCTATAAGTTAGTGCCGGCATCCGAAATGAAATAAAATTGAGGCTAACTGAAAGGCTTACTTATCCAAATATGTGTTTCCCTTCGTAAGGGTTAACCAGATTTTTATTGTTATTATTCCTATGTAAGGAATAGCCATGTAAATAGTTTCTACCCTGAATGGGAGATTACTTTCTAAATAAGGGTTTTCGTGTGAAAAACAGGACTGTGCGATTCCCTTCTGCCACCAGGATTGTTCAGGCAGAAGCTCCTTCGGCTCCTTTTCTGCTGCATGGGCTCCCCTCTATTAGTTACTGTCTTTTATTCAGTCTAATAGAGTCTCATGCTACAAAAAGCGAATAACTAAAGGGCCTCACAAATCACTTTAAGAGGCTACTTTAAAAACAAAATAGTTTTAGATCTTGATCTATTACTGTTCGGCAGGAAATTAACTGGGGAAAATGCGTATTTGAATACACGTAGCCCATTTGTCATTCCCTGAGCCCTATACTGTATGTAGCCGGTGCAGGAGGAGAAACGCGATGAGGTGCTTGCCTGGGGGCTGCCTGGAAAGCCGCTGTTCTTCACAACACAAGTCATTTGTTTGCCTGCTTTATGAAAAGCCACTGCTTTTGGTTGGGAGCTCGGGCACTTGGCTCTGCAGTGATCCTAAAAGGAAAAGAAACGAACCTGTCCTTGACGTCTTTGAGTTGTAGTTCAGCCACGAGTTCCTCTGAAGGGTCTAGTTCTTCAAAGTGTAACTGGTGGCATGTCCCGAAGTGCTGCTGGCAGTGCAAATCCATGAAACACGGGCGTCAGAAACAAAGTTCATCTTGGTTAACGTGCGAATTTCAGCCATCGGTCTCCTGACAGAAGGGACCGAGCACCCCGCGTGGTCCCTGTGGTGCTGCTGGGATGGACGAGGCAGGGAGCCGCTTGTTGAGGAGACATAAATCCCGGATCCCAACATCCTGGGGGTGACCACGCGTTGGGATCTCGTTAAGAACGAGCTGCTTTGGGCACTGGCCTGTCAAGTTCTTTCTGCTCAGCCTTATTCCTCAGCACACGAGCTGTTGTGGTGGGTCGCCCGGATCATATGGTTGCAAGCATCGATGTTGTTTGAGTCTGCTGGGACGTGACCTGAACCCAGTGCTGAGCTGGTGCTTCTCCTCCAAGGCACAGGTGGCTTTTCCAAGGTGAGGTTCATGCCTGGGAAGAGAAAGCAGGAACCCTGGGGAAGGGGCACTGGCACAGCTCGTGTCCCCTCTGCAAGGACGGCTTGGACTTGGGGACTTCATAGACTAAGCTGTAACTGCGGGGACACCGGGCTGAGCTCCCGAAAACCAGCGACAGTTGTGTCTGTGCGTTCCCGGTGTTGGTTTATAGCCACAGAGCGCGCGTGTTGAGCTGAGCTCACCCCTGCGCTGCTACGTTTGAAAGACCCTTGGGTGGAGAGATTACCCGTGGGAATTTATTTGACAATTTAGCCAGTGTTTTGGCACAGAGTTGGAGCAAGGAAGTCAAGTTTTCTGGAATACTGTCTGATCTCCATCTCGTGTCCAGATTTCACAGAACGAATGCACCACTTCCATTGAAATTAAGTCCTTTTAGCCGCGAGAGACAGCGCACTGACACAGTGGGAACCGGACAGTTCTTTCTCAGCTGTGGTAGATTTCTCCCTAAATTTGGGGGCGGTGAGGTAGGATTTTTGCCTGTCGCTGGGTGCAGAGGATTACGCCGTAACCGCTCGGCGCGATTCTTCTGTAGTAAAGCTCTTCAGGCATTCAAACCAGCGTGCCAAGCGATCCTTGGGTTTGTATTTTTTGTGTAGTTCCATGTGTTCTGACGCTGTTCCCCACAAGATAAGCTCCACCTACACTAATCCAGTAATCCATCGCTCGGTTGCCTGCTGGATTGCTGTGCCACCTCCAGAACCTCAACAGAACCTGCTTGTTTCATTTTATTCTAGTTTTCTCCTAAGCATAAACATGTTCGTGGACCAGTAGGCCACTAGATCTAATAGTAAGACAGCTCGTACTAATCGACCATATTTCTTTCCTAGGAGGCCCTTAACAAATGTAAATATTTGTTGCATTAACTTTGGAGGAAATCAGACTTGGAGTGGCAATAACTAGACTAGTCTGACTTTCAAAAAACTAACAGATATTCTACGGGTGACAGCATTTAAAATCTGCCGATGTCCCTTAGTGCCGTAATATTCATATTGTGGTCACTGTTTATTTGCATTGCCTGCTCAATTGTTCTTCTCATTGGAAATATTGTGCTGCCTTGTTCGTATTCATATTGTAGCGATTATTTGAGAGAGTTCCTGTGTGTGTCATGGTGATGTGGGAGGCAAGTAATCTTGTTTTACCCCAACAAGTATGAGTGCAGCAGAGTATTTGTGTCAACATGGAAACTTGAAGCTCCTCGGGCTTGAGATTGGTTATAGGTAGCCTGCAAACGTAGATGGGTTCCAATACATTTTCCACTGCATGATTAGTTAGGTTACACGCCTAAATGACGGCCTAGAATTGCAGAATTCATAGCACAAGTGGGTTTTGGGTTGGGTGGGTTGGTTGGTTGGTTTTTTTTTTTTTTTCAAACTCACCCTTTCTAAAAGTGTTTTCTGAAGAGGAAGCGCTAGTTGAAGGGAAAGGAGCGTGAGCTGTTAGAACCCCGAAGCTGCAGAGCTCTCTGCTGGAGGCTTCGCTGCAGCCGCAGGACGTGTGAGGTACGACGTGAAACACAGAGGTGTTTTCTGAGCAGAAACGTATGTTTCCAGAATCCACGAATTTCCCCTTTTAAAGTCAGGGGGTAGGAGAAACACCTCTTTGCTCCTCCCTCCTTCTCCAGCCTTCCCCTTGTTCCGCCGGCCAGGAGTTCTGTGCATCCTCCTTCACCTCCCTCTGCTGTAAATACTCGTTTTTGTGCATCGTAACGATCTCTCCTTTATCTTTGGGGTTCCTGGTCTGCCACAGAACTTCCTTCGTCTCCTGAGGGTCGCTATCCCTGCCCTGGCACGTTCCTTTCCAAACTCTCATCTCATTTTTCCTTGTCTCGCTCCCGCAGTAAGAATTATTTTCTGAACTCTTATATGAGGCTGTCATATGTTGACAAATAAGCTGTGATGGAAAACTTCTCCTCATTGCTACTATGCTTCAGTTTAATCCGTTTTTGATGAGAAGTATCTGTTTAAAACAAGGCACAGGAACTTCAACTTGATCGAAACTGGTTTTTATTATGATTTGATTTTCACGTAACAAGAACTGACTCATAGCTGTGTCCTTTGGAGCACAGGTTCTGTGCATTACGAATTACAGATTTGGGGTTGAATCGCTTCAAATGCCCGGTTTTGCTTCAGTTCAGTTAATTTATATATTATCAGGAGTGGCCTTCTTAACTGCATCAGTAACGAGCATGAGTCTTCCGTTTTATTATGTGGCAAAGACGTGAATGAACAGTGGGTTATCGCAGGGACACCTCCAATTACAATAGCAACAAATATGAAGTTTTAAGGAATTAGTTTAGAAAAAGATCAGTTGTGCTGTAACTAAGTTTTTCTGGGGGGAAAAAAAAAAAAAAGATATCTGTGTTTTCAAAGGAGATCTTGCCTTTTGGGTTGATTACTTGGAAAGTCTGGACTCCTGCTTGGGATGCTTTTCAACATCCCACCAGAAAAACCCCAAACCAGACACGCTCCCCCCTCTTCCACAAATATTGCTTTAGTTTTTTAATTAAGCGCATTTGTAACTCTGGCCTATGGTGTCAGGTGAATAAATGCCTTTGACTTCCGCAACAGGGAAGACTCTGATATTAATATTTAATGTGAATTTGTGGAGCAAATAGAATGACCTTGAAGATTTTTGTCTTGAAGACTTTTGCCCTGATGCACAGATGTGATCACTGGCTTTCCTCCCAGGCAAATACTCTCATCTCTTCTGGGGAATCTCTCGTGAAAGACAAGAACTTTCGGGTTTCACATGGTGAAAGGAAAACTTTTGGATAAACATCACAAATAGATGGATTTTTTTTTTTCTAATTTTTAAGTCTAAAGGTCTTATTAAGTAAAAAAAAAAAAATCTGTCCTTTACTACAATATTTATTAGTGTATTGAGGCATGGCAAGCCTGAAATTGGTGCAGAGATGAACAGTTTATGTAGGCTAAAATGAGCAGAAATCAAGTATTTAAATAATATCAAATGATCAGGATGCACCTAGCTAAGCCTGATTGCAAAGTGAAGGGATGAGGAGGTGAAAAAAAGAAACGAGGGAGAGAAATTGTGCTCTTGAATTGGATTTCTAGATAAATGAGATTCCTCTGCAATTGAAGGCAGAACAGAGCTAGTCTGAATGATCCTAGAAAGCTGATTTTTCACAGGAGGATGGACGCTGTGGCATGAGTTTGTGTGTCTACATACAATGCCGTTTCACTTCTCTTTTTTGGATTCAATAGTGATAAACATTATTGCTTCTCATTTTAGAAATTTTAGAAACATTTGATGTAATGGGGTTTCTATTCAAGGTGTTGCAAACTGTTCGGCATTCTCAAACATATACCTGCTGAGCAGTAAATAGTTTTCTTACACTGTTTGCTTTGCTTGATCCTGTACTGTAATATCATAGTTTTAGTCTCTGGTTTTTAAGCTACTGATTATTTTTCCTGCAATATTGATGCAACATAAAATACTTGATTTATTTGTCCCTTATAATAGGTCAGATCCCTGTCTGTGGTACTATCTGTGGAGAAAAACAAGTTACTGTCAAAATAATTATTTTTCCTCTTCATTTGCTAGAAAGAGCTGTTTGTATTTCCTCAGTTATACTGACAAGGAGGGTTTTCGAGTAGTAGTATCATCTCACTTTGGAACAGGAAAACAGGAAAAAACAAAAAGGAAGAAAACAGAATGGACTATATTTTTTTTCTTCCTCATACTATGGCTCATAATGATACTGGATGACAGAGCAGTTGATGTGTTATATTATTAGGAGTTTATGGTGATGATATTTTTCTCTCATTCTTTCGTAGAAGCAGTAGGTTTTATTAATCTTTGCAAATAATTCTTGACTCATCAGACTTTTTCCAACCCCCGTAAACCGGTGGGGATTCTGCCTTGTGAATCGTACTATTTAATGTGAATTGTGCAAAAATGGTTAGTGTGAGATGAACTTGCAGTAAATGACACCTTTGAATAATCTCCCTAAATTATTCCTCATTAATTTGGCAATTAAAGTGAAACAATGGAAACAATAGGCCACCCGACTGGAAATTGGGGACCCTTATATTCAGTATGCGAAGTTACAGATACACGAGTCAGAAACTTCAGTTCTGTTTCCCTTCAGGGCTTTTTTTATTTCCCCCCTTCCAAGTTTTCCTTGACTGCTTTTTATTGCAAAATTAATGGGAAAATCTGGGTGCTGGTTTTTTATTAGCTTTCTAGCAATTTGAAGGTTTTTATAAAGTGTTTCATGCTAAATACGAAGCAGAAGTTTTTATCAGTGCAGTTTGAGGTTTTTTCCGGAAAGAGGCTCTAGAGAGATGTTTATGGTGCTTCCCCCTGAGAAGCATTTTAAGGGTTATTTGAGCCCTTTTTCCTTCTTGGCTACAGTACAGGAGTCGCTAAAGTGGAAAGAATATTATGAATTTAAAAAAAAAAAATCTGTAAATGCTGTCTCCTTTTTAGTAGGTACTGTTTTGTAACTGAGAGGAGGAAGCGTGAAGTTTTTCACGTGTACAGGTACATTTTGTGAGCTCTCTGTTCCATTGACCTGTTACTAGTTGGGAATGATGTGCATCATTTGCACTCGAACCTGTCAAATATCCGATATAACATATGCAACTGTAGCAAATTTCCATAGCCTTAAATTCATTTCAGTAGCAGGTATTAATCAAAGATGCTATTTTATGGTCTTTGATAGAGATTTTGTTTACAGTGTCTTCACTAAAATGCCACATGCTGTGTTTCTTACAGACACAAATGCTGTTTGTCCTGGTAGGAAGTCTATTCCAGTTCAGTTAAATGGGGCATCAGCAATTCCTGGTAAGGATAACGATACAGTAGGTGAGGAAGATGCTTTCACTGGATAGAGGTCGGGTTAGGAGCAGCAACTTGGAGTTATTTGTGTGTTTTCTATGGGAGGGAACAGGAGGAAAAAAAAAACCCACAACACAAACAAACAGCAGCAGCAAAACACAAAAAAAACCCCAAAAGCTCTACCACAAACCTGACTTTTCTTTGCTTGTCTAAGTAACGACTTAGTATCTTGTATGAAAATCAGGCTGCTTCTCCACGTGCAATGTGCTTTGGAAATATTAAAGGTTTTGTTCACAAATGCTCGGGAGTAATTTCTGGATTACCGGATAACGAAGGAGAAACTTGACGGCTTTTTCAGTTCTCTTCGGTGAATTCAAGCGTAGCTCTGTGGAGCTGTGGTATTTCATCCTTCTGCGTTCGCACTATAACGCTCCAGACAAGCCCCAAGATTTGTTCATTTTTCTGGTGCTGTTAAAATAATGAACTGCTGTGTTTAACCTTAACTCTAAAATTGTTGTTATCTTGGGAGGAGGGGGAGGAAGTCGAATAATTTTCAAGTGAAAATTTACCAGTAGTTTAGAAGAAATTGAGAAGTCCGTTGTCACTGAGCTCCCAATGAGACCGAGGATCCTGCAGCCACCAGAAATAGCAGCCGGCTTTCCTTTTGAGAGGTTCTTTGAAGTCCTGGAACGTGCACCAGCCGCGTCCGTTTTTCCAATCCCAAGTGCACAACCTGCAGGGAGCAATATTATTTTTCTCTTAATGAGCTCCAGCACATGAGCAATTAAGAAGACATAATTGAATGAAGCTAATCAGGAAGACACAGAAGCTTGCCTATGGGATGCTGCTCGAGTCAATTGCTCCTCATATCTACAATTTTATCTGGTTAGTTAATAACGCCAATGGGTACGGAGGCACAGGCTGGTGGGTTTACAGCTCCAGGGGCTCAGCAGTTTTACTTTGTCTCCAAGCTTTGGCCTTTTTATTCTGCTAAGGAGCTGGTGATTAACAGGTGATGAGCCTCATAACGTTCTGGGTGCTCAAAGAAACGTGAGTGAAGCTGCTGTGTTTTAAACATCTTTGAATTGCTCAGAATTTAAACTGCAGATAAAGCCAGACCTTTACAGGCGTGGTCTTCACACAGCTCCATCTAATCTGTGAACTCGTTACTGTCTGATAATTAAAATAGTTATGGAAATACTGATACGGGTAAACAGAGCGTATATAACCCTATAATGAAAAAAAAAAATACACTTTAGAATCAGACATAGAAAATAATAATTAAAAAGTCCCGTAGCTGTGCTCAGCTGTTTTCTTACAGTCCTTGTGGGTAGAACCTTCGTATAATTAAGTGCTAGAGGTATAAAAAGAAAATACCTTATCTGCTAGTGCTTCTCGTGTAATCAATGGTTTGGGATTTATTTTCAGTTGTGCAGCTGGCTAATAGAAAGTGAATCAAGCTCTCCATTACAGTCAGCCTGGAGACGGAGAAGCAGCCGAGTACTTTGGTGTCAGGTGTGCCACTTCATCAGTGCTTACACTGGATAAAATCACAAAATAGGCTTCAAGTGAGATTAGGAGAGGAATAGTCTTTGCTACTGAATGCTAAGGATGCGTTTAAAACCTACAGAAGTAGCTGGAACACTGAGGAGAGCTGCATCTAACAGATGATCCATCGTAATTTCTGCCAGAAAGTAGGCTCTTCTTTTTTTTGGAAACGCTGATAGTCTTTGCAGTAAGAAGCTGGACTTGCATTTTATGTTAATTTACCTATAGTCATTAACACCAGAAGCAGATTTGTGAAGTGTTTTTGTGATGTTTCCTAATTGGTATCTTGGGAAGCACAAAGGTACCAGCACTGGGGCTGGTTTAGGAAGTTTTTTCTGTGTCTACAGCTCTCCCAGCGATTAGTGATAGACAGAGAGAGATTTTGACGGTAACTGGTGTGTCCTGTAAGGTGTTTATCCTTGAAACTATTTTCTAAGTGGGTAAAAATTGAGAAGTAAATATTTTAAGAGTTTGGAGTCATATTGCAAGGGATATGAAACGTCTTTTTCAATGCAGTAAAAAAAGCATCGACTCTCTTCTTGCTGTTTATCTGTTGCTTGATGAGAAAGGTTTCAGACAGCAGATGTTGGACTTTGGTTTCACCGGTATTAAAAAAGAAAACACACAAAAAATGATCCTGTCTAACGTGTGTAAGTTGTTTTATTTTTCTGCCTAGGATTGTAGTTTCCTTGTTAAATAGATGCTTCAAAAAGAAGCTTAAGTTACGCCTTTGTGCTTTTGGCAAAAAGTTTTTTTCTAAAACACTTTTTGAAGAAATACTGAAGAAGGTATTAACTCTGCACATAACTTTTATATTCCCCCCTGCCCTGTGGTGTGTCTTTTTTTTTTTTTTTTCAGTCAAAAGAACTGGGAGATTTACCTGAAAACGTAAAGAACAAAGTGGGCGACCAGGAAGACAAAGTGCAACTTGTATAAGAAGGGGTATGATTATCATTGTAGATGGGAACAATTTTAATTCTAAAATTAAATGTATCATATTTTGCTCAGCAAAATAGGTATCAAAAGTGTGCGTCTAACAAGAAGAAAACCAAATAACTCTTTGTAGCTATTCAACATTAAAGTCCTTATTGCTTTTATAATTAGCTCCGGTTCAGGCTGTTTAGCCACAGACTTAGATCTATGATGGGCAGAAAGTTCAGACTTCAATTATTGAATCCATCGGACCATAATTTATTAAACAGGTACTTCAAAGGATGACACTTTCTGTGAAGTCTTATTACTTTGCATTTTTCATGGCTGAGGAACATGCAAATGGATGTGACTCAGGCGGCGTGTGAGACCCGCACTATATTTTAGATACTTTAACCTCTTTTTGGGGAAAGGATCTTCTGCCTGCTACTGGGGGGGTTTCCCAGGATTTCCCCGATCCCAAGCTAATTAATTTTTGTACCTATGAAAGCGTCAACATTCCTTGTGCAAAATAAGTGAACTTTATGTGTGAAGCCACAGCAACCTGATTGTAAGTAGGAAGTTCGTTACGTGCTGTTCCCTGTGTTTTACTACGTGTCTGCTTGGAAATATGCTTAAAAAACAGATGTTGGCCCTTTTTATGGGCTTTTTGGTTGCTAATGTTGGATGCCATGTCCTCTACGTGAAACACGGAAACCTTTCTGCTTTCCAAAGCAAAGCACAGCGTCTTTCTTAGTGTTCAATTGTAATTAAATCACGATTTAGTCAAGATAACGTCATCGGGGTCCATATTATAAATATGGGTCAGTCTTCGGTTGCGCACATGGTTGTTCCTGCAGGGATGGAGCAGGGGATGCTCCGGCATGTGGGCGATAATCCGACGGAGTCCCGAGACCGTGGGATGTGGTGGCTCGTCCTCCCAAAACGGGCTTGTGTTTGCCAGTGAGAAAGGAGGAAATTTGTACCGCGCTGTTATAATTAAAACGTGGTTGTGGAAGTCACGAAGCGGCTTCCTCAGCTTCTGTCGCTGCTGCTGGAGGTCTTGATTAAATTATAGGAAGATGTTGATCAACATTGACTTCATTAGAGATGTCACCAGCAAGATATTTATAGGCACAATATGTAAATGCTCGCAAAATTGCTAATTAATTACCCGAAACATAAACAGCCCTACGAGTGGCAGGTTAATGAGCGCAGCCTGGTTTCGGTGCGGGTGGGCCTGGGGTACCCGCTATACGTTCAGCACAGCTGGAACCAAATGGAATTTTCTGGAGTATTTCCAAGTATTCAGCCGATAGTGCTCAGTGTGGGAGAGGTGACTTCAGGGGAGCAACACAGCTGCTTGTTCTGCCACCAAAGGACCCGAGTCTTGGGTTTTTGCTTAAATAACATGTCAGCGTTGCTGATGTTTAGGATGACGGGGGGGTTATAATCTTAAAAATCCAAAGGGAGTTTGAAATTTCGTGTCAATATAACTTCAGTCTGCTTTTTAAAGAAAGTCACCAAAACTGTAGTCTCAAAATGAGTTTGATAGTATTCTCGGGGTGATGTAATATTTTAAAATCTGCTCTAAAAAAGGAAAATATTCCTGTGTATGTAGAAAAGTTTCATTAAGTTTTGGGTTTTATTTTTTTTCCTAGATTTAATCTTAAAATTCCTTTTGATGCTTCTTTCTTTTGTCCCAGCTGATTCCAATCAGTTCCGTGCAAGTCAAACTTGTGTTTTCCGTGTCTGCTGTGTACAAGCAGAATCTGGGGCTGAAATGGGAGAAACTGCCTGATCATTAAATGTGATTTCAGTGGCAACGAGTCTTAATATTCGTCCTGAAGTCTGTAAGTCACAAATTTACCCGTGAGGAAGAAGGGAAGGCTAAAATACAGGCAGTTTAGCTGTCTCCTCCGCCATGTTTCAGTTAATAAATGCTAATCCCGCTTTATTTGCATGTAAAGAAATTTGAACAATATGAAAGTTTACAAGTATCTCCAACAGCTTTTTCTGAGGTTCTTGTACTAATAGTTAAATGCCTGCTTTTATACACCAGTTGGAATGGCCGTGACTTTAAAATTTGCTTATAGTACCTGCGTTCAGTTTAATTCCAAATATTAAATACGTTTTCATCCTCTTATATGAAATTTTTGTCTTAAATGCATCACGGGGGTAATAGGGAAAATGCAATTTCAGAAATATTGAAAATGGCGTGAAATGTTAATGCTCATTGTAATGGTTAAAAGCAGGTAGAGCTGACTTGGGAGGTTTCAGCACTTCCGAAGATATTGCAGCTACTCTCAAATAATCCACTGCACTTTAATAGGCTTAAAAATGACTTTGGGTAATAGCTATTTTAGAAGCTACTTGGCACCGTATCATATTTTTATGTGTTTTACAGTGTTTTCAGGCACAAGTATGATTTTTTAAAGATGCCGTCAACTCCAAATCTGCTTGTAAAATGGAAGGTTGTTTCAATCTTAAAGAATATTGCCCGAAAGACGGATGGTAGCGCATTTTTCTAAAGCCGTTAAAGCAAAATAGCGATCCACGGCACTTGCAGGGCGATTTTCACATACCAAACCCTTCATAGATATTATATCTATACAAAAAGAGTTGGAAGAATGGAGAAATAAAGCTACAAAATAAATCGGCTGTTCAGGTTGCATATTCCATATATAAGCATGTTCTTTGAGGCTGTGGGAACAAGAGCTTAACAATAATCCTGGTTTATGTCCTTTTAGTACTTGATCGTCCATCAGCCTTTTTGTCCAGTTTAAAAACAAACAAGAAAAAAAAAAAACCCAAATGCAGCTACCGTCAGATTTTAACGTTTAGATCATCTTTCG
The DNA here is from genome assembly GCF_036013445.1 of Caloenas nicobarica. NCBI lineage: Eukaryota > Metazoa > Chordata > Aves > Columbiformes > Columbidae > Caloenas > Caloenas nicobarica. The sequence goes on along the minus strand of NC_088251.1, from coordinate 37,975,342 downwards.
CTTGGGTCTGAATTTCTGAGCTGTGAATTTTAGAGCAGTGCTTAACGGAGCCAGTCCGGATCAAAAGACACAAATTCAGAGTGGGTTTAAGAATTATCACTGATGCGTTTGAATCGAACTCAAGTTTGCTGTCGTTCCTTCCCAGTGGGTACAATGAGAGACGTCTGTCAGGAAGAGCTCAAAATAGGCTGTGAAAGCCCTTCTTATGCTATTTTCAATACAGAGCAATTGTAGTACAAGCCTGCTAATGTAAAGGTTATGCCAAGCTTATCCTAAATTGCACAGCTGGAGTTCCCGATTCAGCCACACAGGAAACGAGACAGGACAGTTTCCCCTTAAACTGGGTTGCTTAGTTACTCAATTTAAATGTATGGTTCTATGTAGCTCTTCATTAGGGAGCTTGTTCTGTAAATGGAGATGCTTAGAGAGACTCTTTCATGGGCTTTTTCTGCGAGTGTTCCCCGCTGAATGGGCGGTGGAAGTACAGAACGTGGAGGTGAGTGGAAGGTCTTTCAAAGGACTGTTTATTTAATGAGCAGTCAGGCAGTTCTGAGAATAAAGTGCATCTGAAAACAGAAATACATTTTCCAGCAGATTTAAATGTGAGGTTCTTTAACCTTAGAGAATGCCACAGGACTGTTGGAATTTCAATTCTTTAATTTCTTGCAGCTCCAATTTAAGTGAAGCGGAGAACACGCTATCAGTTTCCCCGCGTATCGCAAAGTCCCAAGCGCTTCGCTGGGAATTTCAATCTCTAAAACCCGTGGGCTTGAGGTTTTACTGCATTCATTGATATTCTGTTTTGTGAACCACTTAGTTCTCTTGGAACGGGCTTTCTCAGTAGCTCGTAGCCTCCCCAGCGATGCAGAATCCGCCCTCGTGGCACTGGCAGCATTTTAGTAAATCAGTTAGTGCAGGTGTTTTGGCTTTGTTCCATCGCACGTCCTTTGTGTGGCACATGCACAAATTCCCTTTGATTTCCAGTCAGTGATCAGACAGAAAATCATGTGTCTGTTTCTTTATTCATGGCTTCTCATTAATTTCCGATTTAAAACGGCCACAGTATTATTAGCAACTCGGGCTCGGGGACTGGACTTCAGTGTGTCTTGCACTTTTATGCAAGTGTTTTATGTGCTTAACAGTGCAGAAGATATGGGGGGGAAAAAGGCTTTTAAATACTTTGACTTCCTAAACCTTTCACAAGCTCTTTTTTTTTTCTTTCTCTACATAGATGGGAAGAGTCAGAGTTGAAGAAAAGAGTATGCTTGTAATTAAGACTGCTGCTTAATGCTCACTGCTCTCGCTGAACCAGGGAGTGCTGCTGAATATGGAGCGTTTGCTTTGGTTTATTCTCCCTAGAGCAAAATGAAAATGTGTATAAATCCAGAGGGGAAGAAACAAAACTTGAAACATCTATATTTTTAGCCTCACTTCAGGTACTTAGAAAACTCCCATCCGTTCATTTAGGCTTTTCTCTAACTCTGCCGCCGCTCCTCTGGAACGTAGCGGTGGTTTGCTTGCCGGGTCAGGGTTTTTGTAGAACCAAACAACTTGTCAGTGCTTCAGTCTTTGTAGAGGTTGACTTCCCAGCAGTCGGTGTGGAACCATCCAAGGTTTTCTCCATAATTGTGGGTATATCAAATAAATCGGGTTTTTTTTCTCCTTTGGTGCCGGGCACAGAGCTGGTGTAGCGGTAGCCTGGAAACCATCACTTGTGTTCATCCGCAGTAGTTTCAAAAAGGGGTTTGGCTGACTGGGCCTGTATGCGTTAATGTGCCTTACTGTTATACGTACACATACGGCTTAAAAAAATGTCTCGGTGCGATTTATGGTGATTCCGAGGCATCCGCAGGGCTCTTCGCCTGGAGGCTTCAGGGTTGCAACCGGCCAGAGATCGCTTTGTTTTAACGATGGGAACTAATCTTAATCTTAAGTTTTCCGTGTTACCGTTTTTGTTACTCAGAGCACACAGTCCCTGAAGCGGGTCAGAATCCTGAACTCACCGCAAGTTATTGTTTGCTGCAATATTTAGAGGTAATACCATATTCTTGGAATATCGCTTTTGTAGCTTGTGCTTGAAGATAGGTTTTTGAGTTTTTCCTGTGGAACAAATACGGTTTTATTCAGTGTGTCAGAGCTGTGAGGCCTTACTTCTGTCCTTTGAGTTCACAGCTTTACGGAAAGCTATTGGCAGTGTGACACACGTCACCTTTCCAAATGTTTTCAGCTTGCGTTCGGTGGTACAGGCAAGTACTGAGTAATCGTTTCGTATTCTGGACTTCCTTAATACAAGAGAAGTGTCTGAAACATAAATACAGAGTGATTGCTTGGAGTGTTTTTTCTGACTCAAGGAGAAGGCCTAGGTCAGTCAGGGATTGATGTGAAGACTAATAGAGCCTTCTACAGTTACCACCCAAGTTTAGAGCCTGATCTTTGTTTTAGTGACAAGTTAAAGAATTAAATTTTATTCTGCGAACAAATAAAATAATTTCTTTCAGTAGTTAGTGAGCAGAATTTTATTAAATAAGCAGTCTTTTAAACCAGGCTGCGTGTTTGCTAGGAACTGAGTCAGTTTTTTGAGATTGCCTGTTGTACTCCCTGTGACTGCTTAAATAAAAACAAGCCAAACTGCTTATCTGAATATATAAAAGCAAAATTGAAGACAAGATAAAATGTAAAATAACTTGGAGTAATAATTGGGTGTTTCTGAAGCAGCTGGAAGAAGAGTTGGTGATTAGCATACTGAAGTGGATTTTTTTTTTCCCAGTTTTAATTTCGGGAGCGCTTAGGAGGAGATGACAGTTATTTCACGGAATAATGTCCCTGGAAAGGTTCAGGTTGGCTGTTTGTTTTCCAGGTGAGCGTGCTGTGCTCTCTGCAGGGCAGCTCGCTTATTTTTTATTGTTTTTGTCAAGGTAAAGCTCTTTCTGTCTTTGACGTGGTAGGAATAAGTTATTGAGCTTTTCTTAAAGCTGTGCGCTGTTACTGGGAACACAAATTCCATCTCGAGTGTTGCGGGAGACCTTTTTTTGTTGTAGTCACTTAAATTTATAGGGTTTTGTGTGGCAAGTAATTTTCATTATTAAACTTTCAAGCAGCTGAGGCGATTGTATGCCTTGCAGTTGTCTGATTTAATGATCAGAACAGCCAACCTCAGACACTGCTCCCAACTCATTCAAATGTTTGATTTAGCTGGAATTAGGGGTATATGAAGTATGAATGGGTATTTTGAGTTTCCCAGTAGTTGCATTTAGCAGAGGGACGTTAGAGGCAATTCCTGATCACAGCGACTACCTCTGGGTTTGCGTGTTTGTTGTCAGACAGCAGCCAAATGCACGTGAGGCTGCGGCCGTCTTCGCAAGTGTGCGAACACGGGGAGGTATTTGGAGCTGAAATAGAAGTTCTCCAAGTAACGTAGCCCTTGGATGGGCTGTGGCTTTGCGAGGGCAAGGACGGGGTGACAGGGAGGTGACCCGGCAGCTGTCCCTGGGCACAGGTCGGGATTAGTCAAGTTGTTCTGTTTGTTTGGGCTCAGACCGTCTTACCTAAAACAGCGATCGAGGGTTTCCTCTGAGCCATCGCCTTAAAAATAATTAGAAATAAAAACGAGGAAGATTAGCCATCAGAATCAAAATGAATCTGAGGCACGTTCGATGAAGAGTTTGTTACATAGATTTTCGCTTTGCTCCCGAGGAGACAGGCCCTTCATTTATCTGCCTTTGCCTCGATCGTATAATTGTAAAGCGAACACACCGGTTACGTGAAACAGCGAAGTTAATGACGGGAACACAAATGCTTTTCTGGAAGCTTTTAGGAAAGCCTTCATAGCTTGTTGTTTTATTTACTGAGTTTTATTTGCCTTATGCCTCTCGATTTTTGTGCGAGGTGCCTGGGGCGAGGGAAGCGCTGCTATATAGCGATGACATTTACCCGACCTGCTGCCTCGACGTAAAACACACTGCGAACGCTGCAGCTCGCGAAGCTCGTTTGTGTGTGGTGCCTCCTCTACCTTTCTTATAGCGCGTCCAATTTAGCGTGATTTGACTTGCGTGACTACTCCGTTATGCCCGCGAATTCCAAGGACGACTTGCTTTTTGTCGAGAAGGTGGGAAGAAATGAATGCAGAAGCAGCAGAGCGTAGCTGTGTGCGGGGCGGCCCTGCTGCCGCTCGCTGGCGCCTGCGCCCTCGGCCTCTCCCCGAAGAAACCGCGTGATGCAAAGAAACCATCCTGTTCTAGAAGTTTTACTAAAGATTTGAATCGTTAGTTGGGTACGGTCAGTATTCTGGTAATAATCTGCGGTGTGAAGTTGGAATAGTTAAAATATCTCATTATACCAAGGCCCACAGTCAGATATAGGGCATTGTGAAACAAAAGAGCAGGAAAGTAAAGGCTTGTTTAAATATCTCCTTCCCGAGTCACCTTTGGTGCTGCGATTATCCGTGCTTGTTTATGTTGGATAAAGCAATCTGTTACTGCTGAAATAATTTCTCTTGAGGAACATTTAAATAAAACTTGAGAAAAAGGTCTCATAATATCGCTAAGGAGCATTTCCTGTAATCTCTCTCATAAGCAAATGGAGGTGTGTTCCAGGATTTACCTTCTCTGCCAGTGCAGCCATTTCTCCTTTGCACTCGTAGAATTCTTTGCACTGGTATTGCTCTTTAGTTTAAGCAATTCATTTTTCCTCCTTGATATTTACCCAACTGTATTTCTAGAAAGCTTTCCTTTTCCTAGACTAAACAATTCAAGCCCTCCGTTGTCTTCATAGGACACATTCTCCATCCTCGTGATGACAGGAATAACCTTTCTGTGCACCTGGCTCAGTCTGAAGATTCTTTTTTGTGTATCCAGCATTTCCCCCCAGGTCTGGCTGGTGCTGCTGATACAACACAGCACTTGAGCTTGTTGCCGTTCAAGGTCTTGCTGCAGCTGTTGCGTATCGATTGTGTTTTGTAAGGAAAAAGAAAAAAGTACCGCCCGTGTATTTACGACACGTAACTTGTCTTCAAGGTTTTAAATTAAAGTTCTCGTCTGCCTTTGAATTGGAAATTTGTCTAAGACTACAATTTTAAAATTATCTGTTTGTTGGGTGGTGATGAAGGTGAAACTAAATAAGGCTGTGGCATTGTTAGGTTCAGTCTTTGAGAAGGGGAGGGAGAGGTGACAGGCATCTTAAAAAGCAATCTGATATTGGCCTAGTACTGACACTGAAATTATGTGAAACTCCTATAGATGCAATAAAACTACACATTTTTTTCAGAATTTTTTCATTGGTGCTATGAAGGTAAACCACAGCAAGGCTTCTTTTAAACACTCTGATTATTTTTTTCTCCCCTAGCTTCTTTTCCTTGAAATTTATCTCATAAATTTTATTGCCTCACCTGCTCACACTTGCAATAAATCCTCTGCAAATTGCCAAACTTAACTGTATAGTCTGCCTTTTCTCTGAAAATGCCGAACGTAGATTTAAAACATACCAAAGAACTGCTTTGATTATAATTCTGGAAACCCCGATGTGTTTGATGGAAAATCAATCCTATGAAAAGGCTGCTAACACGTGATTGTCGTGTAATTTTGATGATTTGCTTACCGAAGAACAGAAATAGACATTGGCCTGGTTTGGGTGAACTTTCCACTGAGTCATCCATCATGGAAACATAGATAACGGGAGAAAAAGCTCATTCTGTTTTCAGAATAATGCTGATTATTCTTTTGGTGAGGCATATGCAATTTTTAGGATTAAAAGTTGTCCCTGCTTTAGATTTGTGTGTGGTGAGTGCTGTTCAGTGGTGAAGACCCGAGTCTCGGTAACAGTTTGTATCGGTGAGCGGCTTTGCCCTAACAAAGAGTTGGTTAAATAGTTGTGCAGTGAGCCAGGGCCTGAAAATCTAGAAAACTGTAATGCACGTCTCTGGAAAAGTTTGGAGTTGGGTCTGGTATGATCCTGTTATTTTTATAGCATCCAGTAAGAACAGGGGGGGAAAAAAAAAAAATCCTTATTTCGTGGAGATAAGTAAACATTGCTCATCTTCCCACAGGGTGTGCTTGTAGGAAACCACAATGAAATGGAAGGTGGAATTTTTTCAGATGATCTGTTTGTTCTGTTAATGCCTTCAAAACAAAAAGCTTTAAAATTATCAGCAGAAAATATTCCATTTTTGTGTATCAAACTAGAGCATATAAGAATAAAAGGAATAAGTCCTGAGAATCTGTTCAGTAAATAAATGTATTTAGCCTGCTTAGGATAGTGAACCAAGTGGGTTCATGGAACTACGAGGGGGGTGCATGGATTCCCACACGAGCTCGCTGTGTTTTACCTTCAGAGCAAGGATAAAAAGAAGGAAAAAAAAAAAAAAAAAAAGTAAAGACAGCGTGACTGTATTATCATTAGTATGAATTCCGGTGTGGCTCGGGCTGTATATCACGGGTGTTCAGAAGTTGGGCCTGGCCATCGAACTCATCGGCTGACCAGCCAGGCTGCTGCTCGAGGAGATGCCCGTGCCACCGGAACGTCCTTCAGAGGCTTCGCCTACACGGACATCCCAGTAAATGCTTTGCCGTTTTGATCTGCCTTCACAGGTCTTGTCTGCAGTAATTACAGCCTGTAATTAGCTGCCACACGATTCTTTTTTGAAGTCGATGGGTGTGTGATTTTTACCATCAGCTGGGAAATAGCGTTTTACCTTACCTTGCTCTCGTGTTGAGCTTACCGATGATTATCTGTTGGGATTTTTGCGTGAAGAGTTTAGACGTCTCAAAAAAAATACAGTGATACTCCCGCATTTCTTTTCCTTGGCTAGACACCAGTTAGAAGCTGTTGTTTCTTACAAATGGGCCGTAGCTGTCCCCACGGCCAGGGCCGTGTCAGGAGGGGCAGGGGAACATCCACATGTCTTCAAAATGCAGGGTCACATACCGAGTTCTCCGGGAAGGAGAATGGTTGCCGTTTATCACACCATTTCAGTGGGACTGGGAGGGGCTTTGAAAGCAAAAAGAGCTGCTTAGTTAACTTTTATTTCTGTGTGCTTTAAAGAGGTAATACTTTTTTCTGTTTAATGTAGAAAACCAAATTGCTCAAAGTACAGTCATCACGTGTAGTATATATGCTTTTATATATTTTAAGACTATGCCTATGCATTTGCGAGCTCTGCATGTACTGCTTTATGTCTTTGAACCTATCTTTTGAGTAAAGCAACAAAATCTTACTTATTTTCTTTCGTTATTCTGCTCTGCTTCCATTGATGACTGTAAACTTTTGACTCCAGACTGGCAATATGAGGGTAAGATGGCAAAATGTAACTTCCTGAACATTGCTTGTCTGTTTTTAGTTTTTATTTTCGTAGAACATTACTAAAGTTCTGTTCACTCTCTTTGATTAGATCCTTTTGTTGCAATTAAATTCAAATTCTGTTTGTTTCTGTTGTGAAGCTTTAATTACGATTTATGCCTTTTAATCATCCCTTTGTTATTTCTTTGGGTTAAATTACCATCGCATTATCTCTGTCCTGAAGGATTTCTTCACTGAGATCACTGGTAGTATCTCTAGAGCAAGACAGGAGCAGGTTCGTAGTGTAGCCATCAAAGTGTATCGTGGTGGTATGTGATGATGGTTCGGTTCAATGTGTGTGCTCGTCACGTGGAAAGAAACGCTCATGTAAGAGATAACAGGACAAACCATGTTCAGTTTTTGCTGTTTAAGTATTTGTTTTAAATATGGATCAGCATCTGGGGTGTTATAAATCCTCTGTCATCAGATTCTCCCTTGCTTTATAAAGCTGATCTGAGTAAGGGTTAAGCAAACAGCTCAGATTTTGCTCCTCTGTGAGTGTAACTTAGCTAACAGTTGTAGCTTATACAGACATGTTTAAGTGAATGCTTGCCTTCAGTATACTGATTATGCTGACTTGTTTCAAAAACAGCAACAAAACCCCGAAGATCTTTCTTCTGGAATGAGAAATAACTTCTCTTTTCGTCTTTGTAGATTGCAAATTGGCCAGAACAGGTCCTCCAGCCACAATAGTTCCCATCGATGAAGAAAGTCGGAACGGTGAGTGCACCTCGGTTCTCCGCGCTGTCCTTTTGTTTCCCCTCGTTGGCTGCGCGTGGGGCAGCGGCATCTCTGTGTCCACCTCATAGAATCATCGAATAGTTTGGGTTGGGAGGGACAATCCGAGGTCCCCTGGTCCAACCCCCCGTGGTGAGCAGACCCCTCTGCCTCGGCTCGCGGGACGGGGCTCTGGGAACCCGTTAAATGGGGAAAGGCGACAGCGGCCCAAAATGTTGAGAGGTGTCATATCTTCCTGAAAATCATATGTTGTGATGACTGTGATCTTTGACTCCGGACAGATAGCTCTTTGAATATGTTTTAACAGGTATTTCGACCGCAATTATTTGTAGTAGCAGTAGTTTAGCTCCCTTGTTGCTAGTATGCCAGCTTATTGTTTCTTGTCTTATTTCTTACGTCAGTGTGATGTTACCGCGGGACAAAGTTCTGGCCAGCCTTTGTTTTGATGCAACTAGATACGGCCGAATCCTCCTTTCTCTGAAGCTTGCTAGCAGTGTTAGCTCTCACGTGCAGCTTTTAGAAGGTCGCTTCTTGTTTTGCTCCCAGTTTAATAACATACGATTATGGACACCTCCGAAATGGCAGAATTTGCTTGCTTGTAGTCATGGAGATTTCAAAAGAAAAGACCGTCTCTTTTATTCTCATATCATACAGTTCTCAAATTATTGGTCTCTTGTCTTAGCATTGCATTTATGAAGTGTTTTACCCTATCGGAGTTAATGCTTTGGACAAGTGGCTGTAATTCCGGAAACAAAACTACTGCTCTTTCCTGAATTTTAAATTTTATTTTGCCTTTTTTTTTTTTTATTTTAACCTCATAAGCTAGATTTTGTGGTGGTTATTTTTTTGACCTAGTAAGCTAGGTACAGTTGTGTGCTACTTGTGGTTATGGTATCTCATGTACGGGTGGATGAAATGGTGAACCAAGTTCAGGTCCTGCTGGTTGGTTGGGGGGTTTTTGTTTGGTTTTGGTTTTGTTTTGTTATAATTTCTTTTCTTTTTTTTTTTTGGGGGGGGGGGGTAATGCAGCCTGAGTGCCATAGAAGAACCTTACACAGTGCGATACTGATTGAAGTAGAAAGCTGTATCACGTTGATATCGTGCTTATATCAAGCGAAAACCAAAAACCGCACACACACACACAACTAGCCACACTTTTTTGTTTTCTTTCAGGGTGCTTAAATGGCGTGTGATCACAACATTCGTGATAGGTCTTACTCTTCAATAGCAGAACTTCTGTGTGTAATCTGTGCTGCAATATTAGTCGACTGTCATTAAAATACCTTGGTATATATGGTACCTAAATAAATATTTCAAGGGTCTGGAATCAGTTCTGTGGGTTTTTTCCTTTGTCTTTTTTCCAAAGTGTGTACTATAGAAAGAGTCTTGGGATGTGATGCTTATGAAATAATTGTAGCACCTTGTTGGGAAAGGCACCGAGTATTCTTGATGATACATGGGTAGTGCTGGCATGTTTTATAGCGCTTTATTCTTACATGCTAGCAGCACTTGTCTGGAGAATGTGGTGTGACCAGCAGCCCGACATAAGGCTAGATGCTGACCATAGAGTCATTTGAAATATAAACAAAAAGGCAGAGAAATAAAAAGCTTTCAGCTTTCAAGTTGAATGGCATAATAAATTTATTTCTCAGCTTGTTAATGCTTGATTCGGTGTTTGCTAAAACACTGGATTTTTGTTCAAGCGTTACTAGTTCTGCAAGAAAGATGATTAAATTGAATACGGTGGGGAGAGATGTGAATTTCCTAAAAGCTTTGCATGTGTCTGCGATGATTTAGTTTAGCTGTGAATTCTTATGAACCATTATCTCCCCATTAAAGAAGTCAAACTGGAAGTAGAAACTTCAGTTGGCGTTGTGGTTAATGGGAACGACACAGCTCATGTGTAAGTCACAATATGTGTTAAGTAACTGGATCTCCTGGGAAGCCAGCTCTGGAGTTAGAATGTCCTTAAACCTTGCCTGTCTCTCTTGAAGTGGGAACTTGTGTTCCACGGACACGCACGTGTGTATCGGGGAGTTGGAAGGCTCATCACGTAACACGGTGTTACCTGGATGTTTTCTGCATGCAACTGCACCCATCTTTTTTTTTTTTTTTTTTTTTTTGGCCTCGTTTTGTGGTCGTGTTCACCCTGTTACACAAAATGTTTATAGGTGGTCTCTGGCTACGCCATCGGTGTCGCAAAATATTAATACACAATTGTTAGTTATGTTCTTTTAATATGCTGATGTTTCGGGTTCTAGGCAGCCACTGTTGTATCCGAATGGGTGCCCTTGATTTGTGTGACACTTGGTTTTGGCTACAGTACCGATTTGTGTTCTGCAGCACCGCCCTCAGCCCATTTCTTTACACATTTTACACTACAGCTGCAGCTTGAAACGACTCGCAAAAGCAGCAGACAGAGCCGATTCCTCACCACAGGACCTCAGTGCATTTACAGAACGACCCGTTAACACTCGGTAGAAATGGTTCGGTTACCAGACCTCGTCTCTTGTAGCCTTTCATCCGTCCTGTGCATGAACCCATTTAAATCGTAAGAGGTTATAGATGAGGCAAACCAGCTTCGCCACCAAAAAAAAACTTTCAAAAATTGTAAGCTGGGAACAAACAGAGGTCGTGAGGGGTAATAAGGAAGGTCAGCTGAAGCAGTGTGTTGTGGTAAGACAATGTTTTAGTGCCAGGTTTTGATACTTTGGGAGCGTTGTGTTGTAGAGCATGCAGCCTGGAAGTAAAATCACGGATATCGATGCCAGGATCAACGGGGTGAATGCATTTTGTTCTGTGTGTGAATTCACTAGAACAGTTTATTAGAAAATATTTCGAATGGTTTGCCATTCAACCTCAAAATTGGCATTATATAGTTGTTAAAAGTGATAGAGAAGCTGTAGTGCTAGACATTTGGATGGTAAGCAGAGTATATGTTACACAGCACTTGCAATGACCAAACCAACTTTGTATTGGAGTTGCCAGTAGATGAAGAGAAACAATCCGCCTATTTTTGTTGTTAGATATACAAATATGTCTCTAGATCACCTGAAGTATGAAACCTAATGAGGTTATTTTAATTCTTCGCACTACACTGGAGCGTCTAAAGGTGTATTGTTGATGTTGGACTGTCTCTTCTAAGGTTTTAGAACGAGGATCTCAAAATAATAGCTGGGGTGACACCTCCATGTGACACTTCAGTGCATGTATTTTTGGAGTTCTGGTAACTGAATAAACAGAAAATCCTCTTCTTTAGAAGGGTATCTTGAGTTCCACTGCGTTGAATGTTGCTTCTCAGCACATGGAGTTCAATCATTCCTAATACACAAAAAGTCTGGACACCAGCAAATCTCGGGGAGCAAAGTATTTTACCAAACAACTCGTCCTTGTTTGCAGAGCGAGACACACAGTCAGCATGTCTGACCTTTAAGGATCTCCTAGAGAGATCAGCACGGATGGGAGGATTTGACGGTTTCCCACCACTGGATTAGTACATCTTTATGTCAAGTACTTTAGGTATGTTGGATCCCAGTTGTGTTCCTGTTGAAGAATCCTAGAAGGGGCGAACTTAACATTTATTAAGGTACAAATGAATTATTTTTTTCATTTTTCCTTCGTTTAACTGAAGGGGTGATAGTACTTGAGATCACGTTAACGGTAAAATTTAACGCTTCTGGGCGTTCTTGCCTGTCCTAGGCAAATCAGTAAATGTTGTTCTGCAGACAGAGGTACACGTGGGAAGGAGCTTCCATGGCTGGAGGTGGGTTTGGTATCATTTTTCTATCTTTTCACCCCCTGCGCTCTCAGCAGCAATCTCAGTGCGATCACTGTACAAATCCCCATCGCTGACTCCCTGCGGTGGGCGATTAAATGCAAAATAGGATACAAATACGCAGAAACACAGGCTGCGGTTTGGTTGGTTGGTTTGGTTTTGTTTGGATTTTCTTTCGTTTGGGGTTTTTTGGTGGTACTATTGGAGGAATTTGTTTACAGTTTAATTGAATGTGATACTGGAGCAACGGACCTGATCATCACATCAACACACATCACATCAACGACGTCACTGCAAATTTCCATGCTGTACCAAACTATTTTAATTCGTTTTTCAGGGGCAATTGATAGTGGTTGAAGAAGAATGTCTCTAGAGGTGCAAAGTCCATAGCCTCTCTTCTGAGATGGGCTTAAGTGCACTAATACTTTTCCTATGAGCTGTGTGATGTCTTCCGAACAGCCATTACTTAATAAAATTTTCAGTGACTGCTGGTGTGGGCTGGAAATTGAACTAATGAGCCTTAAAGATGAAGCGTCCTGCTGTCCATCTCCTGCGTGGATCGTGTGCTCATTCCAGTCTGGCTGCCTTAATTTTGGCTAAGGGGAAAAATCGATTTAGTAAAATAACACTTTCTGATTTGGAAAGCTGCTGTGGCTTAACACGAGTGTATTGAGAAAAGCATTTCTTAAGGCTTGTGGCTCTGTTACCTTTTCTTACTTTTCTGTTTCAGAAAAATGATGAGTTGAGGATGAGCAGGAGCACAGAGCCGCACAGTGCTTTATGTAGCTTTATGAAAGAAAAGTGATCTTGGTTTTACTGTTTCCAATGATATGCAGAAAAATGTGTCTCAAGTCTGGCGTGTTCGTGTAGTTGTGGAAATGGAAAAGGGACCAAGCTGTAATACACTGCAATTTTGTATTGATTTTTCTTAGTTTCCTCGTAAGAGTAGGTCGCGGACTCTTCACATTTAACTTGGACTAGGTGCACTATTTCTTTGGGAGCAGTTAACAATTTCATTTCTGTAATGGGCAAAACCCAAATTATTAGTTTGTAGGGCAAAAGCGCTTCAGTCGCTTTCCAGTCTCAGTTATGCAATGGTCTGTGTGTCTGTCTGTCCACACATAGATTTTTCTCACATCTTTAGACAATCTTGCAGCCGCCTGAAGAATTCGTGAAGGTTTTTCACCAGCTGTGGAAAGGATTCCTTTTCAAATATATCTTCACCAAACTGCAATCTGGTTTCCATAGCAATGGAGACGTGGTATGCTGTTTATATGTAGGGTAAAGCGTAAGTTACCGTAGCTGGTAAATAAATCTTTAAATGCAATATTATCTTACTGTACAAGGGAAAGAGGAGATCAATCAGCTTGGCTTCTAAACCACTGGTTGTCTTAATTGTAGAACTAATTGCTCGCGGTGTACAGATACCGCCAGTGCTTAAATAAGTCGAGATGCTTGTTGGCTGAGGATTGCAGTTTGGATAGGGGTGCGTTACGGCTTAGCTACCGGTGGAATCTAGATGGCCGATAGGATTGTAGTGTTGAGCATGAGCAGACTCGTGCTGTGGGCACGAGTAGCGGGTCTGCGAGCGTTAGGTCAGCCAGCAATACAAACGCGGTCTGGATCACGTAATAACATTCGCTCGAATCAGAGCACCCGGTGTGGAGTTTATTCCGGCTTGGTATTTTTATATGATAAGGAAAGTGATACATTAGGTCCAATATCTGCCAGATTAAGTAACTTTTATCAGAAGAAGTTACCCTTTCGGAATGTTTTGGACCGATTCTAACCAGAGGAGTGGATTTGTACTGATTTGTGCATGCCACATGGCTGCTGCTGAGGGCTGAAGACTGAATTTACCACATCACAGAATGCTCTGTGTCCTCAAATTTCTCCATAATGGGGGAAAATTGGGTAGTGTGCCACAGGTTAATAATGTATTTTTAAACTATTCCACTTTTTCTGTCATGACTTTGCATACTTGGTTGCCAGAGAGCAAAATCTCCGTCTTTAGTATTCAGGGATACAGCTCATTAAGAATAAGGCTTATTTGGTCTTAATCAGCTGTCCCAAGAATCATTATCAAATGCAACAATAAGAATATTATCGGAGCGTAACAAATTTATATTTCGGGAAAGGCTAAATTGCCTGGAAGAGCGTAGCTGCTGTTCTTGGTAGGTAAGAAGGCTTAGAATTGAGCAGATAGAAAGGGCTAAGTGCAAGAACTAGAAGTTAGAAAATTCTCTTATACACAGCTCATAAATGTCTCCAACGAGATAGAATATGGAATATTATTTTTTTGTAACTTGTGGTTTTCTCCCCGTCGTTCATGTTAGCAGCTGGCTCAGACACGTTGGTGCTTAACTCGCTAAGTTGTTTAAATCAAAATGTAAACTAGCGCAGGAGAGTATCACGTTATAGCTGAAAACTTGATTTAGTTTATAAATTCGTGGGGTGGGAAAAGAGGCCGAAATTCATGGAAATTATTTTTGTTTCATTTGGGCCTGTTTGTTCATTTCCATTCTGAAGTTATACATTCTTAGGATTTTGGTGTTAATGATTTCATCGAAAAGTCATGAATCAATTTGGTGTCTAATGGTATTTTTATACCACAGGTTTAAATTCACACTCACATATTTTTCATGGAGGACAAATGTGTAAAGACTAAAGAAGCTGTAAAATGGATGAGCGTATTATTGCACTTCTATTCATGAGCACAGACATCAGTAATGGCCAGTATGTAAGCACAGCTTTTGTTCAAGATCTCTACAATTCTCCTTTTTCAGGATTTTTTTTTCGATAATGTCTTTTAAGAAAAAAATAAAAATGCCAAAAAGCAGGAAATAATTTGGGGTGGAAGAAGGAGAGAAAAGAAGTCATCCCTTTAGAAACTTAGTAATTTATTCTTAAGGGTAGAAAATACAGTTAGTAAGTTATAGAGTTGGAATTATTTGAAATACTTTCGTGCTGTAGGAGTAATTAAAAGATCAGGCAAGAACACAGCTCTTCCCTAGTATTGATGTTTAAAATGGCAAAAATTGGGAATTTAACTCCGTTGTGTGGTAGGTACAGTTTTTGTGAATAACAATTATGCTCTGTAACGCTGAGGCCTTTTCAAAGTGTATTGGAGATTAACTCTTTTAGTGGAAATTCTCCTCAGAGTGATCTGAAATTTTCTGAGCAGCTCATCTTTGGCAGCTTGCGTATTCAGAATAAATTATTCAAGTTACGATACTCGATCCATTCATATTCCCAGGTTGTCAGTTTGCCTTTGCAGACAAAGAACCGCACATTTCGGCAATTTCTTTCATACAATTTTGAAACGTTGAATGTCACTTTACAAGCAATATTCTTTACCTGTCTTCCCCTTCCCAGTTCCAGTAAAGCAGTGCAAGAATAGGAGTATTTGATTTTAAGCAGGCTTAAAAGGTATTAGTTTTCTTCTGGGAAGCGGGAGGTGACCGCTGTGATCAATCCTCCGGTACCGCTTGCCAGAACTGTTGTGTCGTGCTTTGTGTTTTGCTATCGCTTTACTTTGGAGTTACTGTTCGTTAACTAACATGTATACCCGCCGGAGATTAACAGAAAGCTTGATTTTTTTCTTTTTTTTTTTTTTAATTATTATTCCTTACAAGCAAAGAGAGGGTACCAGTGAACTTCGAAACAAACTGGGTTTGAAGTCCTCGTTCACAGTGCATTCAAAACAGAAGCAGAGTTTCTTCGCATGGCATGGTTTTGAATACAGAATACAGTTATCACAAGCTAGGTGTCCATCTGCGTATTTCACGTCCTTTTGTTGTGGCTGGAAGTGAGTACCGTGAAACCCCATTTAGAAGCAGGACTACCCTGTATGGCTCAGCCCAAGGAGCTCAACAGCGCATTTAAATATTTCTGCGCCTTACTTTCACCAAGCGATACTACACGACTTACAGTTCTTGCCAAGTTCTCCTTTTGCGAAACCTTTCCCGTTGTGGAAACGTGATTTACGTGTTGCACACTGCTCATCCGGAAGAAAATCTCCTCCCCGGAGCGCGTCCCTGTCACGATAATGGGTATTTGTTACTGTCACGCCACCCGCCAGCACGGCGGCTGTTCTCGTTTTGTGTTCTCTGCCGCCGGTTCCGATAAGCGACCGTCTTACCCCAAAGTGGGAATTGGTGGCATTCACATGAATGCCAAGACAAACTAATGGCAGAGCCAGGAATACTTTAAAACATCTGGTAGCAAAGGGACAGGGGGAGAAATACTTCTGCCGAGCTTCACGTAAGTACAAAACAGAGTCCAAAGCAGGAATAGGGGGTTCATAGATGTAGCTCAGAGCTCCTCTGATGTCGGAGTGAACGGATCTTCTTTTGCCTTTTGGGGAATGGCCTTTTAGGTGTGGTGCTGTCAAATGACAGGGTTCCTCCCCTGCAGCTCAGAATCCTTCCTTCCTTCTCCATCCAGCTCTTTGGAGCTCCACATTGGGCCCGTGCTCCTGTTCCCAAAACCTCTGCTGGCTCCTGCGCGCTCCATCCCGGCATCACCTGTTCTTACCCACTCGGGCTCTGTTGAGCTGAACGACCCGGGTCACACAAAATTTACCTCGTGTCCCACTCAGACCTGTGTATAGTCATAGCATGTTACTCATTTCCGTATGCTTTTGAATTGCAATATTTACAATTAATCCACTGTCAAGCATAAGCTGATTTTTTTTCCTGTCCGTGTGAACCAAGATGCATTTGGACTAGGAAGAAGCTGCAGGCGTTACGTCCTCTTTGTGCTTATACCGTCAAGAAATATTTTCACTCCCCGGTAAGTGTTCGTTTGGTGAAGCTGAAGTGATCCGTGTGCTCAAATTCTGGCGGTGGCTTGGGACATTTTAATTAGGATCGTTCGTAATTTTTTTGAATCTGTTTTATTCCAAGCTCGCTTCCCCACCTACCCCAGGTAACTGATTTGAATGAAAAAATGATCTGGCTGTTGCAGAGCTGCAGTAAAAATTCTCTCTGATCTACGAAAAGACATATTTTTGTTGCATATAATAAGTTTCTTAAAATATTAATTTGAACAGTTGGTTTTAAATCTTGTTTCCATGGTAGTAAAGACAGGTAAGGTATTCAGTGCCTTTTAAACTATTTTACTCTCTCTTATTTTTAGGAGTCCTTATGATATGCCTTCAAAATGTACAGGGAGATTTTGGCTAGTTTTGTGCATCCAAAATACTTAAATATGGAGTGCCAACATCATTTAGTGGAAACCAGATTTGTCAATAGGTATCTTTAAAAAAAAAAAAAGCTGGTAAGTGGTCACATCCCAGCTGCCTTATTTTGCTTTGCTCTTGCTGTACAATTATGTGTCTTTTCAACCCAAGGTACATTTTTCTCCCTCAGATTCCCGTGTTTTGAAGCAGGTTGCTCTGAAAACATGAGCGATTTTAGCTTTATTCCAGCTCTAAAACACTAATAACACTTAAGTTACTGCTTGTTTTGAACAGCAGAGTGCTTGTGACAGTAAAATAATTCCAGAAGTTATTTGATTTCGAAGCTTTGCTTGGCTCAAACGTAAGTCACATTTGTCAATTTATTTTGTTACCTGGTCACACGGGAGAACTCCTTGCATCCTTTCAGATTTTCAAAGTCATGTTAATCAAGCCAAATGTTACCCCCCACAGCTCTGATATTCTCTTTTATTCCCTTCGCATTTGTCATCATTACTCGTTTTTGATCAAGTATTTGCTGCTTTTATTCCATTTTTTTTTCATCCTAAGCCTGTGCTGTTTTAAGACCTGGCTTGATTCATTGCCCCTCGGGACAGAGCTTTTTGTGTAGAAACCAGGTGGGTTATTGTTATTTGTGGTACTGTAGCGGAGGGGCCGCGGCTGCGATACCGAATGTGTTCAGAATAAAAATGGAAAAATGACACCAAACTTCTCCAGAGTGTGAGCCCTGGGGGGCATAAACACTTTTTTTTCTTTGCATAATTATTTGATGCCAAGTTCTAAATCAGCCCAAATGTATATTAGTTCTTTCAGAAGAATAATTATACGCGGCTGCTGCCAGGCATTAAGTTTTATTTTTCGGGATGGTTTATGAGACCAATGAAAAATCTGGCAAACACTGCTGCTGAAATGCACTACTGAGCATTTGTGTTGGGCCTATTATTTTGTCACTGTCACAACAAGGTGAAGTTTAAAAGAGCAGTTCTATGATAAATTATCTTCCGCACCAAGAATTATAATAGTTTTGGAAAAGGGCATCCCCGAGGAAGCCGGCAGCCAAGAGAACCACCAAACTTTTCAAGCACGTCTGTGTGTTTCGATAGCGCTTTATTTAATTTTTTTTTTTTTTTTTTTATTACTGGTTACCACAGTTTTGGAGCCCGTGCGTTGCTCCCTATGTCTATTCCAAAAAGGTCACCTTGCACTATGCTCACCCCATAGACCAGAGACCCCTGGGGAATTCACGTTGGGCTTTGCCTTAATCTCTTCTTTACTCAGTGTACCAGAGATAGTTATACATCCCTTACTTGGATTCCCTTTTGCATTGTGTGTAGCTTCCAGGATTGTTTTTTATCTTTTTTATTTTTCCCCCACCTAATTATTCTGTGGTTTAATTCTATTGCTTCAAAGCGAGAGACATTTCAAAGCAGAAATTCCAAGGTGAAATTTCGTAAAGAAACATTGAGTGGGTTTCACCTCCCAGTACCGATTCGTTGCCACTTCTTTCTCTGAGCAGTTAATTTTAACGCGTTCATTCAGCTTTTTTTTTCTTGTTTCCTTTCTCAAAATGCCATAAGTACACGAGTGTTCTGTATCGCTGTGCCCTTCCTTAGCGCTTTGCCCTCTGTTTCAGAGGGGCTACTCGTGTGTGTCAAACCGCGAGGGATTTGGAGATTACGGCTGGAGTTGTGGAGGGGAAGCGCATCCTTTGGGAGGTTGGGTACAGCTGAGTGTCATCAAGGTGGCAATTCTTTTGAAGCTCAGGATTACGGTTCTTTACCAAATACATATGCACGTTTCTCCAAGAATTAAATACAGTTTATTCATTTAAAAATACAGATAAGAAAAAAAGACACTGAATACATACTAGTACTCCAGTTTCTCTTGGCATTTCTTTACTTTTTCTACTTTCAATTTTTGTTTCTTTGTGGATTTGTTCTTTGCAATGCCATATTTGGCATATTTCCAAAAAGGTTTTTGTCCCTTTTCCGAGGGAATCCAGTGGCTACAGTGTTTTAAGAGATTAACATTTTTCTTAGCCTTAGCCTTATGAAGAATATTTATTATTTTTTTTTCTCACTGGACCTTTTCTTGAGTATGAGATTTGGAAGCTTGTTTGGTTAATATTGGCTCTTGACGGGGTGTGAACCGCTTGTACGTGCTGCTAGGAATTAGCTTCTTGGACCAGATTTCTTTTTTTCTTTCTTCTTTTTTTTCCTACTCACCTGTGGGTAAGTTACAGCTTTAGCTTTCAGTTTAACAGAAAATACTTATTTTGAACAGGGGCTTGGACTAGATGTCCTCCGGCAATCCCTTCAAAACTTACTTATTTTCTGATTCTGGGCATACACTAAAAACTGCCTTATTAGCAAGCAGGATGGTTTGTTTGTAATGCAAATTTATTTTAATCGTTTGCATCTTTTGGGGGCATAACATTTTACAGTCTCCTATGTTGATTATTAAGGAAAAGAAAAAGAAATGAGATTGTCTGCTCAGTCTGATTGCTATTTACTTTCCTCTTTTACCAACAGCTGTTAGGAAGTCAGATTCATTTTTTCCTCCTCGTTGTTCCCAATTTAAGATTGGAATCGGTATAATATTGAGACATATTAAACTTGAGTTACTGTAACTATCACTCAATACAGTAGCTCCTCTTGTATCTAAGCTTGCTTGAAAATCTCTGGATCAAGATGTTATTTAGAGAGACAAGCTTCTGATACGTTAAATGACCAGAGATGTCCCGGGGGAACTTCTGGCTGTAGCTTGGAATAACACACACCGTGTGGCTATTAATGTTTTGGGGACATCCAGAGAAGTTTATGCTGTGAATTGTAGAGGATAACTGGAAATGGTTCATCTTTGCCCATCGTTACAAGTCAGACCAGATCATTTTTAAACTCCTGACGTAGTCGAGAGTTGAAGTACTGAACGTTTTGCTCGTGTTCTTATTTGTTCATTTAACACTGCTTAGAAAAGCTTTGGGGAGTTAGTCCAGAACCTGAGCCCTCTATATGCATATTTTTCTACGTATGTGGGATGTTGCTGTATTAATGCAGGACATTCATATGAGATTAAGAACAATACATGCTGTGGGTATCTGGTGTCAGCAACCTCCAGGCAAAAATAATTTGTAATTCAGGACGTTTTGGTTTATTTGAATTGGATAGTAAACTACAATGTCCAAAGGGATGAGACCAGCCGAGTTCAGTGTCGGGGATGTTCTTTATCACAGCGGAGGAAAAGCTGGTATTTGAAAGGGTTCAGGATTACGAATGTCGGTATAGCTCTTCAACTGAATTCATATTCATAGGTCGGTATTTAATCACTATGGTTTTAATATTTTTTTTCCAGTTTAAATAAGGCTATTTTAGGAAGTGAATAACATTTTATTTTATTAAGATGCTAAAGATGAGCTGGCTAGGTGAATGAGATTTTTTGCAAAACACGTGGGATATAGATGGGAAATGGAGAAAGGGCTCAATCAAGAATGAAGGCTTTGATCAAGCAAAATCTGGTTGACCCGGACATCAAAATATATATTAAAAAGAAAAATATTTTTCAGCAAGGAGAAGAAAAAGTATAAATGAAGTGGGATGGCTGTGCTTGAGGGAGAGAGTGAAGATTACAGGTGGTCTTAGATATTGGCTCAAGCCTAAAGGTGCCCTTGGTGTGTGTTGTGATGGAGGGGGACGGGACAGGTGCTGGGAAGGCAGGGAGGCGATGCGAGGGGCTGCATTTCAGTGGGGTGGAATTGGGGGGCTCGCTGTCCCCCACGCCCGAGGACCAGGAGGGAAAGCGGGTGATGTTCATCCCACGATAGGGAAACAGTTGCTACGTGAAATCACAGGCGAGATGATGAGGATTTTAATAAATCTTTCAAGCTTGGCAATAATACATGATTGGAAAATATATTGGTACATGTCTTGGCTGAACAATAACCAACACGTTATGCTATTTTAAGGAACAGAGATATTTCAAGACCTGATTTCAATAGTACGTGAGAAAAAGTAAAAGCACGCCAGTAAATACAATCTAGGTAAAATGAATATGCTGCTCCATACCAGATATGACGTTAGTCTTACGACTTTCTGGAACAGAAATTAGAGTTTTAAACAAGTTGGGTTATGTGCACGGTTGTGGATGAGCGAGAAAATCGTTGCAGAAGCAGCAGCCCCGGTGCTGTTGGAGGGAGGAGGATCAGACGGGGTTTGTCAGAGATCTGGTTTGGGCCCAGGCGTTTTTAGCGATGGCAGCAAGAACCCACACGTCTAGTCTGTTCTGCTGCTCGGTGTGAGACACGATTTCATCTGGTGGTTTCCGTAAGAAACTCGAAATTATTGGCTGCAAGAGCATCGTGTTTGCGTCGCCCGCGCGCGGGGGAACTCGGCAGATGCCGGTTCGCTCTTCTGCTGCTTTGCAGCTTAGGATATCAAACGGCTTTATTAATAAGCTGTATTCATAAGTGTCAGAACTTATCCTCCTTTGGTCTTTTAATATAAAATTCTACTTCCAATCCTGGTGGCTGGAAATCATCTGTCTGCGAGAGCTGTTAGGCAAACCTCCATCCTCCCGGTCAGGCCACCTTTATGAATTATTGTTGTCCATGGCCGAGATCTGACTGTGGAGCCTGTTTCAGGTTTTTGCAACATAGCTTTACTTAATTCCAGATAGTTTTCTCCGCTCTGAGGTTCGAAAGCTGGACCTTGCCTATCTCCAGAAGCATCTACTCGCTGTATCAGTATATTTTTACCGAAGACAGTCACTCTTGTTCTGTATTTCTTCTCTGTATTGCACATCGTCTTCTTTGGGCGATGACAGGCACGGCTTTACAGCTGTAAGCAAAGAGATAGAAAGCTTTGTCTACACGGAGGGGCACTCAAAGAGAATGGGTTTGTTTTCTGACAGTGCGTTCTGCAAGGTTTTTAAACGCTTTGTTAGACGATTCAAGCAATTTAATCTGATAGTAAGAAGCTGCCCACTGAAGGCAGAAAAAAAAATGTGCCCAAATGGTTGATGTTTGTGATGCGATGTTCTACACACC
The DNA here is from genome assembly GCF_036013445.1 of Caloenas nicobarica. Taxonomy (NCBI): domain Eukaryota; kingdom Metazoa; phylum Chordata; class Aves; order Columbiformes; family Columbidae; genus Caloenas; species Caloenas nicobarica. The sequence continues at coordinate 37,953,259 of NC_088251.1, read as the reverse complement.
CACATGCTCCCGCTTGTATTTCTTTTCTGTGGGAAAGAAAGAGTTTCGCTTGTTTGATTTGTTTTCTGAATCAGATAAGTAGAAATCCATTTGTCAGCAGTTTTCGCTTTACATACTTAATAAAGGTTTGGGGGTTTGTTGTCCTATTTAGAACATCTGTTAAGATTGCTTTACCGATTTAAAGGCTGTTTTCCAGTAGGACCTTATACCCTGAGTAGGATGCTTAGTGTTGGTATATCCTCAAAGCCATTAGCCTCTTGTCCTTGCCTTCGCTTGTCCAGCAAGGAACACGCGTCACTCCTACTTTTTTTGGAAGAGCAAGGCCCTTGAAAGAAGAAAATATTTTCTTTCCAACAACATTTACCTGACATTACAGTGGACGTTTTGCAAAGGCACGTGCATTTTTCTGTCAGCCTGCATGTGCAGCAAAAGCGGGTGCATTTTTGGCTGGGCAGGGATCACCCGCGTTTTCGGCATGGGGTGCTCGGGGACAACTGCCCCGCGTTATTAAAACCCTTTCAAGTACAGCTCCAGCAACGGCAGGATCATCAGCTCGTCGTGTATTAACACGTCAAATTGGCAAGGCCACCGTATGGAGTTTGTCCCAGGCTTTTCTTGAGCGTTGAAGCGACAGGAGGCAACGTTGGGTTTGGAAGTGTAGGGGCTCTGAGACGCCCCTCCAGGCACTTTAATTGATTTCAGGGTTGAGAAACTCGTTATCTTTAAGATAAATACAACAACAATAAAATAAAATATAAAAAAAGTAAAAAGCCTGGTAACAGTGGACTGCAATATGTAGGCCTAGAAGGAGCATAGAGTGGCCATCCTTACTGAGCTCTCAGGCTATTGAGATATTGATTATTTTTTTCCCCATTGGAATATCATATGATACTAGTGGTAACTATTTTCTGTTATTTCGGGGGTTTTTTGTTAATCTCATGATAAACCATAGGTTTTTCAGCCACCTTTAAGATAATGGCAGCTCTGTAAAAAGCACTTACAAGCACCTTTCTTTGAGCAAAATGTATCTGGAGAACACGCTTTGTTCTGGTCCCTACAGACCACTGCTTGTTGTACATTAAATGTTAAAGATCTGGAAATGATCTTTATTGCCTGTTGTTGAAAGCTATCTCATGCATTATTTATCAAACAGTAGGTGAAGACTTCAACCTTTTTATGATAATTGGTGGCGGTTGGAATACAGGATTACAAACAGTTCCTGAGGACTAGTAAATGCCAGCATGGGAGGTGGATTGTTGGGACACGTTTTCCATAGTTAATTCAAAATAAATATGCTTTATTTGGCCTCAGTCAACGCGGAGGGGTAGAGAAGAAATAGATGATAAAACCGTGCGTTAATACTGCTGCATGGGCTTTTTGCCTGCTTGTGTTTTACAGTAGTCGTTCAAACTGCGTGAGCTGCAGCCCTTTCAGTGTGAGATAAGAAGATTAAAGATGCCTTCTGTGGGTTGTACAACCGGTTCGGTACGGCCGCCGTGCTTCCCTGGAATTCAGCATCTCCATGCAACAGTTTCTGTGGGTCACCCAGGGATCTTAAGTAGTTTTAACAACGGGTACAATTAGAATTATCTCGTGTTAATCAGCTGAATCTTTTGTGGTCAAGGGGAGCAGCACTGGCACCGGAGCTCGCAGGTGACCGCTCAGACCTGAACATAAAAAGCACCTTTTACTGCCCAATTTTAGCTGTTTGTAAACAGACAAGGGTGGTTATGAGCTGTGAAGCTGTAGGTGTTTGGATTTTTAGTGTCAGTTGTCTTGAAAAAAGATGAACATTAGAGGAGATGAGGGGAAAAAAACAGCTTTATACTCATGAACTGTTAATTCAGTTTGATAGAGCTGAAGCAGCTACATAGTGATGCCTCATTATTTTGAAATTGAATAAGAGGTTTCCTTTCATTAATCCTTTATTCTCTAGACAGATGGGAATCGGTAGCTGCTTTTTTTCATGGGCAATTTTGCCCAACTGGCAATACATTGAATGTTACTATTGAAATATGGTGTGGCATAGCTGAGAAAAAAAAAAAAAAAGATACCTTAATTTGAAAAATGTGCTGCCTTGTTTTTGGTTTACGTGTTTATAATCTGTGGTAAAATCTATGTTTTCAGCTTGGATAGTTGTATATCTAAAAACATACCTGGTAGGTGTCAGATGTAGATATCTCGAACTGTAATGTTTGTGTGGCAGTTAGGCGCCAGAAGAGAGAAACTGGGAAAGAACATGATAAATCTGACAGGCCGGTCCTCACATCCCTTCCCTGGCGCCCAGGGAAGATCTGCCCCGGTTTGGGCTGAGCCGGGGGGAATTTGGTTGCTGCGATTGTGGAGAAATGTATAAATCAGAAGTGGGGAACCTGCTCGTTGTGGATCAAATGTAGTTTATACTTCATTTCATATAACCAAGGGCTGGGGTTTTTTTTTGCGTGTTCATGGAATAACTCTTCATTTGTCCCAGAAAAGACAGAAGTGAGTGCTGGTTCTGTGGCCTGCAAATGGTGTTCAAAAGATCTGTTCACCCCCGGTAAAGAATACTCTCTGTGCAGCCAATTTAAACAGAAGTCAGAGTGGTCCAGGCTATTATTTCTTACCTTTCTTGTAGCTGTCAGTTCTTCCTTTGTCTTCTACCTTGTTAAATGTTTCATATCTCGTGTATGCTGGATTGGTAAACATTAAAATACATGGCAAACACATATTTACTCTCAGCCGAATACTGTTTTGCACTCTCCTTTTCATTCTGCAGCTGGGCATAGCCTTGAAACTTTTTGTACCGTTTCTATGAGCTGTAATAAGCACTTAAGCAGGATGAGCAATGTGACAACTGTGGAATAGCACCATGTATTTTGAGTTCCAGATGTCGGTCCAATTTATTTGTACGTGACTGCTATCTGTCAGGTTAACCACGTAGAAAAATAGAAGAAAGAAGCAGCGGAGTCGAGTTAAGCCTCGCACCCTTTCCTGCTTCATCCCATCAAAGACATCAGGGTATTAGCAAAGGAGAATGCTCTTCCAGCTCAAGTCAAAATGTAAACCTTACTATGAGATGAGTGCGAGGATGAGTCTGAGAACTGGAAAATCAAAAAGTGCTACAGCCAGCTGAATAGATTATAAAGTTGCTGTAACCTTCTTGTCTCTCAGAGAATATCCGTACACAGCGCAAGTTTTGTTTTTCTGATCGTCATCGAAGAACACTTCTGTTGATGGTCCTTTCACGTTGTTGATAAATTGCTTGAAAAGTTCGATATTCCTCTTCTAAAAGAAGATAAACCTGCCTTGTAGTGATGGTGAGAATGCAGTCTTGGCGGACTGTCGTTCTCCACAGTGGAAGTGGTTTCTGGTGCCATAAGGCAGCGCAAGTCTGATCCGGGTCAGTCCTCAGTCTCTTCTTCATGAAATCGGGGGTTTAAAGCATTTCTCACAATACCAAAGGTTTTCTGATTTGGTCCTTGATCCTCCCTTCTCTCTGTCTCCTTTTGAAGGCCTCAGATTAATTCCATTCTGTGAGTTAGAGACCCCAGGACTCCGGACCCAGTGGTACCGCTTGGCTGTGCTAACACCAGACGCCGTGGTTACAGAACCCGCTGGCGTTGTCATTGTCACTGTCCCCGTGGTTACGGAAGGACAGACTGCCTCAGCAGGACAGACTGCCTCAGCCCTTGCAGACCACGTCCTGTCTCCAGCAGTGAGGGCAGGAGGGTGCTGGAGGAAAAACGGGCCTGAGGACGCTCCAAGTCTGCAACTGTCCCCATCTCCAAAGGAAAGAGGTACCGAAGGGGCTCTGCAGCACCGGGGTGGTGTGGTGGCCAGACCCGTCCTGCTCGGGACACACTGAACTTCCTAAATGTTTCCAGACCTGGAGCTCTGCCTTCACTTGTGGCTCATGCAGCAGTTTCCTCCTCGTTGCGTTTTGAGAGCTCTCGGCTGACTAGCTCTTAATCCATTTAACTTTCATCCCGTTTATTTTCGTAGTTTTGTAATCAGCTTAGGTGGTATGAGGCCATGGAAATTTCAACTTAGTAAGTCGCATTGCCCTTTTCCAGGCTTGCAATTGAGTTAAAAATAACACAAAGTTAGTTATTAGTGTTTTCCATAAGCCCATGGTAAGAGGCGTAATTATATTCCTGTAGCAGTGCCCTTGCATGGTTTTTCCTGGGATCAACATTCAACTGACGCGTGTGTTGACCGGTTTAAAGAGCGGCGCAAGGTTTGCATCCCTGTGTTTCAGACGGTTGCCCAGTGACGTGAGCGCTCGGCTGCCTCTTTCGAAACGCCTCCACATCCACACGCTGGGACAAAAGTGTCAGAATTGGTTTGACCTCGTCCTCTCTTAAAATGTAAATAGTGTTTTCGTCAGCATCTTGTGACTAGCTCACCTTTTACTGCTAAAAAATGGTTGCATATTTAACACGTGCTTCTGAGTTTTCTGTCCTGCGGACAGAGACGTTAAGCACCGGGTTCAAATGTTTTGCGCTGTACAAAACATAAAACAAGATCTCAGCGCTGCTTTCGGGGGCTGGACTTGGTTAGGCACAGAGTTCTCCTGGGGTCCTTTGTTTCTCTCCCTGGTGATGTGAAGCGTTCCCTCAGTCTCCCATTAGTTTCTTCACCTCCGTTAGCGTTCAATTGCTTCCAGTTGCTGGAGTATTTTCCTTTGTCTGCTTTGCCTGATGTCAGTTGGTTTTGCTTTTTTTTTTCCCTGATCGCTACCTTGAGGGTATTGAACTAAAGGGCTGCGTGCCTGTGTAACCTCTCAAAATTCAGTGGAAAATCCATCTTACTGTTTTGATGAGAGGTGTCTGCTGTTCTGCTATTGATTACAGGTACCCAAGGGAAGGCTGCGCTTGCTGTGCTACCACAAGTTGTAAAGGTTTGCTGATGTTGTGCATTGGCACAAATTTATATGTCGGAATTAACTTGGATTGAATGTGTTTTACCTCACCAGCAAAAGCGTGGCGGTATGTTGAGGCCCACACGTTGCCTAAAAGTGACAAGTTTCTTTGAATTTCCAATCGCCTCCTTTCCCCTCGATAGGCGAGATGTGTGATCAGCGGCTGCTGCTGGAGCAGGAGCTTCCCCACGTTACTACTTGGATTTAAAAGTTAAGGTGAAGTAGATTTTAAGGTTATGGTCATACAGAGATGTTCGGCATTTGAATTTTGTGGCGGTCAAAGTAAAGCATCTTGTGCCTGTCTGTCTTTTCAAGTAGCTTAAATTTGCCCTTGTAACGCCTTTTTCTGGACAGTGTCATGACTGAGACAGGCAAACCTTAGCAGCCGTTTGACAAAGGGTTCAAAGAGTCGCGCCGTCCTCTCGAGTGAGGCGAAGACACAAGTCTGGCACCAAAAGGGATGCAAAGGCAGCTAACCAGGTGTGACAGCCCTGTCCTCTTTCTGGTCATCTCTTGTCACTGAAAGGTACGGCTGAATTAGAAACGACTAATGGAGATTGTTAGAAGTGTGGGGAAAAAATCAATAGCAACGTATATTAAAAATCTTGAGATTCTTGAAGTACGGAGAGGAGATGACACGCCGAAAGCGTGGGAGAGGTAAATAAATAGATGTAATGCGGCGTGGACACCGCTGTCCATATGGACGAGGTCTCCGCTGATTGCAGAAGCAGCCTAGGGCAGATATCGGGATTGTTGTTGCCCAAATAAATCAGAGAGATGCGTCTCCTCTCACTCTGCGCTGCAGGCGTAACCCGGTGGAACGAGTAGGTAAGGCTGCCCAGTCAGTAGGATGAAAACGTGGCTGGGATGGGTGTCATTCCCTATGGTAAGGCCTCGCTTCATCTCACTCGACAGAAAATACTCATTGCAACTAGAGCTGCCCACCCTAATGTGTGTGTATTTGTGGGGTTTGTGCTGCCTGCAGCCCCTGCAGAAGCCTTTTCTCCCTTTTGTTCCTTCGGAAGTGACGTTCTTCATTGTTCCATCATCAGCCGGTGTGATGGGAGAGACTCAGATTTCTTTTAAAGGTGGTGGCAGATTTTCATCTCACCGAGGAGAAAAGTTTTAAAAATGCCTCATCTTCTGGTACTGAATGTCTTTGTGATCCTGATGTTAATCGTCCTCTTTAGAAATTCTTTTAGACTTGTTTGGTGTGTGGATGTACGCGGGGACAACATGTACTGAAGTGTAGTGGTTAATGGCCAGAAACTGGTCTGTGTCCTGTGGTGTTCGTGCAGTTCATTTCCGACTGGAGACACGTAAAAACTTCTGAGTTGGGTTAGCAGACTCTCGATTGTGGTCTCGCTCGCTGGCCAAATGAGCGATAGTTGAATAACCAGAAGAGAAAGGAAGAAACGTTCATAAGCACTGAGGGGAGTACCAATGCTGGTAAATTAAAAAAAAGGCATCTAACAATTTATAGCGAGTTCATAGTAATGATGGGGGAAACAAACCAGAAAGAGGACTTGGACTGAAATGTGAAGCAAAGACACAAATCCAGAATAGAACATTTTCCAGTTGAAGAGCTGTATCTTGAAACGTAAAGTTGACAGGTCATTAGCAGGGAAATGCAGCAAGCTGTTAGCACACAGCCTTTAAATTCCTGCGGTGCCAAGTGTTTGGGAAACTCCTCTTCCTCTTGGATTTGTTTGCACTTGAAGGCCAAGAGACCTTTGGTATTATCTCATGCTTGCAAGGACAAAGTTAATTTCCAGCTGTTCGTAATATAATTCACTTTCTCCGTATTAATCTATATCAATCAAATTTACTAACTTCCTTTATGAGAAATATTTATGCCTACTCAGAACGCATCCAGTTAAAATCGATTGCATCTTAATTGGATCCAGTATGAAATATTTGTTTCCGGGCAGGAGCATGGGAGCGTTAATAGGAGGGAAGACAGAGGATGTTCTCTATGGCAGGATTTAAATATCACTTAAAGTTGTGGTTATGAGAAGAATAACTTTGGAATTGCTGTCTGTAACGGTTGGGGCAGTGACCAAACTCCTCGGTAAGCGCCGGTACTGAGGCAGCCAGAGGATTGCGAGCTGAAAGGGCAGCCCGAGCTCGGGCCTCATGCCAGCGGGGAATTCCAGGAAGAATTCCTGCCGTTTAATGTTGTTCTAAAAGCTGGCTCCGTTTCCCGATTAGCTTTTGATTTACAAGCTTCTCCGCTAACCCCCTGTCGTTAGAGAAAACGGAGCGGCTGGTCGTGGCACAGAGGATTTGGGATCAAGCCTGAGAGTGTTCCGTGGTCTGACCTCCCCATCGTTGCCCGAGAACTAAGAATTCCTTTCTTTGAAGTCGTCGTGCGCTGTCCAAGATTTGTCTGGTAAATACTTTTCCAGCAAATTGAGATGTGCGTCGTTATCATCGGGTGCAGAGCACACTGGCACGAGCCATTACCCGCCTGATCTCCAAAATTGCTGTCAAAACGAATTCTCAAACACCAGCCAGGAGGCTGCTGTGGAAAGAGCCACGTTGTGTATTTGGTGATAAGATTCGGGCTTTGTGACACGGTAAAAGATAGCAGAATTACAAAAGAAAGGAAAAGCTGTGCATAATGCTCCGTTGCGTGCTCCTTGATCCAAGTACTACCCTAATAAAAAGGAGACGAGGGACCTGAAACAGCAGGAAGGGCTCCAGGCTCTGCACCTCTGCCGGTGCTCTAGTGGAAAAAGTCTGAAAAAGGTGATAAAGTTGAGCGGGCTGGTAGTCATGTGTTGGGATACTTCAAGCTTCCAGAGAGTAGGGTCAAACTGCCTTTTCTTTCTCAGAGTTTGTACAAAATTACCACGTAGGTTCATTGGCCAGCATGGTGAGTTGATATTATGAAAAAACTAAACGTGGTATGTTTTCATTTCAGTCTGTTTTCATAAATAAAACAAGAGAAGTAACCAGGAGGTAAATAACAGGCTTAGCAGTGCCGCCAGATTTTCGTGGAGTTTCATGGCTTCTTTTAATAGTCGCTGTTTAAGATGGATTTTGCTTAAGCCAAAATGCCATTTAGAGTAAAATTCTGTAGGGAGCTTGAGGAATGAATGGTTTTGACAAATGAGCAGTTTGAGGGAATTCATCTTCTGTGGAGGAAATCATTGAATCTCGGCTTTCTTGGGTAGGGTAGAATTTGATTAACTTCAGGTAGAAAACAATGAAGAAGTGCCTTGGGAAGCAAGATTTTATTCTGATTAGGCCAGCTGAGCAACCAGGCCAAGATCAAATACGCAGATTTTTTTTTTTTTTCACTAGTGCTTGAAGTCTTAAAAGCTATAGCAGCATATTGAAACGTGTGTGCTTTGGACATCTGAAATTAATATTGTGGCAGATGCATCGGAAATTTGCTGGAAAGTAGAGAATTGATGGGATTCTTACAGCAAGAGCAAACGAGACAGGAGTAACGAGGTTGTTTCCAGTGAAACCCTAAAGAAAGCACAGATTTATAAAAGGGAAATGAGGCAACAGGTACGGCAGTGTCTCTGCAGGCTGCAGTGTCGTGCCTGAAAAGGAAAAATGGAGTTTTTGTGCCAGCCCGGTGGGTGCTGAGCGATCGTGGTGCCCTATTCAGCTGATAATTCTCGATACGTTGCATTTTAACGGTGACTTTAATGAACTCTTTAATGGTATCCTTATAGAAGCAAATAGTCATTTAGGTCTGTAAGGTAATAAAGGGCAGGAAAAGCTGTTTTTCCTGGCAGGAGAAGTAGGAGTTCCTGGATGCAATTACAGGGTTGCATGGTTATGCAAGGAAAACGCTTCTGTAGTGCCTCAGCAAACTGTGGCACCTGCTGCCCCAAAGCGTTTGGAACGGGAGCGAGCTCAGAAAAAAGGAATCAGGCTCATGGAAGAACCATATATCCAGACCTTTTTTATGATCCTGTAACATGATGGCCCAGCTACACTTGCCGACTCTGGATTTTTCTAAGCTGGTGGTCGTAGGAACCTCGAAAGTACAGCAGGAAATAAAGGCAGGAAGAGATAGAGAACAAACTCTACTCAGCTAAAAATAAAACAAAATTTTCAAAAGCCTTTAACTTTGATGATGCTGGGATGTTGGGGGTTTTCTGTATTTTCAAGAGGAAACATAAATGCAAACTCTTGGAGGATGAAAATTACTAAAAAAGTAAGTAGGAGCAGCTGTACTGCATCAAAGTATGTACTTTCTGGTGGAAATGAAGAGGTATGTTGCAGAAAGTTTCTAGCAACCCTAAGATGAACCCAAATAATTGCAGCTACCATAGCCAGGACTTGGGATTACTCCAAGGTAAATGTATAAATCCAGCCTAACTGGGCCCCAGAACCACCTGCTAATCTCTTCTTCACACTATGGTAAAATTCTTGCTTCTGGGAAACTTCTTTTTCCCCTTCTCCTGAGAATAAGAATGGACTGGTTTTGTTGAATAAAAGCAACCACCCTTCTATTTTAATGGAAAAATGGTTAATTGACACAGCTGGGCCCTCAACGTTAAGCTCGGAATAGACAATGAGCAATTGGCTGTTAGCTGCTTGTTAAATGTAAAAAACATGTGTCTATACAGTATATTTTAACTTAGCAAAGTGTGTGTAGTTGAAACGATTATCTTAACCACTCTGAAATAATGTAATTTATGCGACCTTTTCGTATTCTTTACTGTCTAGGAGTTTTACAGGGGATACAACTGCGTTTATTGGGCATTGGTGCGTTCACTAATAGAACAGCAAAGATGCAGCTTCTGATTTGCAGGTATTTGCGTGCAGCAGGCTCCAGCCACCTTCTTCTAGTCCTATCCAAATCCTAGCGGTATATATTTCACCTTTTACAAGATGAGTACCCGTGCACTTGAACAAAAAGTTGTGAAAATAGTGCCTTGCTTCATAGCCGTGAGAACGGATGTTTCGCTCCCTACTACGGACCCATTTCATGTTTCCAAGTCAATCTGGGGCACAGTATAATCAAGTTTAAGCTTTGATTAATAATAAATACACTAAAGGTGTCTGAGCAAAGCCTTGACTCGTCTGAGATAACTCATCTATGTAGTTTTTTAAAATTATTTTTAATGGAGCTAGAAGAGCGGACTAGGGCCGGTAAGGAGAGGCAGTGGGCTCTCCAGATGTGCTCCGTGCGTATGGACAGATGTGCAAAAGGTTTCACTCCCCGTGGGTCATTGTGTTGTAGTAATGCTTTCTGACTTTGAAGCGTGTTAGCCGTTGCTTTTTGCTTCTCTGTGAATATAAAAGGAGGTTAGCCACGTTCGCTTTCAGCAATTCTCTTTGAGGTAAGTGTTTGATGGACAAGGAGGATGCTGCTGAGCTTTTATGGTTTGTGAAGAATGGGTAGGGGCAGAAAAAGAAATATACGTGCAGTGTGTCTGTTTTCATGTTTGGGAAAAAAAAAGGGGGGGGGAGCATTTTTTTGTTTGGTTTGGGGTTTGTTGTTCAGGTTTTTTTGTTTTTCTTCTATACCACAGGATAAAGTAGGAAGTTTTAGGTAGGTGTACTTGGGGACGGGGAGGGCAGGCTACAGGAAAAAAAGGGAATTTGTCAGCAAGAACTGTCTAATCAACCTGTTCAAAACCATATGCTTTGAGGAAGGACTGTAAAAAGACAATATTAAAAGGGCATCGAGTAAGTTACCCTTCTGGAACTGTTGATCTCACGCTAAAAACGTGGTTGAAAGCGTGGTCAGACCTAGAGAAGAGCAGGACACCTGGACACTGTGAAAGCGCTTACAGCGAGCATGGGGCATCTGCTGCGCACACAGGCACAAGCGAGGGAGATTTCTTCTTTTTTTTTTTCCTTAATGAAAAAGACTTAATTAGGCTAGAAGAGCAGGTGGTGGGTATATTGCTCATGTACTAAAGATCGCAGGTGCAAAAGAGCCGGAGCTGCATAAAGCGTTTGGGGGAAGGTTCCCCTGGCCAGTCTGTGGAGGGCAGGAGCAAAGATTTTGCAGGTGCTGCTATCACAGAGTAAGATTAAGAGCTACAGGAAGAATTACATTATTTTTCTGTGAATAATATTTTTTTTTTATATGCATGGGTAGAATTTGACAACTGTTCCGTCAAAAAAAGAAAAAACCCTTAACTATTCACATAATATTGGAAGAATTTTCAAACTTTTCAGTTGAAAGTGATGCGAAATGTGAAACGACTAACTTCAGTTTGTTTCTTTTACCCTTGTACCGAGAAGAATGAAACCAGAAACCAAAGTCAACTTTGAGCAGCCAAAATGAAATGCTTTTATTTTGAGGTTCAAAAGCGATCTCCTCTCCTTTCCCTCCCACCTCACACATGTTGGGTTTAGACCGACCAGGGTTACAGTGCAGGCTGGGGGGGTTTTTGGTGTGGCTGACGCTGCATTTGAAACAAAGCCAAACAAATCAAACCCCAGCAAAGCCAACTAACTCCACCGTTTTAATTTGGCCTGCATCTTTTAATACTGAGGCTGTCAATGCTGATGGATTGGCACCTCTGACCACCTTTCCACTCGGTAACAGCGCCTGGTGGGAGTGTGAATTGAGCTGTTTCTTGGCTTGAAGAATGACTCAGTGTAAGTGCTTTTGGTTGATTTGCATGTCGTCTAGGTTAGAATTTGGATCAATTCGTGGGCGTGCCTGTGTAGAGGGTAAAAATTCTATCTTTTTCCCTGTAAACAGGAAATAATGTTGTGTTTGGTCCATTCTGGACAACAGCAACTGATGCCTTTGGCTCTAGGCAAACAGCTGAAAAAGCGTTTCTAACATTTCTCACTTCTCATGTTTTCTAAACGATTGCCAAAACCAAATTGCCGCTTAGACATGTCATCACGCACCAAGCCCGGTGGAATTCCCCTTTTTACTGCCTCTTCCTTTTAATTCTTTCTGATAAATGACCCAGGAGTCATTTTGTGGGTCTGCTTCGGCATTAATTGCGTGTGCACGAGTTTTATGGTGTAAACCCACGTGGGGTAACATCATATCGGTGATTCTCTTTATCCTCTAAATCAACATACTCAGGCATACTCGCAACCTTCAGTTTACTCCTCAAGTAATGCAATAATCAGTAATAAACTGTATTATTGCTTCCTCCAGATGCCATTCAGTCAAATCGGGTCACGTAAATTTATTCGAATAGATGTCAATTATTCTCATCTCATTCCTGAACGTGCCTTTCAGGTGAATTGTGAGTCGAGCGAGTTCTTTTGGCCGTGCAGAGCTGATTGCCAGGTTTTCTGCCAGACTCTTGAGTGTGGGATCAGTTTTCTGCCCCGATCCCCAAATATCCATAAGGTAAATAGCTTTCCATGGCGCATTACAGCTTGTACTCAACTACCAAGATGTTTTTATTATTCAAGATTTATTTGAATTTTTTTGAAGTATTGCATCCAGTGCACTGAGTAGTCTGCTGGGATGCTTTTGGCAATTTTTTATCTCATCCCATCGCTCTCTTTTCTGAAAATCAAGTTTGACTGTATCGTTCTAGAAGATTTCTTTATACATGTCTTCCCCAACTGGAGACACGATTGCCTCCCATTACCCCTGAAATGTTTTGGAGACAAGATGTTCGTTTTATCTCACATGGAATAAAATTTGTTCCTAGTCCCATTTGGAATATGGCAGTTATCCGTCAACAAGGCTTATGAATATTTAAACTGAAACGCAGTTTTCATTTGCAGCCACTACTTTTCAGTTTTTCACTTGTGATCTGTGCTGCGAATGCTCTTTAAGTCTTCGTTAAAGATGATAGCGTAGAATTTAAGGTGAGGGAGCTCCATGATGTCTATATAAGCGAATGTAAAGAAGGAAATTCTTAAGCAGTGGCGTTGGGGTGAACAGCAGCAGATCTGGGACTGACACAGTCAAATAGTCTTTGCACCTTCAGCATGGGAACAGAAGAGGCAGAACTGTGAGAGAAACGTGCTCGGCGAATAAAGACCACACACCAAAGAACAAAAGTGGCCGGTACGGTTTTACTAGTCAGATTTTACTCTTACTGTTTTGTACCACTGAGTAGAAATACTTTTGGGTTTTTCTACAGTCCTATTCAGCTGAGCAAAATTCCAGTTAGTTCTTGAGCCTCTCCATTTTATTGCCAAAATGTATAGGAGATGACAATACTCTTTATAATAAAAAGGACAAAAAAGCTAAAAGGTCTGAATGTCCACGAAGAATACTTCTAGTGTTGTTTACTTGCCTATCTACCAATCTGTTATTGTGCTTTTCAAATGAGACTGGTTTTCCCTTGGGATGCTCTGACCTCTTCAAGGATAGTCTTATGCAAACTAAGGAAAAAAAAAATTAGAGAGTCTCTTGTAACAACATGTCAAAATGGAAACCAGCACTGAATATTCAACACTGGCTGCTCCGGTGTAGGCAAATTCATTTAAATGGTATGGGAACAACGCTGCAGGGAAGAAAACTGGGGGGAAAGGAGCAGTCTTGTAAGAATAAAATTTATGGCTGACTATGTTGTTATCTTTTCCTCTCGGAAAAAAATAGAGTGCTTCATTTTATAAATGATTTCCATTCATAGATGTTTATTTTATGTCCTTGGGACGGAAGAGGGGAAGCTGTACAGTTTATTAAGAGATCATTTAATATACCGTATAGTTTATTGAAAGAACGGATTATAGATTTATGGTAGTGTAGTAAATGTCATCCGTGTAGTGCTCCATCAGCGTACTGTTTGTAACTGAGAAACTAGGCTGGGTTGCTGCCGGATGGAAAAAAAGATGTACTCAAAAGACATAATTTGCAAGTAGTTGTAAGAAATCATTCTGATAAGAAAGGACTTTTTTTGTTATGTTCCATTCATAACTTGCTGACTCCGGTATTTAAAACCCGGTTAACAGTTTATGAGCAGGTTGGGCTGTGACCAGGAAATAAAACGTGCCGGCCTTTGGTTATAGGAATATTTATCTGAAATAACTCCTTTGTCCCCAGCGCAATGTTTTTCAGAATTTTTCACTGTGACATCTGATCTATTATAATATTTCTGGATTTACCTGAGGAAAACGCTTGCTGTAGTTGTTCAAGGTTTTAGTGACCTGTAAGGAAATGTAGTAGCAAAAAAAGTCTTCTGGTATTTTGTGGCTTGTTCCAACACATGAATGACAGAGACGCTTAATGGATATAATGAAAGCAAGGATCTTTCTGCCAGTGCTGTTCCATGTTTAGGTAGTAAGCTGTATATTTTTTCCTGTAAAGTCATGGAGTTCAGGGTAAAAATTAACCTTAAAAATACCTCTTGTGACCTACGTACTATAGGCTGTTAAATGAACGTCTACCTCTCTATTCCAGAGGTAATATTGTAGTATGGTAATAAGTATATAATCTAAATAATACTTTAAGGGGTAATACCTGTTTATTATTTTGCATTTAATGGCATTACACTTACTGTGGACCACAGCTCCTGGTTTTGAAATACTTTCCATTTATATTAGCCGTTGAATACTTGGAGTACGCGTCCTGTGAAAAATCTACAAGTTTAAGTTTTGGACTAACTAAGGGTTCCACACATTTGTAGCTGTGAGGAAACTTCCTGATTATAAATACCTGTTTAATTTAGCAACAGTTTTTCATTACATGTGAGACTACAACAAAAATGTCTTATTGAATGTGTGTGCGGCTTAATAGGCTGGATATTTAATAAGTTCAGATGTTTCCCAATTGAAGATGAGCAGACCTGTATTTTTTAGATGAGTTTTCTTTTAAGAACAATGGATTTAATCCCATGTAAGCTATTTTTGCTTTCAAAAGCTTTATTAATTATTTTACAATGTCTTTACAGTGTGGCAGGGAACACAAAACGCTGAAGTCTCTGAGCAGACTACTAAATTCACCTTGTTTATAACTTTTGCCTGAGTTAGGTTTGAATACACGGACAGAATTTGTTTTGCTTGGCCTCTTTCAACAGACAGGACCACGTCCAAAGTATTGCTCCACTTTGGAAGCAAAACAGAGACCAAATGCTGGTAGGACACTGATTCTTCTGCCACAATGAAAAGTTT